>NC_140488.1:38189189-38534189 GCF_964271855.1 Acomys minous | reverse complement strand
CATGGACTATCCTGGGTCTCTCAACAGTGGGCTTCCTCCAGTCATGGTTCTCCACTGCACTGTTGCCAAGGCTCACTGCGTATATTTTAGCACACACCAGTCAGTTCCAGGCCTCTAAATTCAAGGGAGGAGCTTGGAAAAGCAACTATCAGATGTCTGCTAAATGGTTCCTGAGTAGAGGTTTTCAAAAACACTTTTTAAAACTTGTAGTCAAAATATTTGAGGCCAAGTCTGTTATAGTCCTGGCTATTCTGGAACTCACCAAAAGATGAGGCTGGCCTCAAGTACGTGTTATCTTCCTGCCTCTGCCTATCGTGTGCTGGGGTTAAAGGTGAGATTCCCACACATAGAGCATTATCACAGATCTCAGTAGATAGAAACCATGCAAAAACTAATAACACCAAGCCTTTTTCTATCAGCTTCTTAAAACTTGAGCCTTTTATGTATGAGGGAAATCAAAATCATTTCAATCTTTATCTTTTCCCAGACAGGGTTCTCTGTGCAGCCTTGTCTGTCCTGGACTTGCTGTGTACACCACACTGGCCTTGAACTCAGAGATCCCCATGCCTCTGCCTCCCTGCATCCTCTGTTCCTCCCTCCCTCCTGCTTACACCCTATTCCCCTCCCCTAGGTCTGAGACCGAGGGGGACTTCCTCCCCCACTATATGGTCATAGGCTATCAAATCTCATCTTGGTAGCCTACTTATTCTTTTTCTGAGAGCCACCAGGCCTCCCCACTAAGGGGAGGTGGTCAAATATGGGGGGACTGACTCTGACATGAACTCTGGGATCCCATATTTGACCATATCTGTATTCTCACATTCCACATATTGCAGTTGATTTGTCAGTAATTTAAGCCTGTCTGGGTGGTAGTGTGAGCCTCTGTCTCTACCCTAAGTTCCTAGAATATCTGCAGTTACTGGATCTGTAGATGATTTGGCACCACGGCACCACCTACCCAGCACTTCTCCCACCCACATGTCCATACCACCCTGCCATGCCTTCACTCTATCCCAGTGCCTGACTCACTGCCCCACTCTCACTCTAACCATGCCCAGCATTTACCAATGCTCGCCTCCCATATCCTAAGTTTGCCCAAACTCTGACATACCCTAACACTAGATTCACCCTCTCCACTCCTTCCTTTCAACAACTGTCTTTGACGATCATACCTTCTTTCCTCCACTACCTCGACCACACTCCATCCACGATGTGTGCCCTGACACTCATTCTCTCTAATATCCATACCCCAACTCACTTATCCCAATCACTTATCCCTTGACTTACTCTCACACTGGCCCTTTGCCCCACCATGGCTGCACATTTGCCCAAGAGAACTCACCCCATGCCCTTTCTCCATCCATGTCCCTCCCCTTGACAAACTTTGGCTTGCTAACCACACAATCCGCCCGTCCTCTCTAACCATTTCTTCTTTAGACATTTTGTAATTTTTGTTGGGATTTCTTTATTTCTTTTTTGTTCTTTTATTTTTTTCTTTTGGTTTACTTTGAGACAGGGTTTCTCTGTAGAGCTCTGGCTGTCCTGGACTTGCTTGGTAGACCAGGTTGACCACAAACTCACAGTGATCCTCCTGCCTCTGCATCCTGGAATACAAGGACTGCAGACACTAACAACCATGGCAAGCTGAGTTTATTTTTTTTTCTTTCTTTTCCCTTTTCTGGTTCTTTTTTGTTTCTTTGTTTTTGTTTTTTCTTTTTTGTGTTTCAAGACAAGATTTCTCTGTGTAATACCACTGACTGTCCTGTGACCCTCTTTGAACTAGGGTGGCTTCGAACTCACAGAGAACCTCCTGTCTCAGCCCCCAAATGCTGGGATAAAAGATGTGTGCCACCACACTAGGACTGTGGGTTGTCTTTGTTCAGAGTTCATTAGTGGAGCAGGCTATCTTGGAACTCCTGTTATTCTCCTATTTTGAGCCTCAGCTTAACTCTTCAGAATGTTTTTAAGGGTGCACTTTAAACCACTGAATACATTTTTAGCAATCAAAGTACAAATATTGGTTTTTATCTCCTACAAGGACACTGGGAAACCTGATAATACATGAACATTGGAAAACTTCCTGTGGCCAGCAAAGGTAGCTTAGTACAAATGTTTGGATGAGCATTCTTGCCAATGACCAGGCTTTGATTCTAACAGCCTAGTATGGTGGCTCAAAATTTTCCATAACACCGGGTTCCTGGGCATGTGAGCCCATTTCTGCACTCCATAGGAAGGAGGCACATATTTCATTTCTAGACATAAATGGAGAGAAAAGGCCCGGATACTTGAATGGGAAACTATAATTATGAAGGAGAGATTGAAGACAATAGATATTATAATAGAAGAAATGTAAACAAACTCATGATTAGAAGGGTGTAGTGGCACAAGATGTATTCCCAATATTACAAGGAACAGACAGAAGGATGTCTGACTTCGAGGACAGCATAGTCGACAATACAATATCAGTACAGGAAAAAAGTGAAAAATAAAATGAAATACAAAGACAGAAATAAACTAAACTAAAATGAATTAAAGAATAAAATGATATAACAAATATAAAAGAAAATAAAATGAAGAAAAAAAAATAAAACAGATGTGATAACTTCCACAAAGGAGGCATAAAGCAGACTGGTGATAGCTGCGTTTTCCCCGCTTCCTCCCTCCTGACTGGTGGCCTCATTTCAACTGGGAGGACTTGAATTCTACCCATTCAGCCTTGGCAACAGTGCAGAGGAGAACCGTGATTGGAGGAGCCCTTAGCCAACTGTTGAGAGACCTCTATTAGTCCAGGAAGGGGGCCCTCAGCCTGTGGCGCGCTCCTCCTTGAGGTGGCTTGCTCTGGACCTGATGGTGGTGGCCTAATGGCAAACCAAGGAGGTAACACGTTCCTTCTTGCTCAGTAGGTCTCCAGCAATGTAGAAGGCGGGCCCCTCTGCCTCCTCTGAGCGCCCCCGAGTCAGCAATGAGCCTGAGAGGGAGAGCTCAGCATATCTCCAGCTTCAGAAAACAGCGCCTGGTGCTGTGGACCTTTGCCGACTAAAGTCTGTGATATCTGTCCACTCCTAAGAACTCTAAGTATCGAACTCCTCAGACTTAATTCCAGCACTCTAGTGACAGAGGCTGGTAAATAACCCTTATTAGAGGTCAGCCTGTTCTAGATGGTGAGCTACATAATAGCCAGGAAGGAGAGGCACTCGGCCTCAATAAAACATTGCGTAAATAAGATTAGTTAGTTAGTTAGTTAGTTAGTTAGTTAGTTAGTTAGTTAGTTAGTTAATAGATATGATGAGTTCCATTCAGGAGGCAGCAGAGAGGTGGTAGCTGCTTTTCCCCGCCCCCTCTCTCCTGATTGGTGGCCTGGTTTCAACTGGCGGGACTTTCAGCCTCGGCAACGGTGCAGAGGAGCACTGTGATTGGAGGACGCCCTTAGCTCACCTTTGAGAGCCCTGGGTTAGTCCTGAAGTGAAAGCTCGGACTTGTGGGGCGCTCCTCCTTGAGGTGGCCTGCTCTGGAACTGATGGTGGCGGCCTGATGGCAAACCAAGGAGGTAACACGTTCCTTCTCTCTCAGTATGTCTCCAGCAATGTAGAAGGCGGGCCCCTCTCCCTCCCCTGAGCGCCCCCTAGTCAGCAAGGAGCCTGAGAGGGAGAGCTCAGCATAGCTCCGGCTTCAGAAAATGGCGCCTGGTGCTGTGGACCTTTGCCGAGAAGCCAGGCGCTCTGCTGCTCCTGTTGTCTTCTTCCCACGAGGAGCTTTCGTTCCTCCTGGCCCTGCGCCCCTTCTCCCGTATCCACCCCTCTCTTGTCCAAGGGAAACTTTAAAAGGAATGTGGGGTATAGTGGTTGTTGAAAGGGGGTGGAGCCCGGCGTAGTGCTGCACCCCTTTAATCCCAGCACTCAGGAGGCAGAAGCAGGTAGATCTCTGTGAGTCTGAGACCAGCCTGGCCTTCAGAAGTGAGTCTAGGAGAGAGCCAAGGCCACACAGAGGAAACCCTGTCCCCAGGGAAGGTAATGGGTGTGGCAGGGAGTAAAACGGCTGGCTGCTATATTCGAATTACATCAAGTCACTTGCTGACATCCAAGCTAGCTGTCCTTTTAGGTTAAAGTTCGGAGATCGCTTACTAGGGAACTGGAGGTCGCAAGAACCTAACCAGGCATGTTCTTGGTGGGCTTCTTTGCTTTTTGCTTTTTCTTTTCTTTTTTTTCTTTTATTTTTTAAATTCTTGCAGCCAATGCTGGACAAGTCATTGCTTCCTCCGGTGCCTTGCCATGGTTTACTAACATTGCCCCTTCCCAAGATGGGAGGAGCAACAGAACCACCAGGCATGCCGTGAAGGAGGAAACAACGAAACCTTCTCAGTAAAATGCGTGATGATGTAGAGATGAAAAGGCCGCTCATTTCCTGTGTTCAACTCACAGCGTTCCAAGGTTTCCTATGAATTTCTCAGGGAGAGATCTATATCCCTTTGTGTAAATTTAAAATGCATCCTTGCATCCTTGCATCCAGCATATTCTGATTATAGTGTCGCTGACCCCAGCTCCCTTCCGATCATCTCCCCTTCTGTACCTATCAAATTCCGTACCATTTGTATTAGGCTCTTATTTGAAAACAAAGAAATATCTAGGATAATGATTAAAAAATACAACAATTCTGTTGTTCCTGACGATAAACCCAGGACTCAGGGAGGCAGAGGCAGGAGGATCTCTGAGTTCAAGGCCAGTCTAATACAGAAGCAAGTCTAAGGCAGACAGGCGTGCACAGAGAAACAAAGAACTGTCCCAAAGGTGCAAAAAGAAAATAATAGAAATAATTAAAATGAAAAAAAAAATCCTCACATTTTATAAAAGGACAACATTTAAGACGCTGATAGAAAATCATTTGAGGCATTATTAGCTGCAGGATGCATTCTATCTACTAATGTCTGTGAGCTCTATCCACTCCTAAGATCTCTAAGCCTCGGACTCCTCAGGTTTAATGCCAACACTCTAGTGGCAGAGGCTGGTAGATAACTCCTATTAGAGGCCAGCCTGTTCTAGATGGTGAGCTACATAATAGCCAGGAAGAAGAGGGACTCGGCCTCAATAAAACATTGCGTAAATAAGATTAGTTAGTTAGTTAGGTAGTTAGGTAGGTAGGTAGTTAATTAATAGATATGATGAGTTCCATTCAGGAGGCAGCAGAGAGGTGGTAGCTGCTTTTCCCCGCCCCCTCTCTCCTGATTGGTGGCCTGGTTTCAACTGGCGGGACTTTCAGCCTCGGCAACGGTGCAGAGGAGCACTGTGATTGGAGGACGCCCTTAGCTCACCTTTGAGAGCCCTGGGTTAGTCCTGAAGTGAAAGCTCGGACTTGTGGGGCGCTCCTCCTTGAGGTGGCCTGCTCTGGAACTGATGGTGGCGGCCTGATGGCAAACCAAGGAGGTAACACGTTCCTTCTCTCTCAGTATGTCTCGAGCAATGTAGAAGGCGGGCCCCTCTCCCTCCCCTGAGCGCCCCCTAGTCAGCAAGGAGCCTGAGAGGGAGAGCTCAGCATAGCTCCGGCTTCAGAAAATGGCGCCTGGTGCTGTGGACCTTTGCCGAGAAGCCAGGCGCTCTGCTGCTCCTGTTGTCTTCTTCCCACGAGGAGCTTTCGTTCCTCCTGGCCCTGCGCCCCTTCTCCCATATCCACCCCTCTCTTGTCCAAGGGAAACTTTAAAAGGAATGTGGGGTATGGTGGTTGTTGAAAGGGGGTGGAGCCCGGCGTCGTGCTGCACCCCTTTAATCCCAGCACTCAGGAGGCAGAAGCAGGTAGATCTCTGTGAGTCTGTGACCAGCCTGGCCTTCAGAAGTGAGTCTAGGAGAGAGCCAAGGCCACACAGAGGAAACCCTGTCCCCAGGGAAGGTAATGGGTGTGGCGGGTAGTAAAGTGGCTGGCTGCTATATTCGAATTACCTCACGTCACTTGCTGACATCCAAGCTAGCTATCCTTTTAGGTTAAAGTTCTGAGATCGCTTACTGGGGAACTGGGGATCGCAAGAACCTAACCAGGCATGTTTTTGGTGGGCTTCTTTGCTTTTTGCTTTTTCTTTTCTTTTTTCTCTTTTATTTTTTAAATTCTTGCAACCAGTGCTGGACAAGTCATTGCTTCCTCCGGTGCCTTGCCATGGTTTACTAACATTGCCCCCTCCAAAGAAGGGAGGAGCAACAGAACCACCAGGCATGCCGTGAAGGAGGAAACAACTAAACCTTCGCAGTAAAATGCGTGATGATGTAGAGATGAAAAGGCCGCTCATTTCCTGTGTTCAACTCACAGCGTTCCAAGGTTTCCTAAGAATTTCTCAGGGAGAGATCTATATCCCTTTGTGTAAATTTAAAATGCATCCTTGCATCCTTGCATCCAGCATATTCTGATAATGGTGTCGCTGACCCCAGCTCCCTTCCGATCATCTCCCCTTCTGTACCTATCAAATTCCGTACCATTTGTATTAGGCTCTTATTTGAAAACAAAGAAATATCTAGGATAATGATTAAAAAATACAACAATTCTGTTGTTCCTGACGATAAACCCAGGACTCAGGGAGGCAGAGGCAGGAGGATCTCTGAGTTCAAGGCCAGTCTAATACAGAAGCAAGTCTAAGGCAGACAGGCGTGCACAGAGAAACAAAGAACTGTCCCAAAGGTGCAAAAAGAAAATAATAGAAATAATTAAAATGAAAAAAAAAATCCTCACATTTTATAAAAGGACAACTTTTAAGACGCTGATAGAAAATCATTTGAGGCATTATTAGCTGCAGGATGCATTCTATCTACTAATGTCTGTGAGCTCTATCCACTCCTAAGATCTCTAAGCCTCGGACTCCTCAGGTTTAATGCCAACACTCTAGTGGCAGAGGCTGGTAGATAACTCCTATTAGAGGCCAGCCTGTTCTAGATGGTGAGCTACATAATAGCCAGGAAGGAGAGGGACTCGGCCTCAATAAAACATTGCGTAAATAAGATTAGTTACTTAGTTAGTCAGGTAGGTAGTTACTTAGCTAATTAATAGATATGATGAGTTCCATTCAGGAGGCAGCAGAGAGGTGGTAGCTGCTTTTCCCCGCCCCCTCTCTCCTGATTGGTGGCCTGGTTTCAACTGGCGGGACTTTCAGCCTCGGCAACGGTGCAGAGGAGCACTGTGATTGGAGGACGCCCTTAGCTCACCTTTGAGAGCCCTGGGTTAGTCCTGAAGTGAAAGCTCGGACTTGTGGGGCGCTCCTCCTTGAGGTGGCCTGCTCTGGAACTGATGGTGGCGGCCTGATGGCAAACCAAGGAGGTAACACGTTCCTTCTCTCTCAGTATGTCTCGAGCAATGTAGAAGGCGGGCCCCTCTCCCTCCCCTGTGCGCCCCCTAGTCAGCAAGGAGCCTGAGAGGGAGAGCTCAGCATAGCTCCGGCTTCAGAAAATGGCGCCTGGTGCTGTGGACCTTTGCCGAGAAGCCAGGCGCTCTGCTGCTCCTGTTGTCTTCTTCCCACGAGGAGCTTTCGTTCCTCCTGGCCCTGCGCCCCTTCTCCCATATCCACCCCTCTCTTGTCCAAGGGAAACTTTAAAAGGAATGTGGGGTATAGTGGTTGTTGAAAGGGGGTGGAGTCCGGCGTAGTGCTGCACCCCTTTAATCCCAGCACTCAGGAGGCAGAGGCAGGTAGATCTCTGTGAGTCTGAGACCAGCCTGTCCTTCAGAAGTGAGTCTAGGAGAGAGCCAAGGCCACACAGAGGAAACCCTGTCCCCAGGGAAGGTAATGGGTGTGGCAGGGAGTAAAACGGCTGGCTGCTATATTCGAATTACCTCACGTCACTTGCTGACATCCAAGCTAGCTGTCCTTTTAGGTTAAAGTTCGGAGATCGCTTACTAGGGAACTGGAGGTCGCAAGAACCTAACCAGGCATGTTCTTGGTGGGCTTCTTTGCTTTTTGCTTTTTCTTTTCTTTTTTTTCTTTTATTTTTTAAATTCTTGCAGCCAATGCTGGACAAGTCATTGCTTCCTCCGGTGCCTTGCCATGGTTTACTAACATTGCCCCTTCCCAAGATGGGAGGAGCAACAGAACCACCAGGCATGCGGTGAAGGAGGAAACAACGAAACCTTCTCAGTAAAATGCGTGATGATGTAGAGATGAAAAGGCCGCTCATTTCCTGTGTTCAACTCACAGCGTTCCAAGGTTTCCTAAGAATTTCTCAGGGAGAGATCTATATCCCTTTGTGTAAATTTAAAATGCATCCTTGCATCCTTGCATCCAGCATATTCTGATTATAGTGTCGCTGACCCCAGCTCCCTTCCGATCATCTCCCCTTCTGTACCTATCAAATTCCGTACCATTTGTATTAGGCTCTTATTTGAAAACAAAGAAATATCTAGGATAATGATTAAAAAATACAACAATTCTGTTGTTCCTGACGATAAACCCAGGACTCAGGGAGGCAGAGGCAGGAGGATCTCTGAGTTCAAGGCCAGTCTAATACAGAAGCAAGTCTAAGGCAGACAGGCGTGCACAGAGAAACAAAGAACTGTCCCAAAGGTGCAAAAAGAAAATAATAGAAATAATTAAAATGAAAAAAAAAATCCTCACATTTTATAAAAGGACAACTTTTAAGACGCTGATAGAAAATCATTTGAGGCATTATTAGCTGCAGGATGCATTCTATCTACTAATGTCTGTGAGCTCTATCCACTCCTAAGATCTCTAAGCCTCGGACTCCTCAGGTTTAATGCCAACACTCTAGTGGCAGAGGCTGGTAGATAACTCCTATTAGAGGCCAGCCTGTTCTAGATGGTGAGCTACATAATAGCCAGGAAGAAGAGGGACTCGGCCTCAATAAAACATTGCGTAAATAAGATTAGTTAGTTAGTTAGTTAAGTAGGTAGTTAGGTAGGTAGGTAGTTAATTAATAGATATGATGAGTTCCATTCAGGAGGCAGCAGAGAGGTGGTAGCTGCTTTTCCCCGCCCCCTCTCTCCTGATTGGTGGCCTGGTTTCAACTGGCGGGACTTTCAGCCTCGGCAACGGTGCAGAGGAGCACTGTGATTGGAGGACGCCCTTAGCTCACCTTTGAGAGCCCTGGGTTAGTCCTGAAGTGAAAGCTCGGACTTGTGGGGCGCTCCTCCTTGAGGTGGCCTGCTCTGGAACTGATGGTGGCGGCCTGATGGCAAACCAAGGAGGTAACACGTTCCTTCTCTCTCAGTATGTCTCGAGCAATGTAGAAGGCGGGCCCCTCTCCCTCCCCTGAGCGCCCCCTAGTCAGCAAGGAGCCTGAGAGGGAGAGCTCAGCATAGCTCCGGCTTCAGAAAATGGCGCCTGGTGCTGTGGACCTTTGCCGAGAAGCCAGGCGCTCTGCTGCTCCTGTTGTCTTCTTCCCACGAGGAGCTTTCGTTCCTCCTGGCCCTGCGCCCCTTCTCCCATATCCACCCCTCTCTTGTCCAAGGGAAACTTTAAAAGGAATGTGGGGTATGGTGGTTGTTGAAAGGGGGTGGAGCCCGGCGTCGTGCTGCACCCCTTTAATCCCAGCACTCAGGAGGCAGAAGCAGGTAGATCTCTGTGAGTCTGTGACCAGCCTGGCCTTCAGAAGTGAGTCTAGGAGAGAGCCAAGGCCACACAGAGGAAACCCTGTCCCCAGGGAAGGTAATGGGTGTGGCGGGTAGTAAAGTGGCTGGCTGCTATATTCGAATTACCTCACGTCACTTGCTGACATCCAAGCTAGCTATCCTTTTAGGTTAAAGTTCTGAGATCGCTTACTGGGGAACTGGGGATCGCAAGAACCTAACCAGGCATGTTTTTGGTGGGCTTCTTTGCTTTTTGCTTTTTCTTTTCTTTTTTCTCTTTTATTTTTTAAATTCTTGCAGCCAATGCTGGACAAGTCATTGCTTCCTCCGGTGCCTTGCCATGGTTTACTAACATTGCCCCTTCCCAAGATGGGAGGAGCAACAGAACCACCAGGCATGCCGTGAAGGAGGAAACAACTAAACCTTCTCAGTAAAATGCGTGATGATGTAGAGATGAAAAGGCCGCTCATTTCCTGTGTTCAACTCACAGCGTTCCAAGGTTTCCTAAGAATTTCTCAGGGAGAGATCTATATCCCTTTGTGTAAATTTAAAATGCATCCTTGCATCCTTGCATCCAGCATATTCTGATTATGGTGTCGCTGACCCCAGCTCCCTTCCGATCATCTCCCCTTCTGTACCTATCAAATTCCGTACCATTTGTATTAGGCTCTTATTTGAAAACAAAGAAATATCTAGGATAATGATTAAAAAATACAACAATTCTGTTGTTCCTGACGATAAACCCAGGACTCAGGGAGGCAGAGGCAGGAGGATCTCTGAGTTCAAGGCCAGTCTAATACAGAAGCAAGTCTAAGGCAGACAGGCGTGCACAGAGAAACAAAGAACTGTCCCAAAGGTGCAAAAAGAAAATAATAGAAATAATTAAAATGAAAAAAAAATCCTCACATTTTATAAAAGGACAACTTTTAAGACGCTGATAGAAAATCATTTGAGGCATTATTAGCTGCAGGATGCATTCTATCTACTAATGTCTGTGAGCTCTATCCACTCCTAAGATCTCTAAGCCTCGGACTCCTCAGGTTTAATGCCAACACTCTAGTGGCAGAGGCTGGTAGATAACTCCTATTAGAGGCCAGCCTGTTCTAGATGGTGAGCTACATAATAGCCAGGAAGGAAAGGGACTCGGCCTCAATAAAACATTGCGTAAATAAGATTAGTTACTTAGTTAGTCAGGTAGGTAGTTAGTTAGTTAATTAATAGATATGATGAGTTCCATTCAGGGGGCAGCAGAGAGGTGGTAGCTGCTTTTCCCCGCCCCCTCTCTCCTGATTGGTGGCCTGGTTTCAACTGGCGGGACTTTCAGCCTCGGCAACGGTGCAGAGGAGCACTGTGATTGGAGGACGCCCTTAGCTCACCTTTGAGAGCCCTGGGTTAGTCCTGAAGTGAAAGCTCGGACTTGTGGGGCGCTCCTCCTTGAGGTGGCCTGCTCTGGAACTGATGGTGGCGGCCTGATGGCAAACCAAGGAGGTAACACGTTCCTTCTCTCTCAGTATGTCTCGAGCAATGTAGAAGGCGGGCCCCTCTCCCTCCCCTGTGCGCCCCCTAGTCAGCAAGGAGCCTGAGAGGGAGAGCTCAGCATAGCTCCGGCTTCAGAAAATGGCGCCTGGTGCTGTGGACCTTTGCCGAGAAGCCAGGCGCTCTGCTGCTCCTGTTGTCTTCTTCCCACGAGGAGCTTTCGTTCCTCCTGGCCCTGCGCCCCTTCTCCCATATCCACCCCTCTCTTGTCCAAGGGAAACTTTAAAAGGAATGTGGGGTATAGTGGTTGTTGAAAGGGGGTGGAGCCCGGCGTAGTGCTGCACCCCTTTAATCCCAGCACTCAGGAGGCAGAGGCAGGTAGATCTCTGTGAGTCTGAGACCAGCCTGTCCTTCAGAAGTGAGTCTAGGAGAGAGCCAAGGCCACACAGAGGAAACCCTGTCCCCAGGGAAGGTAATGGGTGTGGCAGGGAGTAAAACGGCTGGCTGCTATATTCGAATTACCTCACGTCACTTGCTGACATCCAAGCTAGCTGTCCTTTTAGGTTAAAGTTCGGAGATCGCTTACTAGGGAACTGGAGGTCGCAAGAACCTAACCAGGCATGTTCTTGGTGGGCTTCTTTGCTTTTTGCTTTTTCTTTTCTTTTTTCTCTTTTATTTTTTAAATTCTTGCAGCCAATGCTGGACAAGTCATTGCTTCCTCCGGTGCCTTGCCATGGTTTACTAACATTGCCCCTTCCCAAGATGGGAGGAGCAACAGAACCACCAGGCATGCCGTGAAGGAGGAAACAACTAAACCTTCTCAGTAAAATGCGTGATGATGTAGAGATGAAAAGGCCGCTCATTTCCTGTGTTCAACTCACAGCGTTCCAAGGTTTCCTAAGAATTTCTCAGGGAGAGATCTATATCCCTTTGTGTAAATTTAAAATGCATCCTTGCATCCTTGCATCCAGCATATTCTGATTATGGTGTCGCTGACCCCAGCTCCCTTCCGATCATCTCCCCTTCTGTACCTATCAAATTCCGTACCATTTGTATTAGGCTCTTATTTGAAAACAAAGAAATATCTAGGATAATGATTAAAAAATACAACAATTCTGTTGTTCCTGACGATAAACCCAGGACTCAGGGAGGCAGAGGCAGGAGGATCTCTGAGTTCAAGGCCAGTCTAATACAGAAGCAAGTCTAAGGCAGACAGGCGTGCACAGAGAAACAAAGAACTGTCCCAAAGGTGCAAAAAGAAAATAATAGAAATAATTAAAATGAAAAAAAAAATCCTCACATTTTATAAAAGGACAACATTTAAGACGCTGATAGAAAATCATTTGAGGCATTATTAGCTGCAGGATGCATTCTATCTACTAATGTCTGTGAGCTCTATCCACTCCTAAGATCTCTAAGCCTCGGACTCCTCAGGTTTAATGCCAACACTCTAGTGGCAGAGGCTGGTAGATAACTCCTATTAGAGGCCAGCCTGTTCTAGATGGTGAGCTACATAATAGCCAGGAAGAAGAGGGACTCGGCCTCAATAAAACATTGCGTAAATAAGATTAGTTAGTTAGTTAGGTAGTTAGGTAGGTAGGTAGTTAATTAATAGATATGATGAGTTCCATTCAGGAGGCAGCAGAGAGGTGGTAGCTGCTTTTCCCCGCCCCCTCTCTCCTGATTGGTGGCCTGGTTTCAACTGGCGGGACTTTCAGCCTCGGCAACGGTGCAGAGGAGCACTGTGATTGGAGGACGCCCTTAGCTCACCTTTGAGAGCCCTGGGTTAGTCCTGAAGTGAAAGCTCGGACTTGTGGGGCGCTCCTCCTTGAGGTGGCCTGCTCTGGAACTGATGGTGGCGGCCTGATGGCAAACCAAGGAGGTAACACGTTCCTTCTCTCTCAGTATGTCTCGAGCAATGTAGAAGGCGGGCCCCTCTCCCTCCCCTGAGCGCCCCCTAGTCAGCAAGGAGCCTGAGAGGGAGAGCTCAGCATAGCTCCGGCTTCAGAAAATGGCGCCTGGTGCTGTGGACCTTTGCCGAGAAGCCAGGCGCTCCGCTGCTCCTGTTGTCTTCTTCCCACGAGGAGCTTTCGTTCCTCCTGGCCCTGCGCCCCTTCTCCCATATCCACCCCTCTCTTGTCCAAGGGAAACTTTAAAAGGAATGTGGGGTATAGTGGTTGTTGAAAGGGGGTGGAGCCCGGCGTAGTGCTGCACCCCTTTAATCCCAGCACTCAGGAGGCAGAAGCAGGTAGATCTCTGTGAGTCTGTGACCAGCCTGGCCTTCAGAAGTGAGTCTAGGAGAGAGCCAAGGCCACACAGAGGAAACCCTGTCCCCAGGGAAGGTAATGGGTGTGGCAGGGAGTAAAACGGCTGGCTGCTATATTCGAATTACATCACGTCACTTGCTGACATCCAAGCTAGCTGTCCTTTTAGGTTAAAGTTCGGAGATCGCTTACTAGGGAACTGGAGGTCGCAAGAACCTAACCAGGCATGTTCTTGGTGGGCTTCTTTGCTTTTTGCTTTTTCTTTTCTTTTTTCTCTTTTATTTTTTAAATTCTTGCAGCCAATGCTGGACAAGTCATTGCTTCCCCGGTGCCTTGCCATGGTTTACTAACATTGCCCCTTCCCAAGATGGGAGGAGCAACAGAACCACCAGGCATGCCGTGAAGGAGGAAACAACGAAACCTTCTCAGTAAAATGCGTGATGATGTAGAGATGAAAAGGCCGCTCATTTCCTGTGTTCAACTCACAGCGTTCCAAGGTTTCCTAAGAATTTCTCAGGGAGAGATCTATATCCCTTTGTGTAAATTTAAAATGCATCCTTGCATCCTTGCATCCAGCATATTCTGATTATAGTGTCGCTGACCCCAGCTCCCTTCCGATCATCTCCCCTTCTGTACCTATCAAATTCCGTACCATTTGTATTAGGCTCTTATTTGAAAACAAAGAAATATCTAGGATAATGATTAAAAAATACAACAATTCTGTTGTTCCTGACGATAAACCCAGGACTCAGGGAGGCAGAGGCAGGAGGATCTCTGAGTTCAAGGCCAGTCTAATACAGAAGCAAGTCTAAGGCAGACAGGCGTGCACAGAGAAACAAAGAACTGTCCCAAAGGTGCAAAAAGAAAATAATAGAAATAATTAAAATGAAAAAAAAAATCCTCACATTTTATAAAAGGACAACTTTTAAGACGCTGATAGAAAATCATTTGAGGCATTATTAGCTGCAGGATGCATTCTATCTACTAATGTCTGTGAGCTCTATCCACTCCTAAGATCTCTAAGCCTCGGACTCCTCAGGTTTAATGCCAACACTCTAGTGGCAGAGGCTGGTAGATAACTCCTATTAGAGGCCAGCCTGTTCTAGATGGTGAGCTACATAATAGCCAGGAAGAAGAGGGACTCGGCCTCAATAAAACATTGCGTAAATAAGATTAGTTAGTTAGTTAGTTAAGTAGGTAGTTAGGTAGGTAGGTAGTTAATTAATAGATATGATGAGTTCCATTCAGGAGGCAGCAGAGAGGTGGTAGCTGCTTTTCCCCGCCCCCTCTCTCCTGATTGGTGGCCTGGTTTCAACTGGCGGGACTTTCAGCCTCGGCAACGGTGCAGAGGAGCACTGTGATTGGAGGACGCCCTTAGCTCACCTTTGAGAGCCCTGGGTTAGTCCTGAAGTGAAAGCTCGGACTTGTGGGGCGCTCCTCCTTGAGGTGGCCTGCTCTGGAACTGATGGTGGCGGCCTGATGGCAAACCAAGGAGGTAACACGTTCCTTCTCTCTCAGTATGTCTCGAGCAATGTAGAAGGCGGGCCCCTCTCCCTCCCCTGAGCGCCCCCTAGTCAGCAAGGAGCCTGAGAGGGAGAGCTCAGCATAGCTCCGGCTTCAGAAAATGGCGCCTGGTGCTGTGGACCTTTGCCGAGAAGCCAGGCGCTCTGCTGCTCCTGTTGTCTTCTTCCCACGAGGAGCTTTCGTTCCTCCTGGCCCTGCGCCCCTTCTCCCATATCCACCCCTCTCTTGTCCAAGGGAAACTTTAAAAGGAATGTGGGGTATGGTGGTTGTTGAAAGGGGGTGGAGCCCGGCGTCGTGCTGCACCCCTTTAATCCCAGCACTCAGGAGGCAGAAGCAGGTAGATCTCTGTGAGTCTGTGACCAGCCTGGCCTTCAGAAGTGAGTCTAGGAGAGAGCCAAGGCCACACAGAGGAAACCCTGTCCCCAGGGAAGGTAATGGGTGTGGCGGGTAGTAAAGTGGCTGGCTGCTATATTCGAATTACCTCACGTCACTTGCTGACATCCAAGCTAGCTATCCTTTTAGGTTAAAGTTCTGAGATCGCTTACTGGGGAACTGGGGATCGCAAGAACCTAACCAGGCATGTTTTTGGTGGGCTTCTTTGCTTTTTGCTTTTTCTTTTCTTTTTTCTCTTTTATTTTTTAAATTCTTGCAGCCAATGCTGGACAAGTCATTGCTTCCTCCGGTGCCTTGCCATGGTTTACTAACATTGCCCCTTCCCAAGATGGGAGGAGCAACAGAACCACCAGGCATGCCGTGAAGGAGGAAACAACTAAACCTTCTCAGTAAAATGCGTGATGATGTAGAGATGAAAAGGCCGCTCATTTCCTGTGTTCAACTCACAGCGTTCCAAGGTTTCCTAAGAATTTCTCAGGGAGAGATCTATATCCCTTTGTGTAAATTTAAAATGCATCCTTGCATCCTTGCATCCAGCATATTCTGATTATGGTGTCGCTGACCCCAGCTCCCTTCCGATCATCTCCCCTTCTGTACCTATCAAATTCCGTACCATTTGTATTAGGCTCTTATTTGAAAACAAAGAAATATCTAGGATAATGATTAAAAAATACAACAATTCTGTTGTTCCTGACGATAAACCCAGGACTCAGGGAGGCAGAGGCAGGAGGATCTCTGAGTTCAAGGCCAGTCTAATACAGAAGCAAGTCTAAGGCAGACAGGCGTGCACAGAGAAACAAAGAACTGTCCCAAAGGTGCAAAAAGAAAATAATAGAAATAATTAAAATGAAAAAAAATCCTCACATTTTATAAAAGGACAACTTTTAAGACGCTGATAGAAAATCATTTGAGGCATTATTAGCTGCAGGATGCATTCTATCTACTAATGTCTGTGAGCTCTATCCACTCCTAAGATCTCTAAGCCTCGGACTCCTCAGGTTTAATGCCAACACTCTAGTGGCAGAGGCTGGTAGATAACTCCTATTAGAGGCCAGCCTGTTCTAGATGGTGAGCTACATAATAGCCAGGAAGGAAAGGGACTCGGCCTCAATAAAACATTGCGTAAATAAGATTAGTTACTTAGTTAGTCAGGTAGGTAGTTAGTTAGTTAATTAATAGATATGATGAGTTCCATTCAGGGGGCAGCAGAGAGGTGGTAGCTGCTTTTCCCCGCCCCCTCTCTCCTGATTGGTGGCCTGGTTTCAACTGGCGGGACTTTCAGCCTCGGCAACGGTGCAGAGGAGCACTGTGATTGGAGGACGCCCTTAGCTCACCTTTGAGAGCCCTGGGTTAGTCCTGAAGTGAAAGCTCGGACTTGTGGGGCGCTCCTCCTTGAGGTGGCCTGCTCTGGAACTGATGGTGGCGGCCTGATGGCAAACCAAGGAGGTAACACGTTCCTTCTCTCTCAGTATGTCTCGAGCAATGTAGAAGGCGGGCCCCTCTCCCTCCCCTGTGCGCCCCCTAGTCAGCAAGGAGCCTGAGAGGGAGAGCTCAGCATAGCTCCGGCTTCAGAAAATGGCGCCTGGTGCTGTGGACCTTTGCCGAGAAGCCAGGCGCTCTGCTGCTCCTGTTGTCTTCTTCCCACGAGGAGCTTTCGTTCCTCCTGGCCCTGCGCCCCTTCTCCCATATCCACCCCTCTCTTGTCCAAGGGAAACTTTAAAAGGAATGTGGGGTATAGTGGTTGTTGAAAGGGGGTGGAGCCCGGCGTAGTGCTGCACCCCTTTAATCCCAGCACTCAGGAGGCAGAGGCAGGTAGATCTCTGTGAGTCTGAGACCAGCCTGTCCTTCAGAAGTGAGTCTAGGAGAGAGCCAAGGCCACACAGAGGAAACCCTGTCCCCAGGGAAGGTAATGGGTGTGGCAGGGAGTAAAACGGCTGGCTGCTATATTCGAATTACCTCACGTCACTTGCTGACATCCAAGCTAGCTGTCCTTTTAGGTTAAAGTTCGGAGATCGCTTACTAGGGAACTGGAGGTCGCAAGAACCTAACCAGGCATGTTCTTGGTGGGCTTCTTTGCTTTTTGCTTTTTCTTTTCTTTTTTCTCTTTTATTTTTTAAATTCTTGCAGCCAATGCTGGACAAGTCATTGCTTCCTCCGGTGCCTTGCCATGGTTTACTAACATTGCCCCTTCCCAAGATGGGAGGAGCAACAGAACCACCAGGCATGCCGTGAAGGAGGAAACAACTAAACCTTCTCAGTAAAATGCGTGATGATGTAGAGATGAAAAGGCCGCTCATTTCCTGTGTTCAACTCACAGCGTTCCAAGGTTTCCTAAGAATTTCTCAGGGAGAGATCTATATCCCTTTGTGTAAATTTAAAATGCATCCTTGCATCCTTGCATCCAGCATATTCTGATTATGGTGTCGCTGACCCCAGCTCCCTTCCGATCATCTCCCCTTCTGTACCTATCAAATTCCGTACCATTTGTATTAGGCTCTTATTTGAAAACAAAGAAATATCTAGGATAATGATTAAAAAATACAACAATTCTGTTGTTCCTGACGATAAACCCAGGACTCAGGGAGGCAGAGGCAGGAGGATCTCTGAGTTCAAGGCCAGTCTAATACAGAAGCAAGTCTAAGGCAGACAGGCGTGCACAGAGAAACAAAGAACTGTCCCAAAGGTGCAAAAAGAAAATAATAGAAATAATTAAAATGAAAAAAAAAATCCTCACATTTTATAAAAGGACAACATTTAAGACGCTGATAGAAAATCATTTGAGGCATTATTAGCTGCAGGATGCATTCTATCTACTAATGTCTGTGAGCTCTATCCACTCCTAAGATCTCTAAGCCTCGGACTCCTCAGGTTTAATGCCAACACTCTAGTGGCAGAGGCTGGTAGATAACTCCTATTAGAGGCCAGCCTGTTCTAGATGGTGAGCTACATAATAGCCAGGAAGAAGAGGGACTCGGCCTCAATAAAACATTGCGTAAATAAGATTAGTTAGTTAGTTAGGTAGTTAGGTAGGTAGGTAGTTAATTAATAGATATGATGAGTTCCATTCAGGAGGCAGCAGAGAGGTGGTAGCTGCTTTTCCCCGCCCCCTCTCTCCTGATTGGTGGCCTGGTTTCAACTGGCGGGACTTTCAGCCTCGGCAACGGTGCAGAGGAGCACTGTGATTGGAGGACGCCCTTAGCTCACCTTTGAGAGCCCTGGGTTAGTCCTGAAGTGAAAGCTCGGACTTGTGGGGCGCTCCTCCTTGAGGTGGCCTGCTCTGGAACTGATGGTGGCGGCCTGATGGCAAACCAAGGAGGTAACACGTTCCTTCTCTCTCAGTATGTCTCGAGCAATGTAGAAGGCGGGCCCCTCTCCCTCCCCTGAGCGCCCCCTAGTCAGCAAGGAGCCTGAGAGGGAGAGCTCAGCATAGCTCCGGCTTCAGAAAATGGCGCCTGGTGCTGTGGACCTTTGCCGAGAAGCCAGGCGCTCCGCTGCTCCTGTTGTCTTCTTCCCACGAGGAGCTTTCGTTCCTCCTGGCCCTGCGCCCCTTCTCCCATATCCACCCCTCTCTTGTCCAAGGGAAACTTTAAAAGGAATGTGGGGTATAGTGGTTGTTGAAAGGGGGTGGAGCCCGGCGTCGTGCTGCACCCCTTTAATCCCAGCACTCAGGAGGCAGAAGCAGGTAGATCTCTGTGAGTCTGTGACCAGCCTGGCCTTCAGAAGTGAGTCTAGGAGAGAGCCAAGGCCACACAGAGGAAACCCTGTCCCCAGGGAAGGTAATGGGTGTGGCAGGGAGTAAAACGGCTGGCTGCTATATTCGAATTACATCACGTCACTTGCTGACATCCAAGCTAGCTGTCCTTTTAGGTTAAAGTTCGGAGATCGCTTACTAGGGAACTGGAGGTCGCAAGAACCTAACCAGGCATGTTCTTGGTGGGCTTCTTTGCTTTTTGCTTTTTCTTTTCTTTTTTCTCTTTTATTTTTTAAATTCTTGCAGCCAATGCTGGACAAGTCATTGCTTCCCCGGTGCCTTGCCATGGTTTACTAACATTGCCCCTTCCCAAGATGGGAGGAGCAACAGAACCACCAGGCATGCCGTGAAGGAGGAAACAACGAAACCTTCTCAGTAAAATGCGTGATGATGTAGAGATGAAAAGGCCGCTCATTTCCTGTGTTCAACTCACAGCGTTCCAAGGTTTCCTAAGAATTTCTCAGGGAGAGATCTATATCCCTTTGTGTAAATTTAAAATGCATCCTTGCATCCTTGCATCCAGCATATTCTGATTATAGTGTCGCTGACCCCAGCTCCCTTCCGATCATCTCCCCTTCTGTACCTATCAAATTCCGTACCATTTGTATTAGGCTCTTATTTGAAAACAAAGAAATATCTAGGATAATGATTAAAAAATACAACAATTCTGTTGTTCCTGACGATAAACCCAGGACTCAGGGAGGCAGAGGCAGGAGGATCTCTGAGTTCAAGGCCAGTCTAATACAGAAGCAAGTCTAAGGCAGACAGGCGTGCACAGAGAAACAAAGAACTGTCCCAAAGGTGCAAAAAGAAAATAATAGAAATAATTAAAATGAAAAAAAAAATCCTCACATTTTATAAAAGGACAACATTTAAGACGCTGATAGAAAATCATTTGAGGCATTATTAGCTGCAGGATGCATTCTATCTACTAATGTCTGTGAGCTCTATCCACTCCTAAGATCTCTAAGCCTCGGACTCCTCAGGTTTAATGCCAACACTCTAGTGGCAGAGGCTGGTAGATAACTCCTATTAGAGGCCAGCCTGTTCTAGATGGTGAGCTACATAATAGCCAGGAAGAAGAGGGACTCGGCCTCAATAAAACATTGCGTAAATAAGATTAGTTAGTTAGTTAGGTAGTTAGGTAGGTAGGTAGTTAATTAATAGATATGATGAGTTCCATTCAGGAGGCAGCAGAGAGGTGGTAGCTGCTTTTCCCCGCCCCCTCTCTCCTGATTGGTGGCCTGGTTTCAACTGGCGGGACTTTCAGCCTCGGCAACGGTGCAGAGGAGCACTGTGATTGGAGGACGCCCTTAGCTCACCTTTGAGAGCCCTGGGTTAGTCCTGAAGTGAAAGCTCGGACTTGTGGGGCGCTCCTCCTTGAGGTGGCCTGCTCTGGAACTGATGGTGGCGGCCTGATGGCAAACCAAGGAGGTAACACGTTCCTTCTCTCTCAGTATGTCTCGAGCAATGTAGAAGGCGGGCCCCTCTCCCTCCCCTGAGCGCCCCCTAGTCAGCAAGGAGCCTGAGAGGGAGAGCTCAGCATAGCTCCGGCTTCAGAAAATGGCGCCTGGTGCTGTGGACCTTTGCCGAGAAGCCAGGCGCTCCGCTGCTCCTGTTGTCTTCTTCCCACGAGGAGCTTTCGTTCCTCCTGGCCCTGCGCCCCTTCTCCCATATCCACCCCTCTCTTGTCCAAGGGAAACTTTAAAAGGAATGTGGGGTATAGTGGTTGTTGAAAGGGGGTGGAGCCCGGCGTAGTGCTGCACCCCTTTAATCCCAGCACTCAGGAGGCAGAAGCAGGTAGATCTCTGTGAGTCTGTGACCAGCCTGGCCTTCAGAAGTGAGTCTAGGAGAGAGCCAAGGCCACACAGAGGAAACCCTGTCCCCAGGGAAGGTAATGGGTGTGGCAGGGAGTAAAACGGCTGGCTGCTATATTCGAATTACATCACGTCACTTGCTGACATCCAAGCTAGCTGTCCTTTTAGGTTAAAGTTCGGAGATCGCTTACTAGGGAACTGGAGGTCGCAAGAACCTAACCAGGCATGTTCTTGGTGGGCTTCTTTGCTTTTTGCTTTTTCTTTTCTTTTTTCTCTTTTATTTTTTAAATTCTTGCAGCCAATGCTGGACAAGTCATTGCTTCCCCGGTGCCTTGCCATGGTTTACTAACATTGCCCCTTCCCAAGATGGGAGGAGCAACAGAACCACCAGGCATGCCGTGAAGGAGGAAACAACGAAACCTTCTCAGTAAAATGCGTGATGATGTAGAGATGAAAAGGCCGCTCATTTCCTGTGTTCAACTCACAGCGTTCCAAGGTTTCCTAAGAATTTCTCAGGGAGAGATCTATATCCCTTTGTGTAAATTTAAAATGCATCCTTGCATCCTTGCATCCAGCATATTCTGATTATAGTGTCGCTGACCCCAGCTCCCTTCCGATCATCTCCCCTTCTGTACCTATCAAATTCCGTACCATTTGTATTAGGCTCTTATTTGAAAACAAAGAAATATCTAGGATAATGATTAAAAAATACAACAATTCTGTTGTTCCTGACGATAAACCCAGGACTCAGGGAGGCAGAGGCAGGAGGATCTCTGAGTTCAAGGCCAGTCTAATACAGAAGCAAGTCTAAGGCAGACAGGCGTGCACAGAGAAACAAAGAACTGTCCCAAAGGTGCAAAAAGAAAATAATAGAAATAATTAAAATGAAAAAAAAAATCCTCACATTTTATAAAAGGACAACATTTAAGACGCTGATAGAAAATCATTTGAGGCATTATTAGCTGCAGGATGCATTCTATCTACTAATGTCTGTGAGCTCTATCCACTCCTAAGATCTCTAAGCCTCGGACTCCTCAGGTTTAATGCCAACACTCTAGTGGCAGAGGCTGGTAGATAACTCCTATTAGAGGCCAGCCTGTTCTAGATGGTGAGCTACATAATAGCCAGGAAGAAGAGGGACTCGGCCTCAATAAAACATTGCGTAAATAAGATTAGTTAGTTAGTTAGGTAGTTAGGTAGGTAGGTAGTTAATTAATAGATATGATGAGTTCCATTCAGGAGGCAGCAGAGAGGTGGTAGCTGCTTTTCCCCGCCCCCTCTCTCCTGATTGGTGGCCTGGTTTCAACTGGCGGGACTTTCAGCCTCGGCAACGGTGCAGAGGAGCACTGTGATTGGAGGACGCCCTTAGCTCACCTTTGAGAGCCCTGGGTTAGTCCTGAAGTGAAAGCTCGGACTTGTGGGGCGCTCCTCCTTGAGGTGGCCTGCTCTGGAACTGATGGTGGCGGCCTGATGGCAAACCAAGGAGGTAACACGTTCCTTCTCTCTCAGTATGTCTCGAGCAATGTAGAAGGCGGGCCCCTCTCCCTCCCCTGTGCGCCCCCTAGTCAGCAAGGAGCCTGAGAGGGAGAGCTCAGCATAGCTCCGGCTTCAGAAAATGGCGCCTGGTGCTGTGGACCTTTGCCGAGAAGCCAGGCGCTCTGCTGCTCCTGTTGTCTTCTTCCCACGAGGAGCTTTCGTTCCTCCTGGCCCTGCGCCCCTTCTCCCATATCCACCCCTCTCTTGTCCAAGGGAAACTTTAAAAGGAATGTGGGGTATAGTGGTTGTTGAAAGGGGGTGGAGCCCGGCGTAGTGCTGCACCCCTTTAATCCCAGCACTCAGGAGGCAGAGGCAGGTAGATCTCTGTGAGTCTGAGACCAGCCTGTCCTTCAGAAGTGAGTCTAGGAGAGAGCCAAGGCCACAGAGAGGAAACCCTGTCCCCAGGGAAGGTAATGGGTGTGGCAGGGAGTAAAACGGCTGGCTGCTATATTCGAATTACCTCACGTCACTTGCTGACATCCAAGCTAGCTGTCCTTTTAGGTTAAAGTTCGGAGATCGCTTACTAGGGAACTGGAGGTCGCAAGAACCTAACCAGGCATGTTCTTGGTGGGCTTCTTTGCTTTTTGCTTTTTCTTTTCTTTTTTCTCTTTTATTTTTTAAATTCTTGCAGCCAATGCTGGACAAGTCATTGCTTCCTCCGGTGCCTTGCCATGGTTTACTAACATTGCCCCTTCCCAAGATGGGAGGAGCAACAGAACCACCAGGCATGCCGTGAAGGAGGAAACAACTAAACCTTCTCAGTAAAATGCGTGATGATGTAGAGATGAAAAGGCCGCTCATTTCCTGTGTTCAACTCACAGCGTTCCAAGGTTTCCTAAGAATTTCTCAGGGAGAGATCTATATCCCTTTGTGTAAATTTAAAATGCATCCTTGCATCCTTGCATCCAGCATATTCTGATTATGGTGTCGCTGACCCCAGCTCCCTTCCGATCATCTCCCCTTCTGTACCTATCAAATTCCGTACCATTTGTATTAGGCTCTTATTTGAAAACAAAGAAATATCTAGGATAATGATTAAAAAATACAACAATTCTGTTGTTCCTGACGATAAACCCAGGACTCAGGGAGGCAGAGGCAGGAGGATCTCTGAGTTCAAGGCCAGTCTAATACAGAAGCAAGTCTAAGGCAGACAGGCGTGCACAGAGAAACAAAGAACTGTCCCAAAGGTGCAAAAAGAAAATAATAGAAATAATTAAAATGAAAAAAAAATCCTCACATTTTATAAAAGGACAACTTTTAAGACGCTGATAGAAAATCATTTGAGGCATTATTAGCTGCAGGATGCATTCTATCTACTAATGTCTGTGAGCTCTATCCACTCCTAAGATCTCTAAGCCTCGGACTCCTCAGGTTTAATGCCAACACTCTAGTGGCAGAGGCTGGTAGATAACTCCTATTAGAGGCCAGCCTGTTCTAGATGGTGAGCTACATAATAGCCAGGAAGAAGAGGGACTCGGCCTCAATAAAACATTGCGTAAATAAGATTAGTTAGTTAGTTAGGTAGTTAGGTAGGTAGGTAGTTAATTAATAGATATGATGAGTTCCATTCAGGGGGCAGCAGAGAGGTGGTAGCTGCTTTTCCCCGCCCCCTCTCTCCTGATTGGTGGCCTGGTTTCAACTGGCGGGACTTTCAGCCTCGGCAACGGTGCAGAGGAGCACTGTGATTGGAGGACGCCCTTAGCTCACCTTTGAGAGCCCTGGGTTAGTCCTGAAGTGAAAGCTCGGACTTGTGGGGCGCTCCTCCTTGAGGTGGCCTGCTCTGGAACTGATGGTGGCGGCCTGATGGCAAACCAAGGAGGTAACACGTTCCTTCTCTCTCAGTATGTCTCGAGCAATGTAGAAGGCGGGCCCCTCTCCCTCCCCTGAGCGCCCCCTAGTCAGCAAGGAGCCTGAGAGGGAGAGCTCAGCATAGCTCCGGCTTCAGAAAATGGCGCCTGGTGCTGTGGACCTTTGCCGAGAAGCCAGGCGCTCCGCTGCTCCTGTTGTCTTCTTCCCACGAGGAGCTTTCGTTCCTCCTGGCCCTGCGCCCCTTCTCCCATATCCACCCCTCTCTTGTCCAAGGGAAACTTTAAAAGGAATGTGGGGTATAGTGGTTGTTGAAAGGGGGTGGAGCCCGGCGTAGTGCTGCACCCCTTTAATCCCAGCACTCAGGAGGCAGAAGCAGGTAGATCTCTGTGAGTCTGTGACCAGCCTGGCCTTCAGAAGTGAGTCTAGGAGAGAGCCAAGGCCACACAGAGGAAACCCTGTCCCCAGGGAAGGTAATGGGTGTGGCAGGGAGTAAAACGGCTGGCTGCTATATTCGAATTACATCACGTCACTTGCTGACATCCAAGCTAGCTGTCCTTTTAGGTTAAAGTTCGGAGATCGCTTACTAGGGAACTGGAGGTCGCAAGAACCTAACCAGGCATGTTCTTGGTGGGCTTCTTTGCTTTTTGCTTTTTCTTTTCTTTTTTCTCTTTTATTTTTTAAATTCTTGCAGCCAATGCTGGACAAGTCATTGCTTCCCCGGTGCCTTGCCATGGTTTACTAACATTGCCCCTTCCCAAGATGGGAGGAGCAACAGAACCACCAGGCATGCCGTGAAGGAGGAAACAACGAAACCTTCTCAGTAAAATGCGTGATGATGTAGAGATGAAAAGGCCGCTCATTTCCTGTGTTCAACTCACAGCGTTCCAAGGTTTCCTAAGAATTTCTCAGGGAGAGATCTATATCCCTTTGTGTAAATTTAAAATGCATCCTTGCATCCTTGCATCCAGCATATTCTGATTATAGTGTCGCTGACCCCAGCTCCCTTCCGATCATCTCCCCTTCTGTACCTATCAAATTCCGTACCATTTGTATTAGGCTCTTATTTGAAAACAAAGAAATATCTAGGATAATGATTAAAAAATACAACAATTCTGTTGTTCCTGACGATAAACCCAGGACTCAGGGAGGCAGAGGCAGGAGGATCTCTGAGTTCAAGGCCAGTCTAATACAGAAGCAAGTCTAAGGCAGACAGGCGTGCACAGAGAAACAAAGAACTGTCCCAAAGGTGCAAAAAGAAAATAATAGAAATAATTAAAATGAAAAAAAAAATCCTCACATTTTATAAAAGGACAACATTTAAGACGCTGATAGAAAATCATTTGAGGCATTATTAGCTGCAGGATGCATTCTATCTACTAATGTCTGTGAGCTCTATCCACTCCTAAGATCTCTAAGCCTCGGACTCCTCAGGTTTAATGCCAACACTCTAGTGGCAGAGGCTGGTAGATAACTCCTATTAGAGGCCAGCCTGTTCTAGATGGTGAGCTACATAATAGCCAGGAAGAAGAGGGACTCGGCCTCAATAAAACATTGCGTAAATAAGATTAGTTAGTTAGTTAGGTAGTTAGGTAGGTAGGTAGTTAATTAATAGATATGATGAGTTCCATTCAGGAGGCAGCAGAGAGGTGGTAGCTGCTTTTCCCCGCCCCCTCTCTCCTGATTGGTGGCCTGGTTTCAACTGGCGGGACTTTCAGCCTCGGCAACGGTGCAGAGGAGCACTGTGATTGGAGGACGCCCTTAGCTCACCTTTGAGAGCCCTGGGTTAGTCCTGAAGTGAAAGCTCGGACTTGTGGGGCGCTCCTCCTTGAGGTGGCCTGCTCTGGAACTGATGGTGGCGGCCTGATGGCAAACCAAGGAGGTAACACGTTCCTTCTCTCTCAGTATGTCTCGAGCAATGTAGAAGGCGGGCCCCTCTCCCTCCCCTGAGCGCCCCCTAGTCAGCAAGGAGCCTGAGAGGGAGAGCTCAGCATAGCTCCGGCTTCAGAAAATGGCGCCTGGTGCTGTGGACCTTTGCCGAGAAGCCAGGCGCTCTGCTGCTCCTGTTGTCTTCTTCCCACGAGGAGCTTTCGTTCCTCCTGGCCCTGCGCCCCTTCTCCCATATCCACCCCTCTCTTGTCCAAGGGAAACTTTAAAAGGAATGTGGGGTATAGTGGTTGTTGAAAGGGGGTGGAGCCCGGCGTAGTGCTGCACCCCTTTAATCCCAGCACTCAGGAGGCAGAGGCAGGTAGATCTCTGTGAGTCTGAGACCAGCCTGTCCTTCAGAAGTGAGTCTAGGAGAGAGCCAAGGCCACAGAGAGGAAACCCTGTCCCCAGGGAAGGTAATGGGTGTGGCAGGGAGTAAAACGGCTGGCTGCTATATTCGAATTACCTCACGTCACTTGCTGACATCCAAGCTAGCTGTCCTTTTAGGTTAAAGTTCGGAGATCGCTTACTAGGGAACTGGAGGTCGCAAGAACCTAACCAGGCATGTTCTTGGTGGGCTTCTTTGCTTTTTGCTTTTTCTTTTCTTTTTTCTCTTTTATTTTTTAAATTCTTGCAGCCAATGCTGGACAAGTCATTGCTTCCTCCGGTGCCTTGCCATGGTTTACTAACATTGCCCCTTCCCAAGATGGGAGGAGCAACAGAACCACCAGGCATGCCGTGAAGGAGGAAACAACTAAACCTTCTCAGTAAAATGCGTGATGATGTAGAGATGAAAAGGCCGCTCATTTCCTGTGTTCAACTCACAGCGTTCCAAGGTTTCCTAAGAATTTCTCAGGGAGAGATCTATATCCCTTTGTGTAAATTTAAAATGCATCCTTGCATCCTTGCATCCAGCATATTCTGATTATGGTGTCGCTGACCCCAGCTCCCTTCCGATCATCTCCCCTTCTGTACCTATCAAATTCCGTACCATTTGTATTAGGCTCTTATTTGAAAACAAAGAAATATCTAGGATAATGATTAAAAAATACAACAATTCTGTTGTTCCTGACGATAAACCCAGGACTCAGGGAGGCAGAGGCAGGAGGATCTCTGAGTTCAAGGCCAGTCTAATACAGAAGCAAGTCTAAGGCAGACAGGCGTGCACAGAGAAACAAAGAACTGTCCCAAAGGTGCAAAAAGAAAATAATAGAAATAATTAAAATGAAAAAAAAATCCTCACATTTTATAAAAGGACAACTTTTAAGACGCTGATAGAAAATCATTTGAGGCATTATTAGCTGCAGGATGCATTCTATCTACTAATGTCTGTGAGCTCTATCCACTCCTAAGATCTCTAAGCCTCGGACTCCTCAGGTTTAATGCCAACACTCTAGTGGCAGAGGCTGGTAGATAACTCCTATTAGAGGCCAGCCTGTTCTAGATGGTGAGCTACATAATAGCCAGGAAGAAGAGGGACTCGGCCTCAATAAAACATTGCGTAAATAAGATTAGTTAGTTAGTTAGGTAGTTAGGTAGGTAGGTAGTTAATTAATAGATATGATGAGTTCCATTCAGGAGGCAGCAGAGAGGTGGTAGCTGCTTTTCCCCGCCCCCTCTCTCCTGATTGGTGGCCTGGTTTCAACTGGCGGGACTTTCAGCCTCGGCAACGGTGCAGAGGAGCACTGTGATTGGAGGACGCCCTTAGCTCACCTTTGAGAGCCCTGGGTTAGTCCTGAAGTGAAAGCTCGGACTTGTGGGGCGCTCCTCCTTGAGGTGGCCTGCTCTGGAACTGATGGTGGCGGCCTGATGGCAAACCAAGGAGGTAACACGTTCCTTCTCTCTCAGTATGTCTCGAGCAATGTAGAAGGCGGGCCCCTCTCCCTCCCCTGAGCGCCCCCTAGTCAGCAAGGAGCCTGAGAGGGAGAGCTCAGCATAGCTCCGGCTTCAGAAAATGGCGCCTGGTGCTGTGGACCTTTGCCGAGAAGCCAGGCGCTCTGCTGCTCCTGTTGTCTTCTTCCCACGAGGAGCTTTCGTTCCTCCTGGCCCTGCGCCCCTTCTCCCATATCCACCCCTCTCTTGTCCAAGGGAAACTTTAAAAGGAATGTGGGGTATGGTGGTTGTTGAAAGGGGGTGGAGCCCGGCGTCGTGCTGCACCCCTTTAATCCCAGCACTCAGGAGGCAGAAGCAGGTAGATCTCTGTGAGTCTGTGACCAGCCTGGCCTTCAGAAGTGAGTCTAGGAGAGAGCCAAGGCCACACAGAGGAAACCCTGTCCCCAGGGAAGGTAATGGGTGTGGCGGGTAGTAAAGTGGCTGGCTGCTATATTCGAATTACCTCACGTCACTTGCTGACATCCAAGCTAGCTATCCTTTTAGGTTAAAGTTCTGAGATCGCTTACTGGGGAACTGGGGATCGCAAGAACCTAACCAGGCATGTTTTTGGTGGGCTTCTTTGCTTTTTGCTTTTTCTTTTCTTTTTTCTCTTTTATTTTTTAAATTCTTGCAGCCAATGCTGGACAAGTCATTGCTTCCTCCGGTGCCTTGCCATGGTTTACTAACATTGCCCCTTCCCAAGATGGGAGGAGCAACAGAACCACCAGGCATGCCGTGAAGGAGGAAACAACTAAACCTTCTCAGTAAAATGCGTGATGATGTAGAGATGAAAAGGCCGCTCATTTCCTGTGTTCAACTCACAGCGTTCCAAGGTTTCCTAAGAATTTCTCAGGGAGAGATCTATATCCCTTTGTGTAAATTTAAAATGCATCCTTGCATCCTTGCATCCAGCATATTCTGATTATGGTGTCGCTGACCCCAGCTCCCTTCCGATCATCTCCCCTTCTGTACCTATCAAATTCCGTACCATTTGTATTAGGCTCTTATTTGAAAACAAAGAAATATCTAGGATAATGATTAAAAAATACAACAATTCTGTTGTTCCTGACGATAAACCCAGGACTCAGGGAGGCAGAGGCAGGAGGATCTCTGAGTTCAAGGCCAGTCTAATACAGAAGCAAGTCTAAGGCAGACAGGCGTGCACAGAGAAACAAAGAACTGTCCCAAAGGTGCAAAAAGAAAATAATAGAAATAATTAAAATGAAAAAAAAATCCTCACATTTTATAAAAGGACAACTTTTAAGACGCTGATAGAAAATCATTTGAGGCATTATTAGCTGCAGGATGCATTCTATCTACTAATGTCTGTGAGCTCTATCCACTCCTAAGATCTCTAAGCCTCGGACTCCTCAGGTTTAATGCCAACACTCTAGTGGCAGAGGCTGGTAGATAACTCCTATTAGAGGCCAGCCTGTTCTAGATGGTGAGCTACATAATAGCCAGGAAGGAAAGGGACTCGGCCTCAATAAAACATTGCGTAAATAAGATTAGTTACTTAGTTAGTCAGGTAGGTAGTTAGTTAGTTAATTAATAGATATGATGAGTTCCATTCAGGGGGCAGCAGAGAGGTGGTAGCTGCTTTTCCCCGCCCCCTCTCTCCTGATTGGTGGCCTGGTTTCAACTGGCGGGACTTTCAGCCTCGGCAACGGTGCAGAGGAGCACTGTGATTGGAGGACGCCCTTAGCTCACCTTTGAGAGCCCTGGGTTAGTCCTGAAGTGAAAGCTCGGACTTGTGGGGCGCTCCTCCTTGAGGTGGCCTGCTCTGGAACTGATGGTGGCGGCCTGATGGCAAACCAAGGAGGTAACACGTTCCTTCTCTCTCAGTATGTCTCGAGCAATGTAGAAGGCGGGCCCCTCTCCCTCCCCTGAGCGCCCCCTAGTCAGCAAGGAGCCTGAGAGGGAGAGCTCAGCATAGCTCCGGCTTCAGAAAATGGCGCCTGGTGCTGTGGACCTTTGCCGAGAAGCCAGGCGCTCCGCTGCTCCTGTTGTCTTCTTCCCACGAGGAGCTTTCGTTCCTCCTGGCCCTGCGCCCCTTCTCCCATATCCACCCCTCTCTTGTCCAAGGGAAACTTTAAAAGGAATGTGGGGTATAGTGGTTGTTGAAAGGGGGTGGAGCCCGGCGTAGTGCTGCACCCCTTTAATCCCAGCACTCAGGAGGCAGAAGCAGGTAGATCTCTGTGAGTCTGTGACCAGCCTGGCCTTCAGAAGTGAGTCTAGGAGAGAGCCAAGGCCACACAGAGGAAACCCTGTCCCCAGGGAAGGTAATGGGTGTGGCAGGGAGTAAAACGGCTGGCTGCTATATTCGAATTACATCACGTCACTTGCTGACATCCAAGCTAGCTGTCCTTTTAGGTTAAAGTTCGGAGATCGCTTACTAGGGAACTGGAGGTCGCAAGAACCTAACCAGGCATGTTCTTGGTGGGCTTCTTTGCTTTTTGCTTTTTCTTTTCTTTTTTCTCTTTTATTTTTTAAATTCTTGCAGCCAATGCTGGACAAGTCATTGCTTCCCCGGTGCCTTGCCATGGTTTACTAACATTGCCCCTTCCCAAGATGGGAGGAGCAACAGAACCACCAGGCATGCCGTGAAGGAGGAAACAACAAAACCTTCTCAGTAAAATGCGTGATGATGTAGAGATGAAAAGGCCGCTCATTTCCTGTGTTCAACTCACAGCGTTCCAAGGTTTCCTAAGAATTTCTCAGGGAGAGATCTATATCCCTTTGTGTAAATTTAAAATGCATCCTTGCATCCTTGCATCCAGCATATTCTGATTATAGTGTCGCTGACCCCAGCTCCCTTCCGATCATCTCCCCTTCTGTACCTATCAAATTCCGTACCATTTGTATTAGGCTCTTATTTGAAAACAAAGAAATATCTAGGATAATGATTAAAAAATACAACAATTCTGTTGTTCCTGACGATAAACCCAGGACTCAGGGAGGCAGAGGCAGGAGGATCTCTGAGTTCAAGGCCAGTCTAATACAGAAGCAAGTCTAAGGCAGACAGGCGTGCACAGAGAAACAAAGAACTGTCCCAAAGGTGCAAAAAGAAAATAATAGAAATAATTAAAATGAAAAAAAAAATCCTCACATTTTATAAAAGGACAACATTTAAGACGCTGATAGAAAATCATTTCAGGCATTATTAGCTGCAGGATGCATTCTATCTACTAATGTCTGTGAGCTCTATCCACTCCTAAGATCTCTAAGCCTCGGACTCCTCAGGTTTAATGCCAACACTCTAGTGGCAGAGGCTGGTAGATAACTCCTATTAGAGGCCAGCCTGTTCTAGATGGTGAGCTACATAATAGCCAGGAAGAAGAGGGACTCGGCCTCAATAAAACATTGCGTAAATAAGATTAGTTAGTTAGTTAGGTAGTTAGGTAGGTAGGTAGTTAATTAATAGATATGATGAGTTCCATTCAGGAGGCAGCAGAGAGGTGGTAGCTGCTTTTCCCCGCCCCCTCTCTCCTGATTGGTGGCCTGGTTTCAACTGGCGGGACTTTCAGCCTCGGCAACGGTGCAGAGGAGCACTGTGATTGGAGGACGCCCTTAGCTCACCTTTGAGAGCCCTGGGTTAGTCCTGAAGTGAAAGCTCGGACTTGTGGGGCGCTCCTCCTTGAGGTGGCCTGCTCTGGAACTGATGGTGGCGGCCTGATGGCAAACCAAGGAGGTAACACGTTCCTTCTCTCTCAGTATGTCTCGAGCAATGTAGAAGGCGGGCCCCTCTCCCTCCCCTGAGCGCCCCCTAGTCAGCAAGGAGCCTGAGAGGGAGAGCTCAGCATAGCTCCGGCTTCAGAAAATGGCGCCTGGTGCTGTGGACCTTTGCCGAGAAGCCAGGCGCTCTGCTGCTCCTGTTGTCTTCTTCCCACGAGGAGCTTTCGTTCCTCCTGGCCCTGCGCCCCTTCTCCCATATCCACCCCTCTCTTGTCCAAGGGAAACTTTAAAAGGAATGTGGGGTATGGTGGTTGTTGAAAGGGGGTGGAGCCCGGCGTCGTGCTGCACCCCTTTAATCCCAGCACTCAGGAGGCAGAAGCAGGTAGATCTCTGTGAGTCTGTGACCAGCCTGGCCTTCAGAAGTGAGTCTAGGAGAGAGCCAAGGCCACACAGAGGAAACCCTGTCCCCAGGGAAGGTAATGGGTGTGGCGGGTAGTAAAGTGGCTGGCTGCTATATTCGAATTACCTCACGTCACTTGCTGACATCCAAGCTAGCTATCCTTTTAGGTTAAAGTTCTGAGATCGCTTACTGGGGAACTGGGGATCGCAAGAACCTAACCAGGCATGTTTTTGGTGGGCTTCTTTGCTTTTTGCTTTTTCTTTTCTTTTTTCTCTTTTATTTTTTAAATTCTTGCAGCCAATGCTGGACAAGTCATTGCTTCCTCCGGTGCCTTGCCATGGTTTACTAACATTGCCCCTTCCCAAGATGGGAGGAGCAACAGAACCACCAGGCATGCCGTGAAGGAGGAAACAACAAAACCTTCTCAGTAAAATGCGTGATGATGTAGAGATGAAAAGGCCGCTCATTTCCTGTGTTCAACTCACAGCGTTCCAAGGTTTCCTAAGAATTTCTCAGGGAGAGATCTATATCCCTTTGTGTAAATTTAAAATGCATCCTTGCATCCTTGCATCCAGCATATTCTGATTATAGTGTCGCTGACCCCAGCTCCCTTCCGATCATCTCCCCTTCTGTACCTATCAAATTCCGTACCATTTGTATTAGGCTCTTATTTGAAAACAAAGAAATATCTAGGATAATGATTAAAAAATACAACAATTCTGTTGTTCCTGACGATAAACCCAGGACTCAGGGAGGCAGAGGCAGGAGGATCTCTGAGTTCAAGGCCAGTCTAATACAGAAGCAAGTCTAAGGCAGACAGGCGTGCACAGAGAAACAAAGAACTGTCCCAAAGGTGCAAAAAGAAAATAATAGAAATAATTAAAATGAAAAAAAAAAGTCCTCACATTTTATAAAAGGACAACACTGACCACCAGGATTTTGATCATGTTCCACTGACTATATGGACAACACAAACTGGACTTTTTTATTTTTGGGGTGTAGGAGACAGACCTGAGAGTAGTGGGAAGTGAGTGTGAGCAGGGTGCATTATACAAAATTTCCAAATAACCAACAAACTCATGATGTTGAAAATAAAGTATGGATGAGAGATTACACACAGAAAGAATGGCTCAAAAGTAGCTGCATCATGGAAATTCCACCTTAAAATGGATGACGACAGTTCAGGAATGCTGGAACCCTGGAGCTCACTGCAAACTTTCAGGCAGCTCGATACTTTCCAGGTAGTTTGGCTAGTCTAGTCCAGGTCTCCTCAGCAGCCCCTACTGTTTATATAACACTGGGTGAGAGAGCCTTGTACATTTGGTCAATTTCAAGGACGTCCTGAAATTTCTGAGTATTTTGCTTCCTTAGTCTCAGTGAGCTTCCTTTGAGAACTCGGGAGTTGGAGAAATGGTAGTGACAAAATGCCAGGTACCTCAGGGCAGATGAATTCACAGCATGTTAAGGAGAGATTGGCAGTTTCTATTGGTAATTGATAGTTCCTTGGAAGGAGAGAGAGCCAGTTTTCTTGAAGGGCTTAGCCCTAACATGCTATCTACATTCAAGTAGATAGCTACATATCCAAGAGTATATGGGCAACACAGATTGGAGTTAATGAGCTTCAAAACTAGAATGACTCCTATTTGAGTGGGTAAGGAAGGGGAGGTGGATCTGGGAGGAGTTGGGGAAGAGGGTGAAAATGATCAAAATAGATTGTATGAAATTCTTGAAGAATTAATTTTTGAAAAAAGTTTAACTGTATTTTAGAAGAGTGATTGTTCTTTCTGAGGACCCAGAGGAAACCTTAAAATCTGTATTGTTTGCTCTTGCTATGGCTTTCCAAATTTATTATATTAAGATTTTTTTTTTTTTTGGTTTTTTGAGACAGGGTTTCTCTGTGTAGCTTTGGCTGTCCTGGACTCGCTTTGTAGACCAGGCTGGCCTCGAACTCACAGCGATCTGCCTGCCTCTGCCTCCCGAGTGCTGGGATTAAAGGCGTGCGCCACCACGCCCGGCTGTTGTTAAGATTTTTTGATTACCAGTTCTGTGTGTTCTGTAATATGATGAAGTATAATATAGATTTGTGGCTAAGAAGACATTGTCATCTGTTTTCAGTTTTTTTTCATTTTCCTGTAATTTCTTGTGCAGATGAAGTAAGACATCTTCCAGGCCTAGACGCAGCAGCTAACATTGAGGAACAGAGGGAGGAGAATGATGCACAGAGACCCAGATCTGAAGAGCGTGGGAGGAGAGGTAAAGTACATTAAAAACCATACATGGTGAAAAAAGTAACAAGCACATTTTAGAACCTGAAGGAGTCTAATGTATTGTGTTATGTGCTTCATTTTTTTTCTCCAACATGGACTTGTGCAGGGTTGGTAAGAATTTAGTTCAGTTCAGAGGAAAGAAATGTTTAATTTATAAGAGTTGCTCTCCTAATGGAGAAGAGGGTGAGAAATTAACAATGGAGAGGTATTAACTGTTTTTGATTTGCCTGGTTGCTCTACTTTTAGGAGGCAATACAGGAGTGTTAAGGACATGATACATAATCTAACCGCTACGACAACCACATTTTGTTATAAAGGAATGTCACTGGGTAAAAAGAATGAGGTATAATGTGAAGAGTGTCTCCTGTAACTCTAAGAGCATTGTTTGGAACAGTGAACATATTTTAATATGAGCATGCTGTACAGATTGTCATTGGTAAGTATTTTTAACAACAATTAAGGGTCTTTCTAGTGTACTGAATAGGTTAGCTCCATCTTGACATGATACTTAATACAAACCTCTGGAAGTTTAACCAACTTTATTTAGCCTTAATATGAGTATTTCCATGGCTCAGTCTCTAATAAAAAAACAAAGATAGTAGTTACTGTAGGAGCAGTAGGGCGAAGCCTGGTAAGAAGGTCTGTTCTCATCTACTTTCTAATAAAACATAAATTTGATCTTTATAAGCTTTTCAGAGATTTCTATTTCTAATTAATTTTTCTTAGATAAGGTCTTAGTTACCACAGGCAAGCTTCCCACTCACCATGTAACTGAGGATGACCTTAACTTCTGATCCTGTCATGCACCAATACTACAGAAATATGCCACTGTATTTAGTTTTATGCCATGTTAGTTCAAACTTAGGGAATTTGTGCATGCTGAGAAAGCAACCTGCCAACTGAGCTACATTCCCAGATCATTGTTTTGTTGTTGTTTTTTAGTTATTACAATTTATTCAGATTACATCCCAATTGCTATCCCCTCACTTATATCTTCCCTTTCCCTCCCTCCCTCTTCCAACTTATTCCCCTCAGTCGCGTCTCATCCAGATAGCCTGCTTCTCTTTCTTCTGTGTGCAGCACAGCCTCCCCACCTAGGGGAAGTGATCAAATTGGGAGCACCAGAGTTCAGGTCCGAGGCAGTCCCTGTTTTCCCCACAGCCATGGAAAATGAGTAGTTCATTGCCTAGATCTGAACTGGGGGTCTAGTTTTACTGCATGCATTGTCCTTGGTTGGCACAACAGTTTGTGTAGGCCCCCCTAGATCTAGATCTGCCAGCCTCAATGGTCTCTTTGTAGAGCTCCTGAACCCTTTGGGTTCTGCTGTCTCCCCATGCTTCCATACCCCTCTCACATGGAATCCAGCAGTGAGACTTCTCAACAGAGGAATATCGAATGGCCAAGAAACACTTAAAGAAATGCTCAATGTCCTTAGTCATCAGGGAAATGCAAATCAAAATGACTCTGCGATTCTGTCTTACACCTATCTGAATATCTAAGATCAAAACCTCAATGACAGCACATGCTGGCAAGGATGTGGAGAAAGGTGCAAGTGCAAACTTGTACAGCTACTTTGAAAATCAATCTAGCGCTTTTTCAGAAAATTAGGAATAGTGCTACCTCAAGGCCCAGCTATATCACTTCTGGGGATATACCAGAAAGATGTTCCACCATACAACAAGGACATTTGCTCAAGTATGTTCATTAGCAGCCTTATTCATAATAGCCAGATCATAGTTTTTAATTTATTTCCTAAGCTATCATTATATACAAAACAAAGCAGGTAATTGAGGCAAATATTGTTATGATTAATAAAAACATTATTTTTGTATCTCTCCTTTATGTTGGCATATTCTTTTAATTCTAGATAGGTTTCAACTGTAGTACTGTATACAACCAAATTTTAAAAAACTATGTAAAATGGAGTTTGCCCACCTTTGAAATAGAGAATATAGACAGGATGGGCAAAAGCAGTTGTAGCATTCAGTGAGACAGTCAGATGCTGTCAGAGTAATGACATAGGAAATGTTTTCCAAAACAAGGCCTAGCTTTTAAAAACTGATTCTGAAAAATACTGAATTCTCTGATGAAAATACAGAAAATGATTTTTGTCAAAATAATATACAGGAAGCAGAAGTGGCAGTAGAAGAAGAAATGTCAATGCTTTCAGAGGACTTCCAGCAAATCATCCTCTATATCATGTGGTAAGTCAACACTGAGAGTCTGAAATAGTTCTTTTTAAAATGTGTGTGTTTGTTTTGAGACAAGGTCTTGTTGCATAGCACAAGCTAGTGTGTTATTTACTAGGTAGCCTAAGCTGAGAAAAACTTGTGATATTCCTCTTGCCTCAGTCTTCCAGAGTGTTGAAGCTAAAAACACGTGTCATATGTTGAGTACTTTAATTACTTTTCTGTGTAACAAAACACCATGATCAAGACAACTTATAAAAGAAAGTATTTATTGGAGCTCATGGTTCTAGAGGATTGGAGTCGATGATCATCAAGGTGGGGAGTACAGAGTCAGGAAGGCAGTTCCCTGAAACTATTTCAGTAAATATTTTATTTTTATTTTAATCATCATCAGGAATTTTGAGTTCATAAATGGAAACTTTCAATTCTGCTGTAGCAGAAATCACTGGAAAAAATAAAGAAAAGAAAGGTGAGGTAATGGTTAATGCATGCAATCCAAACTCTGGTAGCACTGAGACAAATGCTAGAATTATAGGCATGAACTACCTGACTGTATTATTATATTTGATAGGTTTGTCTAGCTTATAGGAAAAGAAAATGGTGAAGAGGTTTGCTACACAATCCTAGCCAATTCAGTTGGATTTATAAGTCCCTTGTAGAAGTGGAAAGAAAAACTAAGATCATTCAAAGCTGGCTTCTGACTTCCACATGCACAGTATAGTACACAAACTCGCACACGTGGACACATGCAACCACGCTTTTTATTTTTACTTTTAAAAGAAAATGAGTATTTATTTCTTTTCTTAAATTTAGGAATCTTACAGTACCTAACTCGATGTAAATAATTTTTTAGGGAAACCACAGCCCTGCTCATACTCAGCATGCGCTATAAAACTAAGCTACAATCTCAGCCCAGAAAATTTTCTTTGCATAAATAAATAAATATATATCTGAAAACTCTGGAAACATAGCAAGAAAGGGTCTTGAAAAGATATTCCTTAATTCTGTATTTCCTGATGACCAATTGTGCTCCTAGCACTAGTCACTTAAAATGAAAAAGAGATAACATGGATATTCTACCCAGTGTACTTAATTGTTTTCAATAGAAATACTGGAGAGTGGCTGTGGTTTCAGCTTTTAGCAAATCAGCTGATTATTTTATATTTTTATTTTATTCAAGATGTACATATATAATATTCTTTGTGCTAGGACTTTCCTCCCACTTGGCAGTTACTTTCACCATTTTGCAGTATTGTAATAGGACATGGTAATGCCAAATACAGGGAATGTTTTGCTTGCTATACAACATATATTAGTTTAAAACTGCTTTCCTAGCACAGTCCATACTGATGTTACTCATTTACTCTTATGGACATCATAGACAGTTGCCAAAGTTTTTAATATTTACTTTTGGATGATTCATTATACAGCCATTTTGGTTTTGCCTCCCCTTCTCTGAGAAGAAGGAAAGGGGGAAACAGCTGGGGAGGGAAGGGGTGTGAGGGTGGGACTGGGAGGAGAGAAGGAAGGGGCTGGGAGAAGGCTATAAAATGATTAAATAAATAAATAGATAAATAAATAAATAAATAAAAGATTTTCACCATACAAATTTCATAAAATTCACTATTGACAACAAATTTGCTACCAAAGCATTTTCATAATATTTTGAACAACTTAGAATGTAAGTTCTAAATATTTCATAATAGCAAAATAGTGATTTTATAATTTATGTTTACATAGAAATTTTTAGGTTTTGCCTATATCAATAAAATAAGTACTTATCATTGATTAAGCAGATTCCAAAAAGTAATTGACAGTAATTGTTACTGATCTTGATAGAATATGACATAGTTTCTGTATTAAAATATATACACTCCTGAACTTGAAAAAATTAAAAAAAAAATAAAAGGATAGGAAAACTAAGCTATGACCAGATTGATTGATTTGAACCATATCAAGCTAACCCTTTGCTTCTTTTATAGTATAATTTCTACTTGCTTTGTTTTTCTTCTTAGAATTAAGTATTTGTATTCAAAGGTAATTTTTTAATGACCACTGGCTAGAAATATAGTCAACATAATAATTTGGAATGCTTTTCTTTGATCTTAAGGGGTTGTGTTACAAAACATTATTAAATGTGCATGTAGCTCAGTTAACTGATAGAGCACTTGCCTAGCATGCATTAAAGCACTGATTTCAAGCCTCATCACCATATAATACCACATGTTGTAGCAAGGGTCTTTAATCCTAGCACTCACGAGGTAGAAGTAAGAGTTTCAAAATTGGATATGTAATGAGTTATTGCTAGCATGAAATCCTGCCCCCCCCCCCATCTCTCTCTCACTTCAATTATGAAGTCCCACAGTTTGATGGTTTCATTAGTAAAATTCACAAGACAGGGCTGGAGAGATGGCTGAGAGGTTAAGGGCACTGGCTGCTCTTCCAGAGGTCCTGAGTTCAATTCCCAGCAACCACATGGTGGCTCCTAGCCATCTATAATGTGATCTGATGCCCTCTTCTGGCCTGCAGGTGTACACATATACATAATAATAAATAAATAAATTTTTAAAAAGTAAACAATATGTTTTTTAAAAATTTCACAAGACAGCTAATTTTCCATATTTTTATGTTAACATACATATAATCATTTTGTGAAAGTGACATGGTATATCAGACCTAGGCCTCTAAGTAAGTTCTATAAACTATTGTTTAAAAGGTAGGCATAGTGTAATTCTAGGGGAAAGTGGCTGATAGAAATGGTCTTGAGAAGCTGGTTATGGTTGCACAAGCCTATAATTCCAACATTCATGACAGTCACAAGTACTAGGCTAACCTACACAATATAATGAGTATCTCTCAAAAAGGAAAGGAATGAAGGGAGGAATAGAAGAAGGAAAAAAGGAGGGAAGGAAGAGTTTTGAAAAATATCCTTACGATTAATCAGATCATTGACTGTCTCATTTGTGTTGTCTAATTGCGATCTTTTGCAGCTAGGAGGTGACGACAATCAAGACCAGTCAAGGCAGAATAGAAACCAATCAGAAGAGAGACAACCACAACTAGAAAGAAACCAATTTTCCTTCAGAAGAATTCATGGCCGCTCCCGATCTCATAACTGCCACACTAGCAGAGGTCGAGGCTACTACAGGAGAGCTCCTGTCCACTCAGATAGATTTCCTGACCGTTCAGTTAGAGCTGATAACCACTCAGGTGGACCACGTCATAACTACTTAAATAGAGCATACCGTGCCCACTCTGGTGGACCACGTCATGACCACTTCAATAGAGCATACCGTGACCACTCTGGTGGACCACGTCATGACCACTTCAATAGAGCATACCGTGCCCACTCTGGTGGACCACGTCATGACCATTTCAATGGAGCATACCGTGACCACTCTGGTGGATCACGTCATGACCACTTCAATAGAGCATACCGTGCCCACTCTGGTGGACCACGTCATGACCACTTCAATAGAGCATACCGTGCCCACTCTGGTGGACCACGTCATGACCACTTCAATGGAGCATACCGTGCCCACTCTGGTGGACCACGTCATGACCACTTTGGTAGGCCACACAATTACCTCTTAGGTAGACGACACCATGGCCATTTCGATAGATCATACCGTGACCACTCAGATAGACAATATCATGACTACTTAGGTAGACAACATCATGACTACTTAGGTAGACCACATCGTGACCACTCAGATAGACTACAACGTGACAACTTTGGTCGACCACATTATGACTACTTAGGTAGACGACGTCATGCCCTCTTAGGTAGACCACATCATGACCACTCAGATAGACCACAACATGGCCACTCAGGTAGATTTCATCTTAGCCACATAGAGAGAGCCAGTCCTAGCCACTCAGGGAGAGATATTCGTGGCCACAGAGGGAGAGCTCCTATTAACTACACAAGGCCAGCTCATCAAAACCATGCAAGCCGATCTCATCAGAACCACTCAGGGAGAGCTCATCATCGCTTTATAGGGAATGACCATGCAGAGAGAGTTCGCAATTATCAGTCAGGGAGAGCTCATAACAATCAGTCCTGGAGAGGGAGAGCTGGCAATCGAGAGAGATTCCATGATCAAAGAGAAAGATTTGCAAGAAGCGAAACATCATCAGAATCTGACCGTGAAATGGACAGGTAAAAACAAAATCAGTACTTTATCAGTGTACAGTGTTTTGAATGATACGAAAATGTTTAAGCGTGCTTTCAAGCAACATGTCTTAATAACTAAATTTCTATTCTAATTCAGATATTGTTCCAATACAGACAGGCATTGGAACAATGATGTGGCTCATGGTATTAAGTCACATGCACATACAGTTGCCTAAGGTTGTTTCCCAGTTTCTGGACTTTTCTACTAGGCCTACCCAATACTCAAGAGTAGCTACTTCTTTTGTACCTTCCAAACTGGTAGGCAAGGTAATGTACAAAAAATTATGCTAAATTGATATGATAGGATATAACTAATAATAATGAATTTGTTTCCTTCCATTGTCTCCTTCCTAAGGAGTCCTAAAGTTTCTTCCTAAGGAGTCCTAAGAGTCTTTATCAGACAAATAATCTCCACCTCTGTGTGTTTGTGTGAGAGAGAGAGTTTATGTGTGTGTATTTGAGTGTTTGTATGTTAGAGTGTGTTTTTGTGTGTGAGAGTGTATGTGTGTATGTGAGTGTGTGTGTGTGTTTGTGTATGAAAGAGCATTTGTGTGTGTGTGTGAGAGAGAAAGTGTGTGTTGCTGTTGTTGTTATTATTGTTGTTGTTGTTGTTGTTGTTGTTATTATTATGGTTATAGAAACCATGCCCAGAGTGTTGTGTACACTAGGCATGTGATTTACTTCTGAGCCCAACCTCAGCCCAACTACTGTATCTTGGAGCACTTCCTCCAAGTCCACTTTCCAAAATGTGTGCTGTCTTCAGTGATTGGGTCTTATCTTCAAGTTATGCAAGGTAAACAAGGGCAACAGCAATAGCCTATATTATTTGGGGCGTCTCTTCTACTCCCATGACCAACAGTTGAAAGGGAAGGTTCCCATGCCTAGCACAGGGTTTTTATTACGATCCTTATGGGGAGAATTGGCACTTAAAATTACATAAATTCATTCAAACTGCATCTGTTTAAATATGCACACATAGTATATGTGTTTTAAGTAAACAAAATTACTCTTTTTCTTTGGCTTTGTTAAACATTCTTAGTGTTGTTTAGGGTTCCTTTCTCCTACCTTCTTTCCTCCCCCCTTTCCAGTTAAATCTCCACCCCATTTTCTTATTTTCCCTTTCATGGCACTTGTGTCCTAGTTCACTCCTCTCTAGAGCTTCTTCACCTCCCACTACAGTCCCTTTGTCCTTTTCTGATTTCCAAGTTTCTTCCAGGTTATATACTCATATCTAAGGAGTCAGACGATCCACAGAGAGAATATTCAGCATTTGTCTTTCTGGGTCTGGGTTACCTCACTTTGTATATTTTCAAGTTTCATCTATTTATTTGCAAAACTCATAGATGTAGCATACAGCTAACAACTGATTATGTTTCAGTATTATAAAGAAAAATAATTTTTAATGTTTTCCTCTAAAATGTTAAATAGGGGGCTAGAGAGATAGCTTAGCAATTAAAGCACTTGATGTACTAGTGTGAAGACTACAGTTCAGGTCCCAGCACCCACACAACAAACCAAATGTCTTACACAAATCTGTAGCCCAGTTGCAGAAGTGGGAAGAGACAAGACGGTCAGTGGGGCTTTCTGGCTTCCAGACTAGCCAAGAAAATACAAGCCCCCAATATTATTAGGGAGAAATCTGCCCCAAAGCAATAGGTGGAAGGTGGCAAGAAAGGATACTTGGTGCCCTGTTTTGCATCTGCATGTGTATATAGGAACATGCATCAACACATAGGCATACTCTCACAGCAATGCATAGATACATAAATAAATTATTCGCATTCTGTTAAATAATATGTTGGTGATATGTTTTAGTAAAAAAATTACTTTTCTAAGTTTTCACCCTTTATGACAAATACCAGATTTTCTATAATAAGAGAAAGGGCTGAACACTTAGTGGCAGACGAACAGCGAAGAAATGAGATACTTCTTTTGAATGGAGGGGTAAGTGGCATACTTTCTATTCCCTACCTCAAAAATCTGTGTAGTTTCATATATTATTTTCATTTAACCAGGCTTTCCTTTTGTGTCTTTTTTGCTTCTTCAAATTTTGGCATTTATTTGCATGAATAATTATTGTAATGAGTTTAAAAACAAGTTACCAATATCAATGTACAAAGAAGCCATATATTGATTGTTTTCAGTCTTATAGTTTAATTGATTGCAAATTTTCCTTTTGAGCTGGATATGGTGGTAGATACCTGTAATCTAAGCATTCAGGAAGATCAGACAGAAAGAGTTTAAATTCAAGACATTCCTGTGCTGCATAGCAAGATCCTGTCTGAAACAAAGGGTGATGGAATAGTCTACTTAGAAGAGTGTTTTGTCTAGCATGAACCAAGCCCTGCTTTTGATCACCAACACTATATAAACTCAGGTATGATGGCACACACCTGTAATACTAGTCTTGAGTTTCTGTTCTTCCTGCTTCTGCCCTGATGTGCAGTGGTCAGAGGTAGGTGCCATCACGGCTGTGACCCCCTAGGACTTCTACTAAACAGCCTAGTTTGTTGTAAATTGACAGCCTAGTTACTTGTGAGTTGATCTGGGCCAATTAACATTTTTATGAAGTGACTATTCATGCTTTCTTCTGATTAGTTCACTGCACATAAATGTAGCCTATCACTCACAGAGTAATTTTAGAAACAGGAGACAAATTGATTGTCTAATTTGTCTAATGATCTAATTTGATCAGAAATCTTGAAACTCCCAATTTCTAAAGAAATGATACTTAGCAGAGTTAAATAACTGGCACAATGCAGTTTTTCACCATAATTAGCTGTTACAAAGACCATCAGTGTCTCAAGTTTGTTAAATATACAGATTTTGAGACCATACTTTGTGGATTTTCTTTCTAATTTGGTACTACCCTACCTCCACACAAGTAATGTTTGGATTCAAGCCATATCTAAGAGGCTTCCTTGGGATACTATTGTAAGGCCTGGGGTTTTCTGCAGTTTTCTGACATGTTAAGAAGGCTTAGACTGAGTTATTTCTTGCATCTGTGTATGCTAACAGAAATTGTGTGTTAGACTAGTAAGGTCAGCAAGAATGAAAGACAGACAAGTGACTAAGTGACTCAACGACAGCACAGGTTTTATTTGGAAAAAGGCAGTAGTAGGGAGATCTCTGGCTTAAGAAACTATAGAGAGCCAGTGGCTCTCTTAAGTAGTTATAGGGTGGGAAAAGGAGAAATGGATGGAAAATCTTACTTTTTGGCTGGATGTTGGCCTTTGTTAGGAGTCTCTAGTCGGTATTCAGTTAAAGAATGCCAGGCTATCAGTATGCCTTGGCTAGCCGTTACTAGGGGGTAGAAAGCATTGCTAGGCAAGAATCTAGAAAAGCAATTTACTTTAGTTATAGGAATTAAATCACTTTAGTTTGGGAATTGTCATGGATAACCAAGATGGGAAAGTTTTTAAAAATACCCAAGGCCATAGTTAACAGTATTAAGAACCAAGCAAAGGGACTATTGTCCTTTAAAAGAGACGCAATTTAGATTAAAAAAAGAAACCTGTATGCTAAGTAAGAATGTCATTTCAGTAATTTATTTCGACTTTTCCCATTTAGATACCAGAAGAAGGCTCTGACGAAAGTGACCAAAATTCTGACGGGTAAATTTAGACAGACTTTGTACAGTTCTTAGAGGAAAATATAAAAACTGTATTGAATATAATATCCAGCACAGAGCCTTACAATCTGACTTTGAAAAATCCTTAACAATTTGTGTAAATATTCATACTCAGATCAGAAAAGCCTTAATTATAACTGCCTGGCTTGGTTTTATTTTTACTTCCAAGACTTTTCCGTGTCATACTCTGATAACATATCTTAAATATTGTAATTTGGTATCTAGACTGGATATTGCTTTCTACAGGAATTGTCACTGGAAATATCAGTGCTATTTGGATTTTTTTCTTCATTTCAATTTTAAATTTTAAAATTGAAATTCTTCTGTTCAATAATAATGTATGCTAGACAAGCTAAATGAATTGTAACATACCATTTTAGTAGCAATAGTAGCCTGGCCTATAATGCTACCTATAAGGCAATGATGCTGTATTCCTTTACCCTTTCTTAGATCTTAGTTGATATGAACTCTTCTAACATAAACAGCTTAAAAGACAAGCATAAGTAAAGCAGAAGTTTGTGTCTATCCTTTCTTTCTTCCTTCCTTTCTTTCTTTCTTTCTTTCTTTCTTTCTTTCTTTCTTTTTCTTTCTTTCTTTCTTTTCTGAGTTGCCTCGGCTTTCTTGGACTCTGTAGACCAGGCTGGCCTCGAACTCACAGGGATCTGCCTGCCTCTGCCTCCATGAGTGCTGGGATTACAGGCATGCACCACTGCACCCAGCAGCAGAATTTTCTTAACATGAATATACCTGCTGTACAAGTGGGAGGTAGTGAGGGTCACCACTACAAGTAGACCACAAGGGCAGAGATGAACATGGTCTATTAGATTTTTTTTATTTAAATACCACCCTTTCTGAAACAAAGGTATATGGAAGGGCCTGTTCAGGGAGGTGATAGGAAAAGAAGAGAAAACAATAGCTCCCTTTGTTGCTTATCCTCCTGTTCATATTGCAGAAAGGGAAACCCTTAGAAATGAAGATTACCTCAGAAAATATACATTTCTCTCATAAAAGGGTGACTTTTACTCTGTCATTTACTTTCCACACCTGTTCATATGTCTTCTGTTTCTCAAAAGGATTAGTTCCGCATAATGGTTATAGAAAATAAGGCTAATTATGGAAGGTATGTTTTGGCCTGGGGGTGGCTGTCTGAAATTCTATCAAAGATACTACGAGAATTTATGCAAATGTCAAAGAGAAATATGTTGCTATACCACCATTGAAATGGGCTGAACCAAAGCCACTTATAAAATTACTGAAAGCTCTTAGTAATCTCTTTTATATTCAGAGTTTAACCTAGCCCTAGAATTCCTTCGTGGTAGGGTATTACCATTTCCATCTTATAGAATGCTAGCTTAAAACTGAAGATGGGATTATGGTTGCTTTTTTCTGGTACTCTGGGGATCAAATCTAGGATCATGCGCACACACTAATATTTACCACGGTGCCATGGAGTTACACACCAGCCACGGAAGGCAGTGCTTTGTTTTGTTTCACTTTTTTCACTTTACCTGAATCATATAACTAATACAGGCTTAAAGATAAATTCAAATGTGATTTATGTTTCTATAAAACCTATATGGGTCTTCTACTGTTCCACAACTACAAGTACAGAGGAGGTGTGATTTTTGCAAGACTAGAATATTCATTTTCTTTTGTTGATTATATAATCAATATAGCTGTAGGCAGTGGAGTCAATCTTGGTGAGTAGGAAACAGATAACCACAGCCAGGGTACAAGAGTGGAAAGAGCTTTCTTGAACAAATAAATGATGTGGGAAACGTTAGTGTATCTTCTAAGAACCTTCTCTGTTCTTAATGAACTTAGCTTTGGAGGGCTAGAGTCCAGGAAAATGCCACAGCCACCAAAGCCAGTTGTTTTCTAGTTCTTCTCTAACAAATTTGAAGAATGAAATTCATGGACCACAGAAGGCGAGCTTTAGGAAGAAGCATTTTGTTATAGCCAGCTTAAAAGAAAAAGGCCTAGTTCCTATAGAGGAAGGGTGGGTCTCCAGGGACAGGACCTTTGCTGTGCTACTCTGGGGATATATTTTTTAAAGAACTTAGGACAAACACTGGTGTGAGAAGCAGGGAGGGAAATATGGTGTTGAGTCCAGTAGGATACCCAATATGAGGTATGTAGGCACCTCCACACAGTCTCGGTCACTTCCTCCTGCAGAGCTTCCAGGCAAGACTAAGAGATATTAGAAACCAGGAAACAGGATTTTCTTCTGATGTTTTTGGCCTTACAGCAAGGACATTCTCAGAACTGCTGCTTTGGAGCCTAGGCCATTATACAACACGCTCAACCAGAGATCATACATCACATGTTAAAAAACAAAACAAAAGTGCTGCCAAATGCCTCTAGGTGGAAAACTTAGTGCAATAATAAGAAAAGTGTACTCAAGGTCAACTGAAGTGAAGGAGTTGCAGACTAAAAGTTCCTCCAAGGGCTTCAGCTCAAATAGATTTGAAAGCTGAGGGCATTTACAAAGTCATTCAAAACATGAAATCAAGAATTGTTCTTTCAAGGCCTGTAAAGAATTGTATTGTTTTCTGAGGAATAAGGGAGGGGGATGGTGTGACTACGAGGTGAAGAGGGATGGGGCTACCACCAGGATGTAAAGTCAATCAATCAATCAATCAATCAATAACATAGTGGCCCTTTTACCGCCACATACACAAGAGAACTTGCCCCAAAATGTGCCTGCCTGGCATCTTCCATTATGTTGCACAACAGCTTAGAACAGGACCCATCCATCATCTCCCAGTTGGGCAGGTCACATGTCCAGGTTTGCTTGGCTGTTGTCTGCTAGAGACGCACGTGCCTAAGAAATTATTGTGCTGCCATGGGTGCCTTCTTATTAGAAGGTTCTGGGTGGGGGAGGATCTACTTCTAAGATCATTCTAGTGATTGCTGGTTGTCAGCCAGAGTCTGTTTTTTCAAAAACAAAACCTGAACTACCCCCCTCCTACATGTAAGAGATCAGTTCCATCTTCGACAACCCACCCTAAACACACATAGACATTTCTGCCCAATAACATCCTTCTCACTGTCAGGCACCCTGGCTTCTACTTCTACCTATGATTACATTTGCTTAAGCAAGGTATCTATTGTTAATGGGGGGGAAAGGTCAAAGAAAATGCAACAAAATTTTATGAGGAAACTAATATGAATGGGCTCAGTAGAGTGCTTGCCTAGAATTTTATAGCCCTGAGTTCAATTCCTACCAAAAGGAGTGGAGGAAGGAAGGCAGACAGGCAGGGAGGGAGGAAACTAGTATTTATCTAATTATTTCTTGAACCCTCTTCCCCCAAAAAGTGTTTAGTTCACTCAAAGCCTAATAGAAACAAAATTGATAGCAAGACAAAAAGTTGTTGTAGAAAGTACATTGCTTACTTAGAACCACTGACAGCAACAAGTCAAGTAATAATAGCAAGATAACTACATAGCCTTTGGACATTTGGTGTTTTATAGGAAAGTGTAACTACATACAATAAACCATTCCCTGATACTGTTTCAGCTGCACATTAAAAAATTCTTCCTGGGACTGGGGATGTAGTCCAGTTGGTAGACTGCTTGTCTAACATGTATAAATTTCTTGCTTCATTACCCAGAATTTCATACTAACAGGCTTATTGGCTTATGTCTGCAATCCTAGAACTCAATAGTTCTCTCTAAAGTTCAAGGCCATCTTCAACTATATAATGACATTAAAGCCAGCCTAGGATAAATGAGATATTGTCTAAAAACATTTTTTTTAAATGCTGTACTATTTACTGACACAAAGAGCTATTATAAGACGTAATATAAACAGACCCAGTAGCAGCCATACATGAGGCCCTTCATGGAAAACACCTTTGCAACATGGCACAACACATATCAACGGAAGGCAAACTGGCTTTTGTATTCATTCCTATATAATCTGACTACTCTTAAGCTCAAGATCCTCCTGCCTCAAACTCTTGGTTTGGGGAATTCTAGGTATATACTATCACATTGTTTTCCAGGTGGTTTTTGTTGGTTGGTTGGTTGGTTTGAGTGTTGTTGTTGTTCCTTAGGCAGGCTACACCATGGTCTTGATGTCATGGGACAGCTTTAACCTATGTAACCAAACTGCTGCTAAGTGCAACATCATCTTGCCTCAATCTCCAGGTTTGGGGGATTCTACACATGTGCTACCACATTGACTTTTCAGTCACTTTTCATTTGTGATATTTATGGTGCTGAGAATGAGACTTCGGTTTCACACAAGCTAAGCAAGGGTTCTACCACTGTACTACACCATTAGCCCCGCCCCCAGCTAACATTGTTTTTGTAACTTTTCTTCCTTTTTTTTTTAAACTTGAGAACCATTTTATAAATTAGAAAAGAGACATAGAGACAGAGCAGACAAGTTGTAAATCTCGGCAGCCACCAGGAGGAGGAAATGGAGAAGCAGAAGAGAGAAAGTCCTGTCTTTTGACACAGGGTCCAAGAAAGCAAGCATAGTCAGCTTCATGTGGAAGAGTAGGCTTCAGAGAAAGAGTAAGAATGCTCAGACCATCAGAACAGCCTTAAGAGGCTCACCACTATGAAAAAACCCAAACAAACAAACAAACAAACAAACAAAACAAAGCAAAAAGATAGAAATGGGGAAAGAAAATGTCAAATTTTTTTAGTTAGAACTCAGAAAAGTAGGTAGGTATAGTGGTGAAGATCAGAACACAGCTGCTTGCTTGGGTTTTTTGAGATGTACTCATATAGCCAAGGCTGGCCTAAAACTATCTGTGTTGGCAAAGATGTTCTTAAGTTTCTGATCATTCTGCCTCATACCTACTAAGTGCTAGGATTATAAACACAGCTTCTCACAATTTGACTGAGCTACAGTTTTTATACTGTTAGCAGTATAACAGTTAGACTGTTGCTCTTACATTAAGAGATTTGCAGGGTTCATAATAATTTTAGAACATTTTCACTGTCACCCCCCCGCCAAATATCATGCTCTTTATGAGTCACTCCACATTCAGACCACTCTTTCCCTCATGTTCTCCCTGCCTTCGTCCAAGGCATTCACAAATCCATTTTCTTCCTATATAAGTTTGGATTACTATTATAAAATATACTATACTTAAAGAAGAGTAAAACTGGATTCCTGTCCAACTGGTAAAAACCCATCTAAAGATGTCTAGTTAATTAATAACAATAATAATAATAATAATAATAATAATAATAATAATAATAATAATAATAATAATAATACCACCACCTGGGGTTAGGACTATAATTCAGTGGTAAAGCATATACTCAACCTGTCCAAGCCCTGAATTCTAGCAACAGCAGGGAAAAGCCATGTTAATGCACCCTGCAGAAGTACTCCCTTATTCAGAACACGGGTTCTAAAGGGACATAGATGATTCTTGAATGTATCTTCTTCTTTTAGGTCTCTAGAAATAAGACCTATAGACACCAAAGTCATAGGTGCCAAAGTTGCTCATCTGATTCTCTATCAACTTTTTAATTATTATGCTTTCATTGACAGTTTCTGGAGACCTGAAGTTGATGCTGAATTGATGGATGGCAGATACACCACAATTAAGACTCTTCCACGTTACCCAAGAGGAATAAACCTGAACTTCAATGTTGGAACACAGACTAGTCGGGTACTTAAGACTGAATTACACTTGCTTTCTCACTAGATGTTAAGGAAGCGGTGTTGATTATCTTTTACATATAGACTTAATATACAGAAATCTTTTCCTGTAAAAGACAGAAAAGTTGAGAAAATAAGCCAGCTTCTATTATATATATATATATGTATGTATGTATGTATGTATGTATGTATGTATGTATGTATCTGTTGGCCTGCCTCTCAGTCTCTCTTAGTGTTTCTCTCTCTCTCTCTCTCTCTCTCTCTCTCTCTCTCTCTCTCTCTCTCTCTCTGTGTGTGTGTGTGTCTGTCTGTCTGTCTGTCTCTCTCTGTCAATCTGTTTCTTTCTGTGTCTTTTTCTCTCCCTTTTGCCCTCTCTCACACACTGTGTGTGTATGCATGTGTGTGTGTAGGCCAGAAAATTGTGCCTGATCCCCTGGAGCTATAGCTACAGGTATTTGTTAGCCACTTGATGTTGGTGCTGGGAAATAAACTCAGGTCCTGTGCTGAGCCATCTCTCCAGACTGATTATTCTTCAAACAAACCTCAGTTGGAAAGTGAGTTTAACCCACACCCCTACACTCTTAACCTTGCAGCTGCATTAAAGCTCAGTGTGATTCTCACAAAGAAAACATACATGTTTAACAGATTATGTATGTACTAAAGCAAAAAAAAGGAAACTAATACATATCTAAAGACTTTTATTAGAGATTGAAACTGATAGAATTTTCTGTCATTCTTCATTTAGCAATGAGCTAATATACTATTCCATTTGTGGTTTGATCATACTGTACATAGAAGTATGTAACTCATAAATAAATCATGATAGTTCAGGGAATCCTGTGATCAAGGACATCCTGAACTACATATCAAGATTTTCTTAGAAAAGCAAGAAAATAAATGCTCTGTGTGTGTGTGTATTGTGTATTGTGTATTTCCTAAACAGAAAACAGAAAACATGCAAACTGCCTCTATCTGATAACAATACAAACCCTATTTCTGACTTAGGTTTTGAGATGTTGAAAAGGGTATGTCTGAGGCAGGGCATGGTGGCACACGCCTTTAATCCTAGCACTCAGGAGGCAGGGGCAGGTGGATCTCTGTGAATCCAGGACAGCCAACAACAACAAAAAATAAGAAAAAAAAAGGAAAGGGTATGTCTGAAAGACAAGAAAAGAAACTTGGGCTTTGCGGCCATGTATGTAAGATGAAACTGGAATTAAGTCTGATTTCAGCAGTAAGTCCAATAGGATGTCGCTTGTACCTAGGATTGCTCTCATATAATAGATTGTAAAAACCCTTGTTTATAGGACAGGTATTTGAATTTCAACATGTAGAAGTAAGTTTGCCCTATATTCTAGTGTGAAAAATACCGCTACTTGGTCTTTGTGGTAGTTTGCTCTTCCATTAAAGGTCTTTGAGTCTGCTCTTTAGCATGGATGAACTAAATAGTGAACACAGGGGTAGAGCAAGGACCAGACAAACTGCCCATGACTCTAGAGTCTCAAGGAGAGCTCATGCACACTCTTTAAACTTAGACTTCAGCCCCTCTAAAACCAGTCTTCTCAAACCATCTTCAATACTCTTTTTTTCCCTTTGTCTTTTTTGAACTCTCTGTGTAGCCCAAACAGATTTCAGACACCATTAGCTGGAGTTTAGGCATGTGCCAACAGGCATGGCTGCCTACTTTAGTGTCTTCCTTCCTTCCTTTCTTTCTTTTTCCTTTTTTGGGGTTTTTGAGTTACAGGTAGCCCAGACTGACCTCTAACTCAGTATTGTAGCTGAGAACAACTTTGAATTCCTGGGCTTCATGTGTCCACCTCCAAGTGCTGAAATTACCGGCGTGTGCCACAACACTTGACTCCCTGATCTATTTTTTTATATATTTTTTTTCAAATCAATGTTTCCCTGTGTAGCCTTGGCTGTCTTGGACTCCCTTGGTAGACCAGGCTGGCCTCAACATCAGTCCACCTGCTTCTATCTCCAAGGTGCTGGGATTCCCTAGTCCATTGAAATAACCAGATTTTAAGAGTACTTTCTAAACTGCTAAGCTCCCAAACTTAAAAGAATTTTCTCTGTTTTACAGACTAATCTGACGCTCCACACTAGATTTACCATACTGAGGACTATGAGAGAAGCCAGAGAAAACAATAGAGCCCAAAGACCTGAGAACTAAACTGCCTTTTCCTGTCAGGTGTTTGCTGCTCCCTAAGTACACTAAACCATACTAGTGGGCATACATATATTCATACAAGGCCTGCCTCTTGATGGTTCTTAGTTAAATGCTTGTTTAGGTAGGTGTAGTTGTCAGGATTCTGTTCATACCAGTCCATTTGAAGAAAAGCTGTCTAACACTGTTTGCATTAAAGAAACAAGAAGATGAGCAAGAACAAAGTTGGCTTAAATAGGGATATTTTCGGAAATTAACTATTTTCAGAAATATTTTTTTTCAATGTTAGACAAACTGTAATTTACTGTAATCCTTAAGCTCTGCAAACTATAGAAGTGATAAGAAAAGTAATCTATGTTAATGACATTTAACTGTAGATTAGTAAATACTCAACTTTTATACTTCTGCATTTTATAGAAATGTATACTGCAGCATGAAATGAAACTTTGTTACTTAAGTAAGAATTCTAAGTGTAACCTCTTCTATTGTTGGTTTTGTAAACACATTAAAAATAAGAAAGAGCATGTGAACATTGTTATGAATTGATTTATTACAGTACTACGACTAGAGCCCAGGGCCTTGGGAGGGTGAGACAGCTTGGCAGGTAAAGGTCATTTTCTGATCCAACGGAGATCATTCCTGGGTCTTACAGAGTATAAAGAGAGAACAGTCTCCTACAAGCTGTCATCTAAGGTACACACACTGAAGGGTGGAGAGAGAGAGAGAGAGAGAGAGAGAGAGAGAGAGAGAGAGAGAGAGAGAGAGAGAGAGAAAGAAAGAGAGAGAGAGACTCTGACTGAGACCAAATGAAAATATAATTTAGAAAAAGAACCCAGGACCTTAATCATGGTAGATAATGTTCTACTGTGCTATCTCCCCAGCTCAAATAATAATTACATACAAATGTAATCCTTTTTCTGACCATGAAAATGTAGATACCAAAGTAATAATAATCCTGACATGGTGAATCATCAAAGTATGATTTGGACCTCAGCCCCTATATCCAGCTAAGCTTATAGTTAGTTATACATTCCAAATAGTGAGATTGTAGTTATGTGATATTTCTTTTTTAAGGCTGTTGTCATGGTTAATCTTAGTTGTCAACTTGATGAGATCTTGAGTTAGTTGGGAGAGGGCCTATGCATATGCCTGTGGGGGAATATCTTGGGTAACTTAATTAAGGTACGAAGACACACCCACTGTGGGTGGCGCCATTCCCTGGACTCTGATTTTTCTGTGTGAAAAGGAAAAAGTGAGTGAACACAAGGATTCATAGTTACCATGAATTCCTATTGCTGTGATTTCATCACCATAAGAGTATGTAACGTTAAACAGTGAGCTAAAATGCACTATTTTTCTTCCTTGGGTTGCCTTTACCTGAGCATTTTAACACAATGACATGAAAAGAAAATAATGACCCAGTACTTTAAAGAACAATCTAGCAAGTCCTGTTCTCACACTGAGTAGTTTCTTGATGTGGACAATTGAATGCAGTGTGCAGATAGAAGAAAAATTAAACTCTATTGTTTGGTACTGTTTCCTTAACAAAATAAACAGTAATGCCTCATAATTACTGGGCTGAAAAAGGCAAGTGACCATTTGTTGGATTTAAGGTCTAAACCACTGCCTGTACCTCCTTATTACAGAGAAAAATATTGTGCAAAAACCAGGCTATCCTCAAATTTGTTCCTATTCCTCTGCCTCAGCCTCTCAGGCCCAAGGATTGTAGATGTGCACCTCCATGCCCTGCCCCACCTTAATATGTATATGACCAATTCCTTTGAGAGAAAATACTTGTTCTCCTTTTTCAAAAATTATTTTAAATTGTTAAAGATTTGTATATATTTTTATTTTCTGAGACAGGGTCTCAGGTATACCAGGCTGGCCTCCTACTTGTATAAAGTTGAGGATAACTTTGAACTTCTGGTCCTCCTGCCTCCTCCTTTCAAATGCTGGGATTACAAGTGTGTGCCACAAACCCCTGTTGTTTTTGTGATGCTGGCAACCAAGCCTAGGTATTTCTGCATGCTAGCTAAGTACTCTACCAAGTGAGCTTCATCTACAGCCCAAGAATATTTCTTCTGGCATAAAATTAATACATGGTCATTGCAGAAATTTGAAAAGGCATAAAATACAAAAATACATACCCACTGTAACAAGTGTAATGTCGACCCACATAATAGAGCATAATTTTATTCCTTTTCACAATCTTAAAATAATTATGCACAGCACTGAAAATGCTGTAGTAAGAGCACTACACTTGGGTGATTCTTGTAGTGCAACAAACTGGGAAACTTCACCTACCAGCATATTTTTAAGAGTTGAAAACTGTTCTTAATGCCCTTTGTGACTAATTGAAACTTTGACACTAAGTGAAACTGGCAAAAGAGACAAACGCTACTTGCACTAAGATGTTCCTGTCAATGTTCATGAGGAATGTAGTAATAAATGAGTAACTTAAAACACGTAAGAAAACTACCAAAAAGAATAAAAGATCATACCAACCCAACAGCAATCCAACATCTCTATTGCACCTTTTTTTCTAGTTTGTTTTCTGTTCTCATGATAAAACAAACTAATACTAATAGCAGCTTGGGGAGGAAAAGGATTATTTGGCTTATACTTCAGGTTACAGTCAGTCCTTCATTGGAGGAAGTTGGGGCTGGAATGCAAACAAAATAGAGCAGAAAATAGGAATGCTGCTTACTGGCTCCCACACCCGTAAGTATGTTACCAGAAAAACTGGGGTCAGTTGTTTTTAAAACAGACATTAAGTTGGGAGGAGGGAGTGGGTCTAGGAGGAGTTAGAAGTAGAATGAATATGATCAAAATATGTGTGCTGTGTGTTTTAAAGAGGTTAATGGCAGAATGATAAATATAAACCAGGTTTCTTCATTTCAAGGGCATTTTGAAGCCACATTACTTTAAGTAGCCTCAGGTCTAAAAAATAGTTCCCATCTCTAATTATAAATATCTACTAACTTCAGGTCATTTGCTATGTCAGGGATTGGAAATATAAGAGTAAAACAAAAGCTTTAATAAATTGTTTTGAAACAGCACTTCATATAGGGCAGGCTAGCTTCAAGTTTGCTATGTAGCTAGATTTGAATTCTAGATCTTCTTGCCTCCACCAAAAGGTACTGGGATTACAGATGTATTCAAATGTGCCAGGCTAAACAAAATAGTTTCTAAAAATCTGTCATCGTGGAGCTTACATTGAAATATTGATTATCTGCCACTCAGGATCATGTTTGCCTCCCAGGGAACAAGTGACAACATAGGCAGTGTTTTTTAATTGTCAAAACTAGATGATGGGATAGCTAGTGACCACAGGCCAAAGAGGTTACAGAAACATGCTAGAATACACAGTAGGCTCTTCCATAAGAAAATTATCTCGGCCAAAATGTTGCTCATGACTCCATGTTCAAGAGGAAAAATACAAAATAAAGTGCAGAGTATGGTATCTATGCATGTACCTTACAGTTAGGCCCCTTTGTAAATAATAAAACCTGTTTTTCACATGCCTACTAAATTATGAAAAACATGACATTTTTCTGTATTACTATGGGCAATTGACTAATGAATGAAGTCCTTCAGACTTCATCCTATAAGATGCAAAGGTTTTAAACTGAAGATATTTACAGTTTAAAAATGTTAAAATTGCAGCTTCGTAGGCCACGTTTGGTTGATATCAATGAGAGGCCCGCTCTTTTCTAAAGGGAAATGGAGGAGGATTGGATGAGGAGGGAGGAGGTGGGGGGCAGAGGTGGGGGACTGCAGTTGGGATGTAATATGTGAGAGAATAAATTAACTAAAAAAGAAAATATGTAGACCTCACATGTGGTTGGCCCATTTAACCAGTGCTCTAATGTGGTCATTATACGAGTTCAGTCTAATTAGAATTTTCTGTTACTAGCATGAAAAAACTTAACAGGAAAAAAATGAAACATTACATATTTATCTTTTAGAAAATGTTAAAATTGTTGTATGTGTATATGTGATTGCATCTTAAGCGTGTGCGTGCCATGACTCACATGTGGAGGTCAAGGTCAACAGACAACTTGGCAGATCCAGTTAATCTTCCTCTTTTGAGATCTGGGGACTGACTTCAAGTCACCAGGTCTGTGTGACAAGTTCTTTAAGACCTGTGCCATCCCACTGGACCTATTGCACCTTTAAAAAATTTTGTCAGTTAGGAATGGTGGTGCACACCTTTAATTCCAGCACTCAGGGATGCAGAGGCAGGCAGATCTCTGAGTTCAAGGCCAGCCTGGTCTACAAAGTGAGTCCAGGACAGCCAAGGCTACACACAGAGAAACTCTGTCTCTGAAAAAAGAAATTACTATGTCATGCTTTTCTGTGTGAATGAGAGTGCATAGGCATGCCTGGCTCAGGGACTCTCCTTCACTGTAGGTTCTGGGGCTCAACCACAAATCCTCAGAACATTGTGTTCGTACTGCCAAGTCCTTTTCAACACTGAGCCATCTTGCTAGTCTCTCTGTCTCTGTTTCTCTCTCTGTCTCTGTCTCTCTGTCTCTGTCTCTGTCTGTCTGTCTGTCTGTGTCTGTCTGTCTCTGTCTCTGTCTCTGTCTCTGTCTCTGTCTCTGTCTCTGTCTCTCTCTCTCTCTCTCTCTCTCTCTCTCTCTCTCTCTCTCTCTCTCTCTCTCTGTCTCTCTCTCTCTGTCTCTCTCTCTCTCTGTCTCTGTCTCTCTCTCTCTCTCTCTCTCTCTCTCTCTCTCTCTCTCTCTCTCTGTGTCTCTGTCTCTCTCTCTTTCTCTTTCTCGCTCTCATTTTTTTTTGTTTGGGGACAGGTCTCCTACAGGCCAATCTGGCTGTGAATTTGCTATATATCTATGAGTGAATGACTTTCTGATCCTCCTCCTGCCTCTACCTCCTACTATAGTGTTGTAATTACAGGTATTACAGAGACACTCAGCTGCAAGACAACACCCAGCTTAAGCAGTTCTGGGTATCAAAGGCAGGGCTTTATGTGTGTTAGGAAAGCAATCTGCCAACTGAACCAAATCCCCAGCCTTTCTCACCTTGAAAATCGCTCCTGGAAAGCATCAACAAAGTACACCAGGATTCAGACAAAATAACATCTCTCAGATTCAGGTAAAGAGTTCTTGGAAGAGTTGTGGTTCCACCTTGGTGGCCTGCGGCATGTGATCCAACAGCTTCATTGGAGTATGCAGTCCACAAAATATATATTTGGGATTTAAACCATAATTCAAAGATAGTAAGACAGCATTTAGTCAAATCCAGCAGTAATGGGGCCTTTTCATTAAATATCATAGCTGTCTCCATGTTCCAGCAATATGGTAGCCGCCGCCAGCCACATGTGCCTCTATTCTGGTACTGACTACACCATTGTGTTTAGTAAGGTCTTAGGTGATAGCTGCAAACTGTGCAGCCCTTCTTGTTATCCAACGTAATGTCTTCTTGCATTTTGTTTCCTGGAGTACTTGAATTCACAACATAATACATCTCTTCCCTAGAAATAAAATCTGTTTCTTGGGCAGGAGAACATCAACGCATGAGTGGCAGCATTGAATGAGCAATAGGGTGCCCCCAATTCGCAAGCTTTTCCCAATGCAACTCCTGTGTATGGTGCACAACTTGTGATCACTTGTGGCCTCAGGAGATGTGGAACAGCAAGGAAGGACAGGGACAATACCTGACACTTGCTGTCTTTACCCTCATATTTCTTTTCCTGTCACTGATGTTTGCTCCATGACAAAGTTCTCCTCTGAATGTATCCAGTTTTCCATTGCTGGACTCCTAAGCTGTTTCCAGTGTGATTTTGCTAAATTATGCTCAGGGAGAAGTTGCATTTATTATATATTTGCAACATATGTTTAATTCATTCCATATGGTAATTTCCGAGCAGACGGCTAGACAAAATAGTACATATGTAGACTGCTACATATTTTAATAAGTTGTAGCACAGAAGGACTGAACTATTTAACAGACAGCTCTACTACCCAGAAGTGTATTACTTCTCATATTTTTAATAGATTGAGAGTACAGGATGGAAACATTGACTATTGCTTTCATTGTCCTTGCTTCCCATGAGTGACTAAATCTCAGCAGTATCACTCAAAACTCTCTCCTTTTCTGTCTTGAATAACATAGAAGCAAGGGAAGGTAAATCATAAATTTGGATACTTCGAAGAGCCAAACAAGCTTCCCTTTGGCAGTTTGTGAACAAAGAAATGAGGCAACTCAACTCCCTATGCTTCTCGTTTGGCCCTAATTTTTCAAGCATGGTTATCAGGGCAGTGTTGACAGCATCACCTGGGAACTTGCAAAATCTCGGGCTTCACTTCACGTCTCTTGACTATGAAACTCTAGGCACAGGCCCCAGAAAGGCATATTGTAACAAACCTAATCTCTCAGATGGTACACAGTAATGATTTTGAATAGCAACTGAGATTCTTTCCTGAGATGGGTGGTTAGAGTGTCTGTGTGTGGCCTTGTCTCCTGTGTCTCAATATTTTTACTTCATAAATGATGTGTCTGCATGTGACTATGTGGTACCCACAGGGGCCAGGAAAGAGTGTTGGATTCCCTGGGCCTAAAGGTGCAGGAGCTTGTGAGCTAATGTGCCAAGCCTTCTTCCTCTCGTTTCTAAATTCATACTGGTTTTTGTTTTGTTATGATGCAGACTTTTCAAATGTCTGGCTGGCTAACCTCAAACATGCTGTGTGGATCACGAACTTGTGGCAATCCTCCTGCCTCTGTCACCTGAGTGCTTTCAGCTATGAGATACCATGAGCAGCAAGAAAATTTATGTTTTTTTTTTTTTGTATTAGAACCCAGAAGGACAGATGGGCCTAACAGTGAAGGGCTAGGAACAATTGCTTTCTTCACTGTTTGTGTTTGTTGTTTGCTTTTCAGAGTTGGAAATCTAATACAGGGTCCAATATACAGTAGGCAAAGCACTCCAGCAGTAAGCTGCAGCCCCAGTCCTTCTGTTTGATCCCCGTGCCTAGCAAAATGCTTTCTACATAGAAAGTTCTCAGTAAATGTTTGTTAAATGCAATTAAGAATTAGACAAAAGTTGAGTTTGGAACAAAAGTCCAAATATTGCAGAATATAATCAAGAGGCAGATCCTGTAGCTCAGTGGCAAGGTGCTTGTTCAACATGCTGTGACATTGGATTGGATGCCCAGGCACCTCAAAGTGAGAGTAACAGTCAGGGCTTGGGGATTGCAGTTATAATTGAGTTGGTTGAGTGTGTAGCCCATACTCATGAAGCCCTGGATAAACTGGACATGCTGGCACTTCTGAAATCCCAGCTCCTCATGGTTGAAACAGAAGGGTCAGAACTTCAAGGCTAAACAGAAAGTTCTAAGGCAGACTTGGATAAAGGACAGAAAACCTGGTACAATCCAGTACATGAATAAATGGGCACATAAAGATTGAGGGTCTGGGAGTGATGATGTCTCCCCCAGGACTCTGAAGCTGAGGCAGGTGAAGGGAGAGTTCTAGGCTAGTCTCAGCTGTATACAAAATTCTAACTCAAAATAAATAAGCAAACAAAACCAAAAAAGGGAGGGAGGAGGAGGGAGAAAAATGCACCAAGGGGCTGAACTGAGCAAAATTTGTACTTTATTATACTCATTTTTGCTGCATTTTACACATTCCTAAAAGAATCATATGTTACTTACATCATTACAAAAATTAAGCTTTTTTTTTTTGTCGGTAAAACTACCTAGGTTCTGGCTTGCACCTCTGAGGCTTTTGGCAGCCAGCAGAGGGCAGCACTCAACTTCCAAAAACTAGCCTGTCTCTAGCTTAGCCTGAACCACTTTAATAGGGAAAAACCAAACCAAACTAAAAAACAAAACGAAACAAAACCAGCCTTTTGCAGTTAAACACATTTGAATACTTCGGAAATGGACATTGAAAGGAAAGCTGTAGTTTCTTCTCAGAGCTATTTCCCAGCGACTTCAGACTGGTGATCTTGGGGCTGTTTAACGACTTGTCTTTTGAAAGATAGCAATCAACGAGAGGAATGGTGGCATTAGCTAGCATTTCTCAGAGCCACACTTGACAGTTGTCCTCAAAGTGGCCTTCAGCAAATATGTTTTGGCAGCTACTCAAAAAAAGGGGGGTTAGTCTGAGAGCCCTAAACAATACTTCTGTCCCCACAGCTCTAACTATTGCTCCCCCAAGCCACTTTCCCTTGCCAGATAACTGGGGGATATTAAACATTTATTCCCCTTTAAAATTGATATATTTCTAGAAGAAAAGGGATAAATAGTCATAGAATTATAATGTTGGAAAGTAATAAAGTCCCGTTGGTTTTTCTGTTGTTTTGGAAAGAAGTCTGAAGCTAAGGAGTTTAAAAACTTACTAGTGAGTGGAGAACCTAAGTAAAACCAGGCCTCCTCTCCTACCTTCAGGGCTGCGAGGGCTTCATGTTCATTTGTGTTTTGCAATAACAAACTGGCCTTCCTTATGAAGATATAATGAGCAATGGCACCCTGCCTGTGAGATGACTTAAAATATCCCAATCAATAAGGTACTTATCCAGTAAAATATTATATACATAATCATAATTATATGTAATATTAAAGTATATGTTGTAAGTAACATATTATATTTGTTACAAGTAAAATATTTGAAGAAATATTTGAAAACTACATTGTAAAGTTTATCAAGAACATATCTTTTTTTTTTTGAACATATCTTTTTTTTTATTTGTGGGTTTTTTTCCTTTTCCTGAGACTAGGTCTCATATAGCACAGGCTGGGACTGGGTCTCACATAGCACAGGCTGGTTCTTACAATCTGTGAGGCCTGGATATCTTAGTATTCTTCTTTTTTAGATTTTTATTGGTTTGTATGTGTATGTGATTTTCACATCTTCACCCCAATCCCACACATCTTCCCCTCCTCTCCTACGTATTCTCCACCCTTGCCACACCCCCCAACAGAAAAAAAATCTCATTGTGGAAGCTGTAGTATGTCCCACAGTGTACCATTTTGTCCACACTTCTTTGCTTGCCAGTGTTCATTGCAACGACTCATTGGTCTGGCATGAGGCTTCTAGCTTATGCTACTCTATCTACTGGAATCTCACAAGGACTTGTCACAGATCTCCTGTTGTTGCCCTGTGGCATGGTGAGCCTGTAGTTTTAGATGAGTACGAATGGTCCCTTCATGTACTCTAGCACTTCACTGATAGTGTAGATGTTGGGGTGGACCAACTTAAAGTTATGGATCTAGGCCTGAGAGGTATCTGTGCTGGTCAGCCTGCCAGCTCTCATGCTCTCATACCCTCGGGCAACCCTCCCTGCCCCCAACCAGGAACAGCTTTACCCCGCTGCCCAGACAAGATGCAGGGCTCACTCTCCTGTATGTTGCAGCTGGTGAGGGACATAGCCAGTTCTCCCACTCTAATGACTCTGGGGCCAGTTCTTCCTCCTGTATTTCGTCCCCACCCCTGCCACTGGCCAGAAGACAAGAGACAGGGCTGGCTTTCCTGAACTAATGCCCTCAGGGGCAGCTCACCTGCAACCCCCACATCCAGAGCCAGTTCTATTGTGCTGCCCATAAAGAGAGGCAGAACTGGAGTCTCAAGGGTACTGAGAAACAGCCTGATGTGAATAACTGGTGATGCCACCTGGGACCATGGAGAGGTTCTGGCCTGTGCAGCCACTATGTGAGGAGTGGAGGGCGGCAGGGGTCTGTTACTACCAAAGGCCAAATGGATGTCCCTGGTCTAGGCTGCCTCCTGGGGACATGTTGATATCTGAGGGCTGTGCAGAATCTGCCCAACCCCTCATCTGGGCATCATGAGAGATCAGGTGGTGGGGTCATGAGAACAGGAGAGCTGTCCCTGTTCTCACTGGCTGCAGCACTAGAAAGAGCAGGCCCTGCACTTTGTCTCTCTTCTCTATGACACCTACTGTCTATATGTGACACAATAGCCACTCCTGCAAAACCTGTAAGTATAATTTATCCTGGTGTTCTTTTGTTTGCTTGTTTGCCATTTGTTTTTTTGGGTTTTTTTTTTTCCCCAAGAAAGAGAGAGTTTCTCTGAGTGGCCCTGGCTGTCCTGGACTGACTTTGTAGACTAGGCTGGCCTTGAGCTCACAAAGTTTCACCTGCCTTTGCCTCCATGGGGGCTGGGGTTAAAGGCCTGTGCCTCCACCACACCCAGAATGGCTGCAGCCCCTTCCAGACTTAAGGATATCTATTTTTAACGCATGCTGCTTTTCTTAACTCAACTTTATATAATAAAACACATGGCTTTTAGTTATTTTCAACTTCACATTAGAGAAATTGTGCCAGGTGCAAAATAATAATAATAATAATAATAATAATAATAATAATAATAATAATAATAATATAAAGATAGATAAGGTCAATCAATTTTAAACGCAATAAATACAAATTAAAGCATATAAGGCATGAGATATTTGTTGTTGGGTTGTACTGGGAAATACATACTTTATGACCGCAGTGCAGGATTTCCCTTCAGTGCCAGAGGAGTTGGGTGAGAACTCAGCAGGTTTGTGTTCTAGCCCTAGTTTCGTTGGCGGTGGTTAAGTTTCTGTGAGGCTGTTGTTATACACTTGAGCGCAGGATTCGTTGCGGATTAATGTTTCAGAGAGTTTGTCCCTAGTCACTTGGCCCCATGTGCTTAGGTGAGACAAGGAGATGGGGTTGTGTGCTTGAGGAGTGGCTTCACCTCTGGGAGCCAGGAAGCCTAGAGAATGCCCGCGCACCTTGGCAAGTCTCCTTTTCACCCACCCCACCACCACCACCACCACCCCGCCCCTGCCCGACTTTCTACCTGGGTACCAAACCCCTGGGACGGTGCTGCTCCCACTCAGGGTGGGTCTTCCTCTCGTAGTTAATCCTGCCTGTAAAACACTGATAGAAACCGTGCCTTATCTCCTAGGTGTTTCTCAGTTCAATCAAGATGAACCCTCACAGTTGCTAGCTAGGCCCGTAATTATTTTAACTCCTGTAACTCTCCCTATGAATCCACTGGAAACTGGAAATGGTACAATGTCTGGACAAACCGTTCCTACACATCATGTCTTTTCACTCTGCTTTGCCCCTGCTTATACCCGTGCTGTGCAGAATGTGGCTTTCATCCAAGCCCCAGCTTGTTAAAGAAAGAATCTTGGGCTTCATTCCAGACCTACCGAATCACAATCTGCATTTTAACAAGATCTCTAGGTGATTCGTCTGTACATTAACATTTGAGAAGGACTTACCTAGACTAATTACAGCCTTTGAGTTGGTTCTGTCTCTAGTCTGACCCCTTTGAATATGCCTTCTACATTACAGCTAGGAAATTCTCTTCAATAAGCAAAGCCTATATACTTCACTATTTATAAGCCCTCAGGAACCCTCATTATAAAGCTGCAACATGAAAAGGGCATGAGCTGTAAAATAAACATCAAATCTTGACTGAAACAATTATTAATTTTGTGACCTAAAAAAAGAAAAAAGTAAAAATAGGATCTCATGTAGTCCAGGCTGACCATGAAATTAGAATGTAGCCAAGGCTGGCTTTGAAATCCTGATTCTCCCAACTTCCAATATGATGGGAATAGGCCAGCATGCCTAGATGATTTTGTAACTTTTGACAGGTAATACAAACATCTCAGCTTCTGTTCCCTCATTTGTAAAGTGTTGATTTAAATGTCTTTCTTGTAAATGGGGGGGGGGGTAATGATTAAGTAAAGCCACATTTGCAGAAAATTTTACACGTGGAAAAGTAATATACATTATTCAGTTGGAGCAATCCATGGGAGTGAAGACAGTATAAAAGAAGCATATACATGGACTGGTAAAAAGGTCTAAGAATGGAGATAACTCATCATCAATGTAGCAAAATGAATGGGGTGTGTCTTCTAAAACAAGAGAAAAACAGGTCATGGAGTACCTGCTGAATGCTCTTGGGATCTTTGCTCAGGAAGGAGACTATCAGCAGTCTCTGTAGAAACTACCATGCCAACGTCCTCCATCCATACATTGTATCTTCATCAACCCCCAGAGTGGAAGATGAAGCTCTTTGGCCTCCAGGCCACCCCACCTATCAGCAGAATCCTACAGAGTGGTCCTAGCTGCTGCTGTAGGGATCTGAGCTACCCAGTTATTAGCTCCCCAGATTACGGGCTTTGACCAAACTTTGGTTTTACTTCACTAAGCTTGGGAGATAGCTTTTCTTAGTGTAATGCAGTCACAGATGAGTTCGAATGCAGTCCCCTCCGAAACATGTTGAGATTTCATCCCTATTGTTTGATAGGAACCAGGTGGACAAGGTAGTCCCTTTAAGAGGTGCTCAGGACTCTACCACTTGCATAGATTAGTTCCTTCCTGGATTAAAGATCTACTAGAAAATCCAGCTTTGTAGTCAGGTGTGGTGGGGCATGCCAGTAATCCCAGCACTCAAGGAAACAGAGGCAGGCAGATCACTGTGAGTTCGAGGTCAGACTGGTCTAAAAAGCAAGTCCAATACAGCCAAGGCTACACAGAGAAAAGCTGTCTTGAAAAACCAATTCACTATGAATGTAACATGTATAGAACTCATTATTCTCATGATTGTCACATGGTTCTCCCTGCTGTATGTAGTTTGTTTTATACATGTGTAATAAAATAAAAGTATTAAAAAAAGAAAAACAAAACAACACAAAAATAACCAGTTTTGTTTGGTATCATATGAACACCATGGCTCTAATCATGCTGCCTTGGAAGTTCTAGCAAGAAAGCCATCACTTTACAGCCTGGTGATACAGACTAATGTACAGGCTGAAAGAGGAGGATCACAAGTCCAAAGGCTGCCTGGACCATGTGAGTCCAGATCAAAAAGAATCGAGTTGTTTTTCTTAAAGGAAGGAAGTAAAGAAGGAAGGAAGGAACCAGTGGATATAGTTCAAGCCAGAGCACTTGCCTGTCATTAGCAAGGCCCTAGACTCAGGCAAAATTAATTAATTAATTACCTAACAGAAGGCAAAGAAGTAAGAATGTCACCAACTATAAAATTTCAACCTTAGACCTAAATCAAGAGCTACAATGAACCTCTTGTCTTTTAACTTACCTGGTCTAAATGTTACTGTGTTAACTAACAACAGAAGGGAGGCATAGTGGTAAAGATCAACAATGTAGCATTTATTAGACCCTAAGCCAGATGCCCAAGGCCAACAAAGAGGAAGCAGTAACAAAAAGTAGAGACAAAGGCATCAAAATAACTGGCGTAGATTGATAGTTGTCAGAGCTGAATAATGACTCTACCTAAGCTCACTATAACATTCTTCCTACTTTTCCATTTCTGTGTGTCTATTACAAAAGAATTAAAACCTAAGAATTTAAATATAGAAGATTTAAAAAAGAAAACCTGTGCAAAGGACTAAGCTAAACTTTTAGCCGTTCAATGACTAATTACAATTGTAGTGAAAAAATCATCCATTGGTACCTACCATTGTGAAAGGAGGGAAGTTTCCATTGAATAACACAACATTCAAAGTCCTCATGGGAATCTTGTGCCTTTTTCATGTTTGTTGTTGTTGTTTTTCTTAAAAGAAACAAACAACAACAAAAAACCCCAAGGTGGCGCCCTCTTTAAGATATTATCAAGAGGAAACATGAGAGGAGCCTCCCCATCCCAATAGAGGTGAGAGGCCAGGAAGCAAAAGCAAGCTGAGGGCCACTTGGAGTTTTCTACAAGTGCACCATCATTGGCCACTATGAATCAACAACAGCTGGAAGCTTCCATTGAGAGGCCCCAGAAAAAAATGATGTATGCAGTGCTTGATCAGCAACTGAATCAAAGAGAAAATAACAAATGGGAAAATTGGCTCCAGTGTAGCCAGGTTAAGGCTGTTGCCACCCAGTTCCCTGTGGGCTCAAACATAGCGCATAATGGATCTTACAGGTCCTCTCCTACTTTTAGTAAGCATTCACTTCAAATGTAGGGATACTGCTACTGGCAAAAAGGCCAGACACAGACAGGAGGTAAGGGAGACATTTAGTAATAGTGGGAACTTTCTAGAAACTTTCTTTTTTATTTTTTTCTTTCTTCTCTCATGTATTACATCCCAACAACAGTTTCCCCTCCCTCCCCACATTCCTTCTACCCCAGATCTACCCCAATCCACCTCTCCTCAGAAAACAGTAGGCCTCCCAGGGACATCAACCAAACCTGGCATAATAAGATACAATAAGACCAAGTACATACTATCACATCAAGGCTGCATAAGGCAACACAGTAGGGAGGAAAGTGTCCCACAAGCATGCAAAAGAGTCTGGGACAGCCCCAACTCCACTGTTAGGACTCCCAAAAGAACACCAAGCTACTCGGCCATAACATATATGCCGAAGACCTAGGTCAGGCCCCATACAAGCTCCCTGATCTTTGTGTGCTCCCATGAATCCCAGTCAGTTGGTTCTGTGTGCTGTGTTCTTATGGTGTCCCTGACCCCTTGGTTTTCCCGGATCTTTCCTCCCATTCCTCTGCAAGACTCCCTAATGTTTGGCTGTGGGACTCTGCATCTGCCCCCATCTGTTGTTGTATGAAGTATCTCTGGTCTCTCTGATGATAATTATGCTAGGCCGGATCCCAGTACACTTTGCAGGCAGGACAAACTGTAGGTCAAAGGTTTCGTGGCAGGGTAGGATAGGGTCTCCCACTGTAACGTGGCCTGCTGCAGAACTCACTGTTTTGCCCTGCCTGGACTCAAACTCTCAGTGATCTTCCTGACTGAGTTTCCCAAATATTGAGATTACCAGTGTGAGCCACACACACCACACCCAGCCTAGCTCTCCAAATTCTTCTCTCACTAATTCACACACTCTAAACTTACACATTCAAGCAACTACCAAAATACTTACTGTCCAGAACGCAGCCTGTTGTTTCTTCCCTCTGTGCTACTCTCTGTGTTGCTTTTCCTTTTCAGGAGCATTGCCCCTACCTGAGCTTTGGGAATCAGCTCGGATTAACCCCCACGGGAAGCCTGTTTCTGACACGTAACAATGGAATTCCTTCCTTCTGTTGTTAGACATCAGGACTAGTTTATTATTTTTCTGAGTGTGCCTGTCTGTTTCCCTTTACCAGACTGTGAAATCCTCACTCTCTTGAAGCTTCCAGTGCAAACACAGGAGCCAGACGACAAATAAATAAATCTGCAATTGCATTGTACTGTGATCAAGTCCTGTGAAGAATACAATTAGGGGAGCTGGGGAGACTGGGCGTCTAGTAAGGCACTTACAATTAGGGGAGCTGGGGAGACTGGGCGTCTAGTAAGGCACTTGCTGCACAACCATTAGGACCTGGGTTCAACTCCCAGAACCTCGGTAGAAAGCTGCATGTTATGGTACTGGGTGCACCTGTAATCCTAGGGCTGGAGAGAAAGGAAGACCCCAGGTACTTGTTGCTAGCCAGTCAAGCTGAACTGGCGAGCTCAAGAGATTTCATCTTTAAGTAAGAAGGTAGAGAGTTATTGAGGAAGATACCTAATGCAATTTCTGGCCTCCACGCACAAACAAATGCAGCCATTCACACAGAAATGCAGAACACATGCACAGAAAAATAATCAGGAAGGGGTGGGGCTACATTCTGGGATGTTGAGGAGGCAAGAGGGGGGGGGAGGAGACATTTGGGTTGACCTGAGAGGATGAAGTATTCTTAATCCAGAGTAGAGCACAAGGCCTGGCATGTAGTAGATGCACTGAATCCTAAAGGAACTGGCTCTGCCACCTTCAGAAGGTTCTTCTAAAGCTCACAAGGGATAGCATCTGCAAAAGACCTTTAGAGAGGATAAAGTTCAACACAAATTCGACTTCGTGACAGGATGTATCCTGAGAAGACAGGAGGCAGCATTCCCTCTTTCATCAGAGAGAACTTCTGCAGACAGGCACATTCAGCGCGAGCCAGGCGTATCCAGGCATACAGTGTCTTCCTAGACATCATTTTCCCATTCTGTTTGGATCATCAACTTTGCCTTTAATGAGATACAGGAGGGAGTAGACACATGGCCTGTGTGGGTGTAGGTTTGGATGAAGTCCTGGGGTGGGAATGTAGCCAGCTCTCTAGTACATTGACTTGAAGATCCAACTGGATGATTTTCAGGGGAGGGGGAAACGCGGAGAAGACTGGAAAATAGGGGAGGTGATTACAAGTAGGAATAGTAACTCCATGTTTGCCTCTCCATCTGTTCTGATTCTATGGCCAAGTGTTTAGTTTCCTCCTTCTGGTTCCTTTACTTCCCTGACTTAAAATATTTCTCATTTCCAGTAAGACCAGAAAGGAATTGACATATATTTAACATCTACTGTGGAAAAGACACTATGGCGTATGCTTTTACCACATGAAGGACAAAATTTCAGAAGCCAGACCGGCCAGACTTGTACCCATTATATCAAAATACATGAATCCAAAGTATTCAGACACTTTATATTCAGGTTGGTACTTCTCCTCTGAAATTATTATTAAATAGAAATGATAGATTACCATACTGTGTGTAAATTGTGTACTTTCTAATCCCAATTCTCCCTGTTTGAAGAGGATGGCACAAGGCAAATTGATAGCATTCTCTATGACTCAGGCTCATCTGTCTGTGAGGATGTAGATTACATAATATAAATGATTTTCAAGTCATGTTCTGTGGGAAGCTGGGTTCTGAGCAGGATATTCTGGAGATGCTACAAGAGTCGAAAACAGCCTGCTATCCTTCCTCTGAGTGCCACCAGATCTCCCCATTCAGGGGCCGTGGTCAAATAAGAGACTTGATATCCTATGAGCATATACAGGGGGAGGAAGTCCCCCTCAGTCACAGTCATAGGCGAGGGGAGTAAGGGGAAAATGGGAGGGAGGAATGGGAGGATACAAGGGAAAGGATAGCCATTGAGATGTAATATGAATAAATTAATAAAATAACATTTAAAAAATAAATAAAATTAATAGTGAAGGCAGAAATGGGGGAGTCAGCTTTTACCCATTGAGCTACCTGTCCAGCACTAATGTTTTGTTTTTATTTTCCATTTTTAAGTTTTTGGCTTACTGAATTTTTGTCTTATATTTTCTGTTTTTGTTTTATTGACTTTTTTGGTTTTATTGACTACATGTAAAATAAAATTTTCCTTAAATATGAAAAAAAAAGTCGAAAACAGAAGTTGCAGAAAACAGACACACCCATTTTGCTTCAACAAGAGGTGATAAATTTTGTTTCTATGTACAAATTCCTCATTAGAGTATGATTTCCATTGAAATTTGATTTTAAATATAAACTATGTTTTTAAATCACTGAACATCAAAGGCTTATTTCTGTGGCAATATTCTGCAGTGTGTTTAAAAGAATCCATTTGGAAAGGCTGGGGATATGTAGCTCATAGTGCTTAACTAACCCTTGCAAGGCCCTGGATTTAATCCCCAGCCCTGGGAAGATGAAACTAAACAGAACACACAAAAAAGGCATTCTGACACTATCATATGTCATCTGATACCCCCAGAGCTCCTAGACTTAAAGAAGGAGAGCTGAAGAGAAGGGAACTGCAGAGAAGGTGAAGAGCAGGCCAGCGAGATGTCTCAATGGGGAACTCCCAAGCCTTCGTAGCTGAGTGTGAGCCCCGAGCCCTCTATGTGGCCAGACAGGAGAAGAGCAGCTTCCACAAATTATAAGCTCACGTCTCTTGTCTTGGAGGCTAGAGGAAGATCATGAGTTCAAAGCCAGCCTGCGCAACATAATGAGTTCAAGTCTACTGTGAGCCATCTAGTGAGATCATGCTCAATAGAGTCACTTCACATTATTAACTTTCTCTTTAGGATATAGACAAAACCAAGGACGCCTCAGACCTAAAACCTACTTTGAATGTTTAATGTGGTTAGAAATGATGTTGGAAAGTTTTCATAGAAGTCTGAACATGGGCCAATCCATGCAGCACCACAGAAAACTATTTTGTTGACCATAGTGGCACAGAATCACTAAACAGCCAAATATTAGGCTTCTTATGAAAACATATATTTTAATTATCATATTTATGTTTATTAATCCTTCTTGCTCATTTACTTCCCTTTCCATCATATAAGGCTTTTTAAACAGAGGAATATTCCTCCTCCATGTACATTATATAAATTATGCTTGTCTTTCCAAATTCATAGTTATTGGAGTTCTTTAATCAATAATGTTGGGGTGTAAGTATCTACGTGTGTGTATGTGGAGGTCCCTAGTCAACATAGGATGTCTTCTGCAGTTGCTCTTTATCTTAGTTTTAAAGGCAGAGTCTCTCACTGAACCTGGAGCTCACTGATGTGGTTAGACTAGCTGGCCAGCAAGGCCCAGGGATCCACTTGTCTCCATCTCCCCCGTGCTTGGGTTACAGGTACATGCTAGCACACCCTACATTTTTACATGGGTAATGGGGATGCAAAGTCAGAATTCATGCTTGCACAGCAAGCATCTCACAGATCAACCCATCCCCCAGCCCTCCATAATGCCATTTTAGAGGCCTGATGTTTCAATGTGGTGCATTTTATGCTCCAATGATTTGAAAGTCACAGAGCTGTGATGCTATCAAGGCATTCAAAATTTTGGTTCTGAAGTCCCTTGGACGGAGATGCCTGGTGGCACTCAGAGGAAAGATAAGAGGTCACCAAGGAGAGACTTGATACCGTATGAGCTTATTCAGGGGGAGGAGGTCCCCCTCAGACACAGACTTAGGGGAGGGGAGGGGAGTAGGGGGGAAGTGGGAGGAAGGGAGGAATGGGAGGATACATGGGATGGGCTAACAACTGAGATGTAATATGTATAAATTAATAAAATTGTATTAAAAAAATAAAAGTGAAAGGATTAAAAAAAAAAACAAAATTTTGGTTCTGAGAGTGAGTTTGCTACCTTGAGATGTTACAGTAGAGTACAGGTGCACTTCCTTGAACATCTTTTGGAGAAACACTATGATGAGAAAATAACTAGTTTGCAGACTGATTTAGAAAGCTATCTAAATTGCTAGAGACAATAAGAAAGATGCAGTACAGCCTGGAGTCACAAATGGGTGACTGAAACAAATCAAATACCACCACATCACTAAAGCAGTATTCTCAAAAGAGTAGCTGAAGAAGGAAGGGATAACTAAAGGAAAGATATGGTAAATATTGTGTGCTTGGGATAGAAATGGCTTAGAGAAGAAATTGTAGTCATCTGACTGACCAGAACATCCAGACCTGTTGCATGATCTACCACTTTGATGGGCTACACACTTCTAATTGTCTCTTAGAAAGCTGTTGCGTTCTCTCTCTCTCTCTCTCTCGTTCTCTGTCTCTGTCTCTGTCTCTCTCTCTCTCTCTCTCTCTCTCTCTCTCTCTCTCTCTCTCTCTCTCTCGTATGCTTTTATGTTTTCTTAGCCCTCAAGATGCCACAGGCATTTAGTTTTTAAAAGGGATCTGATGCTTGACGGAAACATGGATTTTTCAGGCATTATGGAAGATTAGTGGCAACAGGAAAGATTTCCCAAAGGAGGTCTATCCTTGCCCTGTTTAGGGTACATGAAAACCAATGGCATCTCACTTTCAAAAGAGAATCATGGGCTGGGGTGTATAGCTCAAGCCTGGTGTAAGCAAGAGCCTGGCTTCCAACCCCAGCCATGCCTGCTCTAACATGTTTTTTCTGAGTTAGAAAATTCGGTGAATTATTGTACAAAATATCTGAACTTAGTTATATGTGCTGTGGATTTTTCTACTAAAATCATCATTGCTGGCAAAAAAAGCAGAAAATACAGTTATTATAGGTCTATTTCTACTAAATATCTCCAGTACTTCCTGGGGAGAGGATGTTCTGTCTTCAGATCAGTGGGCATGGGTCTGACCAGAGATGTTCATGCGGTAGAGAAGCTGAAAAGACCTCTTAGTCTATCTGAGCTACTTTTCCCTGATTTCAAATCAGTTAAATAAGCATACCACAGTAGTAAATGGAACAATTTCTGTGTTTCTGTGAATGAAGATCCTGACCACAGAGATGCTCTGGTCAGAGAACAGCAGACAGTGGAGTACTACACAGGGGTTTGCTGCAGTACAGTTTTGAAATGTAAGCAATCTGGGCCAGAATCCGCCTTGAATAAGGTGGCTTTCAGGATTGTGGAACCACAGAGCTGAAAGACACTTTACCTTTGAGAGTGAATCCTCGTGCCGGCATATGCCATTTCTACTGCAGTCCAGCAAGCTTTTTGTGATACCCCAGACTAGGAATTCAAGTTTACTCAAAGACGTTCTCTCTCCCAGAGTACTCTATTCCATATTCTGTTGTCTACAGTAAATAACAATTATGAAATGTGGCCCATGTTTATAGTGACTGTGTAAGTATTGATGAATGGTTTTTAACTATTAAAATGCTCTAAATCTAACTTCTTCCACCACAGACAAAAAGGCTTAGAACCCATTTAATAGTATTTTGCCATTCTAAGTAGTAATAGGAAGAATTACTCTTGCACATTATTCATGTTTTCCTCTTTTAAATGAATAAGAGAGCAATTAGCTAAATAGTGTCTACAGATTGCAAGGAAAGGCCACCAAAGGGATTTAAGTGTATGTATGCTCTCAGAAATAGTGAAGATGCTAATAAGAAAGTAGTGAGAACTAGTGAGTTAAAAGGGTCTTGTACTAGGCAGTCTTTTGTGACTGAGTTATACCCCAGCATGAAGCAGCTCCAACCCCATTCTATAAGTCATTTTTTAAAAAAAGAGAGAGAGCATTAATTTGGACTTTACAGTTTTACTGCCATAGACCAAGTAGTTCCTTGATAAGTGTAAGGCTAAAACTTTGACCAAAAGGCTTGAATGAGAATGACCCCAGTAGGCTTATATATTTGAATCCTTGGTCTGAATTTTGTCGACTGTTTGGGAAGGATTGGGTGGGAGTGGCCTTATCAGAGGAGGTGTATCCACTAGGAATGGGCTTTGAAGTTTCAAAAGTGAAAGGCACTTTCTAGTCAACTCTCTTTCCTCCTACCTCAGCTACTTCTAGAAGACAAAGCCTCCCTACTCCTGCCATGCTCCCTACCCCTGAGGGTTACGGACTCTAGTGCCCTCTGGAATTTTGTGTCTCAAAATTAAAGGATCTCTTTTATAAGGTACATTGGTAATAATACCTCATTACACCAATCGAAATGTAACAAACAAAATACGTTGTATAAAACATTTTAAATAAAAAAGGAAAATATTTTTTAATTTTGCTTTTACTTTTTACATATACATTTATATTATTACACATATATACAATAGACTACCTACAGTGAGAAGAACCACAAAACAATCAGGAATTATATGTGTTACATTCTTAATGTTTTGGCTATTTGTATTGGGTGACTTTGAAGAAAACATCTTTCCTATCTTGGTGCATCTAAAATTCTGAATGTAAATCAATATCTATCATATCTCATCTTTATCAACTTAAAACATCTATCTAGACCTAAAAACATCTTAACCCCTAAACAACTAAGCTTCATTGTAAAACTAAACTATCTGGTCTTCAAGCCCATCAGAGACTTGAAAAGGAATAAAAATAATTATCTGAGTATACAGGAAGTTCAGGTTAACTGCTTCCACAATGAGAAAATTAAAGGGACATTTTACTTCCAGAACTGTCACTCAACACTACCTATAAAGTTGGAGCATCATCTTCAGCCTTCTGGCCCAATATATCTGACAGACATATTGCTACTTCTTTTCTTGTCCTCCTCTTCCTCCTCCTCTATCGCCTCCTCCTTTTCCTCCTCCTCCTCTTCCTCTTCCTCCTCTTCCTTCAACTTGAGACAGGGACTCACTTGTTAGCACAAGCTGGCTGGAAACTTGTTACACAGCCTGCTGCTCCTCATCTTCCCAAATCTGCCTCCTGTAAGATCATGGGTGTGTCATGGACTGGCTTCTCTTTTCAATGGGGTCAGAGTATCTTATCTGGAAAGACAGGCCCATATTGATGCCAGAAAACAGGTAAGCATGTTTGGATTGGTTTGGCTTTCATAAAAGTTCTCCATATGTTATCTGGGCTGTGTGAATGTTCATGAGTCAAACCATTTTCCTTTCTCAGACTTCCGAGCGGCTAATACTATAGGCATACCAAAGCACCCTGCCTTAAATAGGTGACAATGGCTCAGCACTCTCTTCTTGATATTCCTTTCACCCCAAAACTTCATCATTTTAGGAATACAGGATAAACTGGGGCTGGGTGTAATGGTGTGAACCTATAATCCTAGCAACTCAGGAGGCTGAAGCAGGAGGACCGCAAGCTCATGACAAGCTTAAATTACATGATGATAAACAGGCTTAAAGCCTCCACAATGGGAAGAGTGGGTTGATTACATTAAAATTCAAACGAGGAAATATTAAGTGCACCAAAAAGCATGACTAATGACCAAATATTTTCATTGAAAGGAAAGTGTCTGCTAATTGCTACTTTACTGTGGTTTTGCTTCCAGTGAGTTTCCTTCCCAGCTGATTGACCCAAATAACTGATGAGATCACTTAAGCACTGAAGAGTTAAGCAGAGGGGAGCTCCAGTTTCCATTTCTTGCCCTTTTCAGTGAAATTTGTTTCCAACTGAATTCAGAGTTCATGAGGACACTTTCTATGCTCCTGAGTTGCCTGCACTGTTGGTAGTGGACTTCAAAAACAGGGTGAATCTTTCAAACACTAGATATGACAATAAACTGGAGTTATTACCAGCAACAGCAACAACAAAACAAGAAGAACCATGGGGTTTCTGAAATCACTGGAGTCTTAGGCATGTTATAATGAGTTAACATATATTTAAGACTTTCCAGTGACTAGTTGCTGCACTACTCATTTGACATGGGATGTCGCAGTTTTGAGGCAGTGGGGACTGAAAGCAGGCCCTTTTTCACATGCTAAGCCAAATGCTTCTATCACGGAGCTGTATGGTCAAGCCCTTTTTTACACTCACCTCAAGATGGAGTGTATGGAAGTTTCCAGGCTAGCCTTAAACATGCCATCTTTGTGCTTCAGTCTCCCTGAGTGCTTGATTCCAGGTAGAGACACAGTACCTGGCTATCACATAGATGATTAATCTTTACAACAACCTTCTACATTGTGTAAAATTATCTCCCCCCCCCCATTTTACAGATAAGGAAAAGAGGCTTGCAGAAGGCAGGTAACTTCCCCCAGACTAAATAGTAAGTGTAGACTCACAATCACTTTGCCATAGGGCATATGAGAACTGTTGCCTATAATGCCTTTGAGAGCAAGGACTTGAAGCCCTTATTTTTTATTTTTTAATCACATTTGTTTATCATGTGTATGTGCCATAGCAGCATGTGGAAGCCAAAGGATAACTAGCTAGAGTTGTCTCTCTCCGCCCAGCAATTGAGTCCCAGAGATTGAATTCAGGTTGCAGGGCCCAGTGGCAGCCATCCTGACCCATTGAGTCATCGTATTGTCCCAGCCAATGATTATATTCTTAAAGGCTCCTTACATACATGGACAAATCATAGACACCACCCAAAACACCCTTCCATAGCAACTCATTCATCCCCTCAGTCGCACAACCCCGTAGAGGAGGTGTTACAAGTGACCCTGCTGTAATCAACAAGAAGTGGGACACAGAGGCAAGACTGGCTTGCCTAATGTTATGCAACTAAACGCTGCTATGCTAAACTACAAACTCAGGCATCCTAACTCCAAAGAACATCTTCTCAACTGCCGTGCTCCAGCCAAGGTCTTATGTTCATTGCTGCATGAGGAAGGCCACGTTCAAAGCCTTTTCAGAAGCCAGTGCTGGTGGAGTTCAAGGGTCCAGCTTGCAGCTGAGGCTCTTGCTCAATCGCTTCCCCAAATGCTTGTCTCCATTACCCTTTAACCTGCATCTTTGAACAAGCTGATCTATGGGGAGTTCGGCAATGGCAGGCCTCAGCTGTGCTGTTAATGTCTGAGGATTCTATGGCCACACCATATTTCTCATTTGATCTGAGGGAGATCTGATGGGAGATCATTTCCTGATAACCCAGCCTGCTTCCCCCATCACTAGAAAGGCACTTTGGTGCAAACCACCTCTATTTGCTTTAATTGCCTTTGAAAGGGGAGCAGAAAAGTCAGAAAGAATGAACTCCTCCTAGGAGTTTGGGTCTGATTTCCGGAGGTGTTCCATTTCAGAAGGGGCCCCTGACAACAGGCAGAGAAGAAAAACAAGTGTGGTCTGAGGCAGACAGCAGACAGTGTTTTTCAAACAGTTGGCCAAACCTCTGCTGGCAGCCAGCTAGCAGCTGAGTCATTAAATGCCAGGCCTTTAAGGACATGGAGGCTAGGCTGCTCAAAGAGAGACTTCAGACTAACTGTAAAACCCAGAGAAGCCGCTGACGCTCTAACACCAGCTTGCTTTCAAGGCGGTGGCCTGGCTGAACTGCTGCCCATAGTTTCATAAGTCGGCTTCTCTTTCTCCCTCCTCTTTCAGGCAGCTCGTACAGCATTTCCTCACCTTGGGTGGAGTACCTGTGTACATGTTGGGTCACTCAAGAATTACAGCTGCTTTGTAAGCTCAAGCTGTTAAAATGAGGCCCATAGTTAGAAAAACAAAATGGTAGAGAAAAAAAAATCCATTGAGACATAACCCTCAGGAAAGGGTAAGACAAACGTTTTTCTTTTTTTAAGAGGCAGGAATCCCCCAGGCATTCAGAAATAGAAAACCAGTTGTTTGGACAAAACTCTAGACTAAATTTGAATCACGAACTTATTGATACACTTTATTTTAAAAATCCGTTGACAAAAACTTTAGAGAAGTGTGGACAGATGGCTCAGTGTTCTTCCAGAGGAACGCCCCCCCTTTTGATTCACAGCACCAACATAAAGGCTAACACATGTCTACAACTCCAGTTCTAGAGGATCGACACCCTCATCTGGCCTCCAAAGGCACTAGGCATATACATGGTGCCCAGACATGCATTCAGGGAAACAATTTGTATATTCAAAATAAATTTTAAGATTAAAACAAACACAAAGAGGGGGCGGGGGAGACAGACAAATACAGACACACAAGGAGAGAGAGAGAGAGAGAGAGAGAGAGAGAGAGAGAGGGAGGGAGGGAGGGAGGGAGGGAGAAAAGTAGATAGTAATGGGATTTACCTAGGCAATGTAATTTGATTAATATCTAAGGCACACATTGGCTTCAGCATCAAGGTCCTCCTGCCCTAAGTTGATGCTGCAATCTAATCCTTAATGTGATGGCACTAAGAGGCAGAGCCCTGAGGAGGAGGTTGGCTCTCATGAGTGAGTGAGATTGCTGACCTTTACAATCTGGTATGAGGTAGCTTGTGTACCCCTTCCACCTTCAGCAGGGCTCTAGCAAAGAAGCTGAAAACAATTATCACCAGAAACTGAGTCACCTTACGTTGTGCTCTTAGGCCTCTCAGATGCTATAGAACTGTGGGAAATATCTCTATTGATATTTAATGTCTATTAATTTCCAGTTACCCGGAGGTGTGCATGCATTTCAGTGGTAAGGCAACTGCCTGCCATGTGTAAGGCACTGAGTTCAATATCCAGTACTGGAAGAAAAATATATCAATCAATTACAAAGCCCCAAATACCTTCAGTTTTATGAAAAATGAATTTCTGTGCTTTTTCACATGACTGCCATGTACAGGATAGCATGTACTATCCATGTGTATAACTATGAATGAGCACAAAAATTTCTTGCTGTTTGCTCCTTCTCATGGCTTCACACCTGCCTCAGTCTGTGCTCACAGAGCTATAGATGATGGTGGTGCCACCAGGAAAGGAATGGGGTGAGGGGAATGCGCAGTACTGCTTGCCCTTTCCCTCTATCTCTAGTACTCACTCTCACTCATACGTGTGTGTGTGTGTGTGTGTGTGTGTGTGTGTGTGTGTTTGTGTGTGTGTGTAAAGTTAAATGAAAAAAATTAGCTCCACATATGTCGTGGGAGCAGAGACTTTTTATTTCCTTCCCAAATAATAATCTGTCTGCTTAACATTTTAATAAAAACTGATCAGTGTTGGTAAATGGTATAGAAAATATTCAAAAGACTGGTGCAGAGATATTGTTTCTATTTCTATCTTTTTTTTAATTTCAAAACAAAACCACTGTAAATGGCAAACAATGGCTAAGAATAGATGCCAGGCAGCTGAGCCTCCTTTGAGAAGATGCTGAAGGCTTAAAGGGCCCAGTCCTCAGTCACCTGCATGCACAGCATTGCATGGTAGCTGGTTATAGAAGACAGGTCCAAGGGATTGGCTTATCACAAATTTCTGAGGGGTAACATTTGGGGACTTTGGAATGTTTTCAAAGTTGATATATTTGGACAAAATGTATTAGGTGCTTGGAGATGTGGGTGATTGTTATAAGGAACAGTATGTATGAGAAACAGGAGGGAAGGAGAGCCAGGGAGAAAAAGAGAAAGCAACAGAGACCCAGAGAGTGATGACACAAATAAATGTTGGGTAGAAGTGGGTGTTGAAGATTGAAAGTGAGAAAAGTGAATCTTTTAGTAGGGGTGATGAGAGACAATGAGAGGCATAGGACTGTACCTAGAATCTTCTGGAGACTATCACGCCTTATAGCGATAACTGAGTTTTGTTCCAGCTTGTGTCAGCCCACCTACCAGCAGCTTTTCTCCCTGCTGTTCTCTCACTCACACTCACAGGCACATCTGCTTCCGTGCCCCAAGCCATTTCATGGAATATTCATCTGTACATTTGCTGCTAATGTGATCAGAAGCCAGCCAGTGACAGCAAGTGGTATGGGTTGAAGGGCAAAGTCAACACTGAAAAATGTAAAATACTTATAGCCGTAAGTGTCTGGTGCAAATTACAGCAGCTAGCATTTTAATACCCACGAGAGGCTCACATCAGTGGTGCCGGGATTGGAGACCAAAGGCTTGTGGCTTTGATTATGTGCATATGTGGATCTAAAGAACACACTTGTACATAGAAATCTTTCAGTAGTGGGCAATATTCCTGAAAGTGATGTAAGAAGGATATGTTCATTCCTGCTTTTTTTTTTTTCTTTCAACAGGTTCAGCTACATGGTTCAGACTGTTCACAGATCAGATCATTTATTCCCCCAACAAATGTCTGTTTGGCAGGGGCCCAAAGTCTGTGACGCCAAGGGATGATGAGGCTGCAGGGGAGGCTACTGTGTTTCTCAAGCACATGCAGCTCCCACATTTTTACCCTTGGAATTGGATAGTCCCTTACAGAGCACACTGAACTTGGAAGATTTCCCCTATACGCTAGGCACCCGCCAGAACACTGCAAGGCTTTTCTTTGCCATTGCAGTCTAGTTTAACTTTAAGTAGCTTCTACACAGATGTAGTTCACTTTAAGCAATTAAACAGAAGGCTATCATGAAATGTTTTCATTCTGATGATCTTATACCTAACTAGGATAAAAGTTCCAAAGATGATAATTTTTAGTACTTTTTTCTTAGGAGATTCAAACCTCTAATTCCTGGACAAATGTACAGTTTAATGAACTAGCACTAGAGTTTATGGAAGGTCTGGTTAGAAGGCTAGGATTAACAGAAATTAATGGTTTTGCTGTTTTGGAGACAAGCTGAATAGCATAGAACTATTTATCTAGAGCAAAATTCCTCAAAATCTCTAGTGGACCAGAGGATAGCCCTTTCGCAATTAAAAGCTTTGGAGCTGGGATCTATCTCCAAGGTTAGAGCAGCCCTGCAAAAAGCAAGTGCTAGCATACACACATGTATTTCCAACACTCAGAATGTAGGGGCAGGAGGATCAGAAGTTCAAGGTCATTCTTGGCTACATAGCCAGTTGCAGACCAGCAACTCTAATAATAACTAAATAAACAGTGACTAGCTTTGGCTATTCTGCTATTGAGAGAATCTGTGAAAATATATATGCTCTGGTATGGCTTAGAAAAGTAAATCACTTCAGCCTGATGTTCAGGATGTTCAGTTCAGAAACTCTGATCGGCATTAAGCCAGTTCTAAAACTAATCACTGGCTTAATGCACTCCTTTATTTTTTGTTTTTTAGTTTAATTTATTTCTTAATTTATTTACTTTACATCCCAATTGTATCCCCTTCCTCATTTCCTCCTGCCCCTCCCCCATTCCCGTTACCTACTACTCCAAGTCAGGGAGGCCTCCTCCCCCACTACCAACTGACCCCAACCTATCAAGCCTCATCAGGACTAACTGCATCCTCTTCTTCCTCTGTGGCCTGGTAAGACACCTCACCAGGGGGAAGTGACCAAAGTACAGGCAACAGAGTGTTACAGGGACAGCCCCTGCAACCCTTAATAGGGGATTCATATGAAGACTGAACTGCCTATTGGCTACATCTGAGTGAGGCCTAGGTCCTCTCCATGCAAATCAATCTGGCCATTTCTCAGAAAACTTGGGACAGCTCTACCTCAAGGCTTAATTATACCATTCTTTGGCATATACCCAAAATATTCTCCACAACTTTAAAGAACTTGGTGATAGAGGCCTGATGTTAAAAAAGTCTTCCCTGAAAGCTTTCTACCTGAATTGAATATCCAGTATATTTGGGAGGCAATGTAGGTCTTACTATACACTTCTAAGGCTTATACATTAGATCATTGTTGTTTATAGTACACTGCAAGATCACTGACGACAAAAATCTATATATTTTGTATTTGTTGTATTTAAAATTCCATTCCTGGGGATGAGAGTGTAGAGTGTTTGGCTGGCATGTCAAACCTTGGGCCTAACCCCTAGCACCACACAGAACAAAACAAAATAAATAAACACTCCCCAAAATAAAGCACCATTCCCAAAGATTCTGGATCACATTGAATAGATACAAAATACATACATATGTGTCAAATTGTTGACATAATTCAAATAGTAAATTGAGTGAAATTGAGCAGGAGGTGGCATAAAGTGAACATTATATAACTGGAAAAAAACATTACTTTTTTACTTCACAACATGTTTTATGGTCAGCTTGTCATGCTATTCTGACTCAAAAAAAAAAAGTAAAGTCCATTTCCTTGTTTGGTTTACTGTTTATCCATTCATCTGGTTTTTGGTTTTGCTTTTGTTTCTTGAGAGAGAGTTCCACCTACATAAATGAGAATGACCATGAATTCTTTCTCTTCCTCCCTCAGTCTCCTGAGTGCTCGGTTTATAGGCATGTGTCACTGTGCCTGGCTTTTTAAATGAAAATCTGTATTAATCTATACTCATTTTTATGGCATGGCTGGCCTTACATTATATATATAAAAAAGTATGTATTGCTAAATCTGTCTCTCTTCTGAATGTTATTACTCTCATTGTTCATTTTGGGTGAAATCTCAGAACAATCAGATTGCCTTGAGAAAGTTTGAGAATTTGTGAAGACATTTCAAGTAATTCATCTCTCATGTCATTTTTGTTGGTCTCTCTGTGTAGCCTTGGATGTCATGGACTCACTTTGTGGATCAGGATGGCCTTGAACTAACAGAGATCCACCTGCTTCTGCCTCCTAAGTGCTGGGATTAAAGGCAGATACCACCACACCCAGATATAAACATTTTTACATTTTTGCTTTGTGTTTGGTTTTTCAAGACAGGGTCTCTCTGTGTACCCTTGGCTATCCTGGACTCCCTTTGTGGACCAGGCTGGCGTCGAACTCACAGAGATCTGCCTGCCTCTGCCTCCGCTAGTGCTGGGATTAAAGGCCCTGCTCATCTTCTCTCTCTCTCTCTCTCTCTCTCTCTCTCTCTCTCTCTCTCTCTCTCTCTCTCTCTCTCATCAGCTATACCATTTGGAAAATGTCTGTTTTAAAAATAAATGTAAAGAGCAAAAAATGTAGCAAGTTTGAGTCTACTTCTTCCATCAGGGTGTCCAGGCCTTGACACTTAATGGGGAGGGTGGGTTAGCAGGATCTTAGCCCTGCAGTGAGTGCTGGGGAGAATCAGCCTTCTCCATGAAGTAGTCAGTGCAATGGCTCACCTTTACATTGGTGAAGTGGGTAGGGGGTTTTCTGGTGAATGTATATCATTGGCTGGGGTTGAGGTGCTGGGAATGCTTCATTTGCATGAAGAGGAATCCAAGGTGCTAGCTGGATATATCCTTATAAGGAAATAGGAAGTTTTAACCTGAAATGTAGCTACCAGGATATCTTAAGAGTGACAGAGGTGGGGGTCACAAGACAAGTAGGACTGGGGCATGCAGGGCTAAACCAGGGAGGGAGAAATCATTAATTCTGCCTCCAGATGAGACTTTTGGGGTTTGGACAAGTCTTGACCTCAGTCTTGCTCCAGCCTGGTTCCCGAGACCCAAGGCTCCCTTTCCCACATTATGTTATTATGTCTGTCCTTCAAGAGGTCTCAGGAGTTAGAGAGCAAGCTTAATGTGTACTTTCTCATATCCTGACCTGCATGCTGGTAGGGCATGAGGTGGGACTTAACTATACAGATGATGTTGTAAAAGGAGTCTAGTATAAAAGTACATAATGCAAATTATAACATGGTAAGCACTAAGAGAAGAAAAACATTTTGCTGATGAAGAATCAATCAGACCACTTTCGGCCATGTGACATTGTACCTATTGCTTAACTTCACTATAAGTCAATGTTCTCATCTGTAAAGTGGAGATGATGTGCAAGGCTATTGTGAAAATAACATGAATTGTCACACATAAAAGCAGTGACAAAGATGGCCTGGACCAAAGAACTGCCTGGTGGCTCCATGTTGATTTTAATAATCAGGATGAGTTGGAATTCTCAGAAAGAAGTCCAGACCGAAATAGTTAGAAATGGCAAAAAAGAGGAAAATAGACACATATATAAGTTAAATCTAGTGATTATTTTAACTCTGAGAAAAAATTAATGACTACACTGACGTGTACAATATTTATATAATAAAAATAATAATGGCTGAGCATGGTAACACATGTCTGTGATCTCCACTACTCAGGAGGTGGATGAGGAGGATCATGAGTTCCAGATCAGCCTCAACTACATGGCATGTTCTACATCAGCCCACACACATGAGATCCTTCCAAGAAAAACAAGATAATAGGTAAATAAAGTAATAATAAAATATGCCAGCAACCACTAGCTAACAAGTCAGTGATAAGTAAGCATCCAGAACATGCCTATTTGTGAATTTTCCACTTTGCTATTAAGAACTATAACCAAAGAGTGTTTCAGTGTCACAGGGATATTGAACTTTTGTGTATACATCACGAGAATAAGTTTTCAAAGCTTTATTCATTATTTCCTAAGGTCAACAATTTTTTACATGCTACCATTCTCCAATAAATACAAGAGTGAGAACAATTTTGATGTAGTAGCATAATACCATCCTTTCCAAAGTTGTTGCAAGTGGACAAAGTGTTTGACTAGCATTGTAGTTGGGGTTTTTTTTTTCTTTTTAATTGTGGTTATATTATGATGGTTGGCAAGGCAAATTTCTGTTGATGTTTAGGGAGAAAATACATCATCAAAATATAAAATTGGATTTGATTTTGATTCTACTAGATTTGATTCCAAGGAAGGAAACCATGTATGTTATTGCGTTGTTTTCTATGTTGATATGAACTATAAACATACTATTTTCTATTTATCTGAAACAAGAGCAAACAGCAGCCTCAGGAAGCAACCAACCATCCTATCCAGCTGTGCTGCCTATGAACCACAACAGCCAGGATGACATGATAACCCTAAGGGTACAAGAGTGGCATGTATACCTTGGCGGTAACCAACAGCTCCCTAATTGACATAAGGCCCACTCAATAAGAGGGAGACTATGCTGGAGACAGAAAACCTAGATAACTATTCAGAGCTGGTTTACTCATGTTTATTGGAGGAGAATCGACAACCAATAATTTAGTAAGCCAGCATAATCCCTAACCACAGTCTATAAACTTTTGTCCTTATACCCACAGATAAGTATAGTCTTCCCCTAACATCAAGGAAACTTCTCTTTGCAACAGATGGAGATCATTACAGGAAATCGCAATCAATCAAAATGCAGAGTGGTGGATCATAGTCCCAACTGATGCATCTACAATACAACTCCCACATTGAAGTCTCAGGGGACATTGAGGAAGAGAGGGCTAAAAGATTGTAAGAGCCAGAGAATTGGGGAGTTTGCTGGGAAATCTTGTCCCTAGGAGTGTCAGATGCTATATATTTTTGAAGCCTCAACAAAATGACTTCCTAATATGGAGATGAACAGGGACAACAATGAAAGATATGCTAAAGTAGACTGCAGAAAGCCTATAAGGCCTCAACAATACACCAAAGACCTATAGGCAACAAAGGAATGCTAAGAGCAGGAGAAATGATGCATACCAATTGGTTAGCCAAAACCAAATGGTCAGCCCTAAAAAAGTACATACAAATAACATCATACAGACTAAATAGGTAGTATTTATGAATTTAGGAATTTATGTGATGTAGTTATATGACAATCCACCCCATAAAAGGAATACTTTAAAAAAACATAACTTTATGTTCTAGGATACACAAGAGTTGTGGGGACACTACATCCACTTAGGTTTGGAACAATCAACAAGATTAGCTTACCCCAGCTTGGGGCAATTAATATGGAATACGCAAAGCTCTTTCTATTTAACTTCCCAGTGAAACTACACTGTTTTTGTGTCCATAATATTTCCCGAATGGAGGTAGCCTCCATCTCTTCCTAGGGCTCTGCAGGATTAGAAAAACTCACAGCAGCATTTGGCAGTGAGGTTGTCTTAACCTGACCCAGGCAATTACCCCTGGCATCCTAGGAAGAAAATGACGTTTCTGAGGAATTTGTGGCATTTTGGAAGAGGGAGAAAAATGTGTAAGGCGGCATTGGAAATAGTGTATACTTTAGAGTTGAACACTATTTAGAGAAGTTGTCTTTCTGATGTTGGCCAGCAGCTATTGGATGCAAAGCTCATTCCATCCCACTCCTATTACCAAAACAATTTGTCATTAGAGGGGATTAACCTCAGAGGGGTGCATTTGCCATTAGAAGATGAAGCACAAGTCTAATCACTGTAATCCATAATTTAAACGTTCCAAGTTGATCAGGAGTCATGTTGGAATTTTCTAGGCTTTGAAGGCAAGTTTCCTTAAATAGACTTGAGACCTGAAACACGACCAAAATATATTTTATGATCTTGGAGGAAAAAAATCTTTCCTCCAAAAGACTTTAAAGGAAAAAAATTTTTTTAAATCAGCTATATCTTATGATTAAAAAATGAGATGCATTTGAACAAACAAGTAATAAAATACAGGCACACCAAAGATGTCATGAAAAAGTAATGTCCCTCTGATGTCTAACGTTAATACATGCTTTCCACAATTATAGATTTTATGACCTTTTCTTTCCATCTGGAAGTAGTTTTAAATGTGACAATAATGGCAGATGAAACAGATAATTCAGGTTGCAGACCCAGTATTCTATCCCAACAAACCATTATTTCTCTCCCAAGATACATTCCCAAAGGTCTGCCAATTACAACAGTGCGACTGTTTCAAAAGAATGCTCACTGGAGTTCCCAACAAAAATAATTTCAAGGAGATACAGCCATTCAAAACATTCACAAATGAACTCCATACTTTGTTACCTCAGTTTTGGGCACAAATATTAAGGCAATATGATTTTTCTCATTCAAAAAAATATGGCTTTGTCTGCAGTCAACAACAAAATTCATGCTCTCAGTTGGGAAAAGAATGCCTGAAGATACATAGAATTGTACTAACCTCTTGTACTGCTAAAGTGAACATCTTATTCTTGTTACTGACAATGTCATGGACTTTGATTCCACCCCCTGACCCATCAACCCCTCTTTAATGTCTCTGGCCATTTGGTGCTTGCATACGTTTGTAGACTGTCTAATATCTGTGTTCATAGCAAACCACTGTGCTTAAATTGTACAGAAAAAAAGAGACTGTGGTTTCTTGGAAGCTAAATGAAACTGAACTCAGCAGGACTTTGGTTCTATTTTGGGCTTCTCTTTGGACACCTCATCCTACTTTGACCTTGAGCAAGTATTGTGTCATCACTCTACCCCAAATGGTGCAATTATGTCTCATTAAAGTAAGACTCCAATACCACATTTTCCATAGCATAATTTATAAAGTAGGAAATAAATATAAAATGCATTAATAGAAGCATAGCTCATTTAAAATGCTTCAAGCCTCACTGTATAATGGCACCATCAAGTGTACAACTGAAAACCCAAGAAATACATAGCTCTTTATGTCCTTGAGTAAGACCCGAGGACTCAGGAACAAAAGCCATTTTCCTTTCTTCTCTTTCTGGTGTGTTTTCTTCTTTATATGTATTGAAAAGGGAATAAAGTTTGCTGAATGAAACTTGAATCTAGAATGTATAGGTCTACATGAGAAAGTCAGGAAAATAATAAGGGCGGTTTTTATGAATAAGAGGAAGGGGCCTGAATGGTTGTCATTGATACCTTTGAGTATTATCAAAGTTTCACAAGAGGAAACTGGCACAATTTCCTGCCAGTCTGGGATTTCTAGGCAACCAGGCTGTAATCCAAACTGCTTATTGAAGTTATATCTGGTAATGTGGTGCTTTAAAAAGCCAAACCTCAGAAATACATATGCAGATGTTGGGCATTAGATAGTGGCAAAGCAAAATTTCCTTTATTAAGATTGCTCTAACATACAGAAATAAATTCTAGAGCTACAATTATTTTATATAATAATTGATTATTAAGTCAGGTGATTATTACCCCTGATCCACTTTATAACATCAGTTCAATTGGTATAATAAAAAAATGGGGAGCATCTCTGGGGCAAGCTAGATACCTGCAACAGGGTAGCCTCCTGGAAATATATGGAAGTGACTCTAGCTGAGACTCCCAGAACAGAGGACATAGAGACTGAAGGGGCCACCTCCTAGCCAGGCAGGACTTCCACCCAAAATAAACCCTGCCTACAGAATGTGCAAGGATAAAGATGGAGCAGAGAATGAGAGAATGGCCAATCAAATGACTGCCCAAATCTGAGACCCACCCCCATAGGAGAGAGCCCACCATTAATGATACCTTGCTATGCTTGCAAGCAGAAGCTTAGCATAACTGTCCTTTAAGAGGCTCCACCCAGCAGCTGATAAATACAGCAGAGCTAGGGGAGTCGTGGGAAAGAGTGGGAAAGAGTGGAGGGGAAGGATAGTGGGACCCAGAGGGGACAAGATCTCTACAAGAATACCAACAGAGTCAACTAATCTAGTTCCGTGGGGACTTATAGAAACTGAAGAACCAACCAAAGCGCATTCATAGATTAGACCAAGGCTACTCAAACATATGAAGCTGATGGGCAGCTTGGTCTTCATGTGGTCCCCTAGCAAGTGGAGTGGGGGCTGTCTCTGATATGGACTCTGTTGCCTGCTTTTGGACCACTTTCCCCTGGCTGGGCTGCCTTGTCTGGCCTCAGTGGAAGAGGATGCGCTTAGTCCTGATGCAGCTTGATGTGGGGGTGGGTTGGTATGAGGAGAGGGCTCCCTTCTACTGAGGAGCGGGGGAGGGAGATAATGGGGCACAGTGTAAAAGAGTGGGACAAGAAAGAGAGGAAGGAGGGTCTGCAATAGGGATGTAAGGTGAATAAATCAATTTTCAAAAGGACGATTGCAATTGAGAACTTTTAGGAAAACAACAGTAATGTGTTGCACGATATATGATCACACTGTAAAACCAAAGATTATGTTGTCTTGAAAAAACTGTTTCTAGTTGTGATGCCTTTCAGCCATAGCCCGGACCTTTATTCCAAGAGCTCTCTGATTATTGTGAACAGGATTAAATAAAGTCAACTACAGGTCAACAGGCAAAACAAGCAGCCAGATGACAGGAGTAAGCATAGGAAAAAACACAGGGAGAGTAAGAGGAAGTCAGGAGGACCAATAGAGAGATGTACATTTAGTTTGAGGAGTTTTGAGGTGGCATGGAGGAGAACTTCCTGTTTCCTTCAGGATGCCAGTTGAAGAGGTCACCTGGGTGCTTTCTCTGTCTCTCTGGGCTAGCCGACTTTCATCCCCTCCCCCCAACACACACACAAAAATAAATCTCAAGAAGTGCAGAGATAGAAGGGTCATTACAAATAGGTACATCATTTTACACACAAGTAAACTGAGGCACAGGTAAAAGGAGTTTAATATCACTATTTAGGCTGGAAATCAGATCTTTTGAATATCATTAGATTAGTAAATACACCATTGTTTACATGTGACATCTTACAATCTGAAATTTTTCTAGAGGTTATGCCTGTTGAATTTTCCTTCTTCCTGAAAGAGGTCCAAGTACTAAAATATGAAACCAGTATTTGAGACCATATTCAGTCCTGATTTTGCTTTTCATTTCTCTACCAGTGTGACATAAGTTGTTAATTATTATTATTTGTTACAAGTCTTTAAAAATGAAAATAGTTGGGAATATTGAAAGTAAAACCCATTGTCCAACAAAGCTACAAGAACCTCTATGGAATAAAATAATAACAAACACAATTATTGGCAAGAAGTCTCATCATCACAACCCTATTCCACAGGTCTGTAGTCATGCTGGACCCCCTCTCCTATGCCTTATGGAAAATGGCAAAGTGGTACTTACTGCAGGCAGACAAGTTGGGGAAAAAAGGTCCCGGCTTAGTGGATAAGTTACCAAACAGTGTGGCCACTGCCTATGCCTGTAGGACCTTTTCACCTTCTGCCCATGTACCTATTCGAAGGGTGATTTAACATAATTTTAAGCAGAGACCATTAAATGTTCAGTCTTCATAGCAGAGCTGTCACATCTATCTGAATCCGCATTATTAGTGATAAGTTAATATGCAGCTGTAGAAAACACTCAGCTTGGGTTTGCCTGGCTTGGCTTCAATATCAACAAAGACAAGAGGCCCAAATCTCTGTGGTATGTATTGTTACATCACCAAACACACTGACGGGTTTCTTAAGATCCACAGACTGCTCTGTTCCCCTCTGCTGTCCAGTCAAATCCCTGTGATGCTTCAAAGCTTTGTCCAAGCTGTGCTGGCTGACACATTCCAATCTTCATTAATAGTTTCTTTCTTACTTCCCCTAAGACTCATTGTCTGCGGAAGAATTTGGCATCAGCCTGGTCCTGAATGGCATTTGGCCAGGGGCCTCAGTAACACTTCAATTACTCGGAGACATCAGACATCTGCTTCCCTGCAGGAACAATTTCAGGGCAAGACAGTCTGGCTACTCCCCACCAGAACTTCTGCCTTATGAGGTAAGGTGAACATAGAAAGCAGATCGAAACTGCACAGCTGCACAATGCACCCAGAATGGCCAGATAGGACGCAAAATTTGAGGTTTCAGGGGTTCAATACTCAGTGTCCCCTATACGAATAGAGCCATCCTTCCAACTCACTACTGTGAATGCCTAGAGCCTGACAGAATCTGCCTTCCCTATGATGGAAAGGAGCTTTAGCCAACTCCACTAACTTGAATAGGAAAAACTGTAGCCTACTTTCAAATGTGAGAAAAGAGGTTGGAAGCATAGCCCAACAGCAGACTAACATGGTGAACACTCTAGATACACAGAGCCCATAAATAAATAAGTCAGTCAACATATACGGTCTAAAACAAAGGTAAGAAAATGAATGCTCATGCTGTAGTGTGTGTATGAGTGTGTGTGTGTGTATATGTGTGTGTGTGTGTGTGTGTGTGTGTGTGTGTCTCACAGGAAGAGGTATGTTGAAGTACAGTGAGCTACATGCAAGGAAACAGCACAGATGAATGGATTTCTCAACTTGCTCAGACCAGCCCTGACACATATGTTTTAGTGAAGTTGAAAGAGTCTACCCTATTTCCTCCAACCATCAGCAGAGTGCGCAGCCCTGGCCGCCATTTTTATTCTGGATGTAGAACACACACTGGAACTTCAGGTGCTTTCTGACTATTTCATAGACATTTATCTTGAATCCCTAGAGAAATTAAAACTTAACATGGAGCCATTCCCCATATCCACGCTGCTCTCCTAGAGTAAACATTCAGCCAACATTTGTATGATTGAATGGAAAACCAAATCCCTAATATTAAATGTCAATAAAATATGCTTTTACTGTTGTAAAGAAAATGCACTCGCATATTATGTTCAAAGTCAATGAAAAAAAAAGAATTAACAATTGCCAATATCATTTACACAAGTGTCGTTCCATTCAATAAAACCAGGCAAACCTTATAATCACTAGCTAGGCTCTGGGAGATAATGACCCTTCTTTATAAGACATGAGGATTTTTTTCCTGTTGGGAAGCAACACACATTCAGGAACTGAGACAAATATCAATAGAACAAAAGCTGTAGCTCAGCTGTTTGGAGGAAATCAATTCCAACAGCTCATAATTTTCAGGCGTACACATTATGAAACATTAAGCAAAGTGGCAGCACCTGGCTTCAGAAGCATCCTCTTCTCTGAGACAACTACTAATTTGTATGAACTAAAATGGGAAATAGCCCCTCCCCACTCTTGTCATGTAAAGCTTGTAAACCAAGATGAGAATGGTAGCAAAGGGACACATATTTAATATATAATATAATATTTCTATGTGTATATGCATGTAGAGAGAGAATGTGTATTTCATGTAACTTTCACAAATAAAGCAAACAGTGGGCTGCACTAAGAAAATGCTTAAGGAAGTGACAGCTGCAAGCTGTGAGTGGAATATATGAGGTTCAGCCTATAAGGAAGACACAAAGGATGATGGAGCATCAAAAGAATAGAAGTGAAGATCACACTTTAACTCGGTTATCAGCTAAGGCATTTCCATTCACGTAGTAACTGGGACTAGTGAATAGGAGGCAAAGTACCTTTATGCGTTAAAAGCATTAGTTATCCACTGTCTCAAACACACCAATAATAGTAGTGTTTGCAGAGGAAAAAGTTGCGTGAGGGAAGCTAACCTGGGATTGTCTGAGAGAGAAGAGCAATGGGAATTGGTGGATGGGAACTTTTTAAAAGGTGCTAGGTGTTCTTGAGAAGCTTTGGCAAATAGTCATTGTATCATTGGCCAGAAGGACTCACTGAAGGAAGGTCAATTTGGCCTAGCTGAAGTAAAGAATATAGAACATATGAGCTAATGAAAATAAAACTAACAGTGACCACTGAACACGTACTGTGTACTAAGCAGACTTTCCTATACAGAATAGGGTAACTTACAGCATGATCTGCATAATATCACACACACACACACACACACACACACACACACACACACACACACACACTATAAAGATGAGGAAACAGAGATCAAAACAGAATATGCAACTTGTTCAGAAGTCACTCATCTAGTAAGTGGCAGAGCTAAGATGTGAACAGTAGTCTGACTCCAAACTGTGTAGTTAAAAGCACTAAAGCAGAGCCAGCTGTAAATGGGGATCCACATGGTGTCGTGCCATTGAGCTGATATGAGAATAAATGAGGTAACATGAAAACTCCAAGTCTGGCATGCATCCAATGTTAAAAAAAAAAAAACAAAACCAGGCAGCTATCATCATCTTTCGGGTCAACAGTGGGTCACCACATCCTGAAAGTATGAATTGTCTTTTAACAACATCCTTGACAGGTAGTTCCCAGCTTCTGATCATGCACCTCCCCAGGGGCAGGAAGCTCAGTCTTCTAGAAAGCTTCTTTTTTGTGCAACAGCTCAAGCTATTTAGAGAATTTTCCTTTGATCAGCTTAAACTGACCTCCCTAGAATTCTGCCTACCGGCTCTAGATCTGCCAGGGTGAATCACACAGAATGGGCTGGCACCCTCTTCCACGTGACAAGACAAATTAAAAATGACAAGAAACAGACAATCACAGAGGACTTTTGAGCTGATGAACAGCATAAAGATAGAGAAAAGAAAAGAAGCTGAGTTTGGTGAAGGCAGGTAAGGCTGCCCTGAAAAGCAGTGAGGGTACTGATTGGGTGGCCAGTGAATGGGATGGAGCAGGGATCCAGGCCAAATGGACCAGGACAAGAGCAGGTCAGAAAGGATGGAGAAGCAGCAGAGATAAAAGAAACATTTCACAAGGGAAAGTGGCCAGGGTGGGGACTGGATTAAATTAAAGGGAGGAGGATTAGTAAATAAATAAATTTTTAAAAAAAATCTCACCAAGGGCCCTAAGTTTTCAAAATAAGCTACTGTTTTATGTTGCTTATGAAAGGGCGGGGTGTGAATTTGGGGGTGTGATGATTTGGGACTTGAGTGCACAAACAACAAAATCAACACATGTGGTAAGTAGAGGTAGCTGGGCTAATATATTTAAGTTTTAAAGTAATCAACCAAAGAAGTTGGACTGGGCTGCCACTGAGAGACCTCACATAGTGAACTGAGGGGGTGAGGAGCACCCCTCCCATAGGTAAGCCTGGCTTTGTTGGCAAAGTTAAAGGATTGCTGGGGAACCTCTGACTGTACCCCTTTCCCCTGGTGTTCTTGCCTTTTCCTTTGGTAGTGTGTGATTTCCTATTCTTTACATCTGCAATATCCTTGTCTCTGATATGTTCTCTTAGTCCCTTTGTGTGGCTAAAACGGAATACAACCAACTTGATATTGATTTAAAACAACACCAACAAGAGCAACAGAACATGTCAAGGCCAGCCTGGGCTATCTGAGATCACATAACAAACAAACAAAAAAGCTCCATAAAATTATTGATCATACGTCTGAGACTGAGAAGTCTAAGATTGGGGTACCAGCAGAACTGGGTGTTCAGGGAGCCTGCTATATGTTTTCAAGATGCTGTGCTGCTGTTGTGTTCATGAGAGGGTAAATTATTAGATGTACAAGATGGACAACATAGAAAAGGCACCAGATTCCCTCCACCCTTCCCTTTTACGTAGGCAGGAATTATTCATTAAATCAGAATACTGTGACTTAAGACATTTCCCAGGAGGCATTCCTTCCAACATTGGAGACTAAGCCATTGGAAATTAAGGTTCAAATATATGAATAGAAGACAGGCATGTCTACACCATATCACCTCCTTCTTGAAAATATAATGAAAACAAAGCCAATTTCAATGGGTCAGTGTGGTCACATGGTACAGGTATTTCTAAGTCAGGAAACCCTGTCTCAGCTTCATCATTTTCTTTCTGAAACTGAGAAGGGCTTTAAAGCCACTTAAAACACAAAGAATTTTACGTGTCCAATGTATTTCTGAACACAGTCTTGGGTAATTGGTCAATATCATATCCCCATCTCCAGAGTCTCGGTTCATTCTCAGATGCAAAGAACAAAGAGGACTTGAGTGAGTACTGCTGGGGATGTGCAGGAGATACTATGGATAATGAAGGATCCAGAAACAACAGTCTTTGGCCATGGAACATAGGAGCTTGACATAGATATCCAAACGCATGCCTATAACAGATACGGAGTTCATTGCTGGAAGTAGATACGATAGCATGGGCAAACTACTGTTCCATTAAAAAAGACTTCCAGTGGGGGCACACAACAGTCAGTGTTTGCTGCATATAGTCCATATGCAAATAGATGTAAAGTATAGGCCTAGAGGAGAATCAGGGTGAGGAGGATGACAAATCCAGACCTAACGCAGACTTCACAGTGAGACCTCATCTCCCCATCCCCAAATACATATATAAGAGTAAATATAAAAAAGGCTGAGAGGGTCATATATGGAAGAGTTGATAGAAATTCATTCTGCAAAAGCAGGTAAAGATTGGGTTACAGGGATAGGAGAGATGTGCATGGCATTGTGGATATCTGTTTAGAGTATGAAGCTTCAAAATGAAAATATACTCCTAGATTATTTGCATGATACACCAGAATATAAAAATGCATCTCATTTTGAAATAAGAGAGAACTGGTCATTTAAGTCTGACAAAATATGCATCTGACAGTAGCAGTTTGCTATCACCAAGATAAACAGTTATGTTTGGGGGTGCTTAGGTTTTAAGTTGTAGTTGCTTTCTTTTAGTAGTGGGGTTAAAAGTAAAAGCCTTGGGCATGCTAGGCAAGTGCTCTCCAGCTGAGCTTTGTCATCAACCTTGCTCCCAGTTATTGAATGATGGAGAGCTGTCCCCACCCTACCAAGATGACTAGTCTCTGTAGGCACACAGCTATCTAAGAAACAGAATCAAGAAAAGGGATGCTGGGTGATGGGATGGAGGTCAGTTGTGACATGCTGAAGTCCTGGGTCAATCCCCAGGATGACCTTAGCTCAGTGTGGTTGTGCACATCTGAAGTCCCAGCACTTAAGAAGTGGAAGCAGGAAGATCCGAAGTTCAAGATCATCTTTGACTACATAGCAAGTTGGAGGCCAGTGTAGGGGACATGAGACCTTGTGGCAAAGGGGTGGGAGAGGAAGGAAGGAAATGAGTACTTTAAAAAGAATGCAAAGGAGGAGTGAAGTGGTTGGAAACTTGTCAGGAAGGCTTGGTACCTGACTTCACTGCTTTAAAGGTTAAGGTAGCCCAGCAGCAGGTGGTAATGCAGGAGAGAAAAGCTAGCTGCTGTGATTCACTACAGAGATGGGAGGGTCTTCCTCGCAGTTGCGACAGTGCCCTGTATCCCCTGATCTGGCACATTTCAGAGCCTGCTGACATGGTGATGCTAAAACATGATGTGGGAAGAAGAGTGAATGTGGGCAAGCTCAGCTTGCCACTCAGAGGGAAATGAGCTCATTTCTCCTGCTGGGCAATCCCCACCCCCTGGTTGATGGTAAATGGAATAAGACAGAGTAGCATTTAAATTCCATCATGATTTTTTTCCTCAAAAAGAAAAAACCCACAAGATGATAGCTTCGATCATCTGTTAAGCTGTTTATCATAGATATTGCCAGAAAGGGGAAAAGATTCAGAAACACTGTCTGAACTAAAATTTGAACCTCTTGTTTCTCTTTAAGACCAGACCGCCACCACCACCACACGTGCGCATGCTTGCGAGCCCACACACACACACACACACAAAGTAGCCAGAGTGGCCTGTGGCACTTACGATAGTCTGATGTGCCGGCTGGTTTCAAGTCACATATATATGAGCCTTTAATCCATAATGTCTCTCCCAGCACAATGTGTCTATGAGATTCTTTTCTTTCCTGCCAGAGCATGGTAGAGCTGTTATTCATGATCCTGTGATCTTCAAGACGGGTTCTGGCACACTCAGTGAGTTCTTTGTTCTCTTCAGACAGAACGGTCCCTCATCACTGAGCGCCCCCCCCCCGCCACTTTCCTCCCATGCTGACTCATACAGTTATAGATTCTCCTCCAGGAAAGCAATCCAGGACATTGTATAATCTGATCCTTTACTTGTTGACTCCCAGCAGTGCCTGGGAATAGGGAATTACTTAGTGTCACAGAAGTTTAATGATACACACACACACACAAAAATGATGATTCAAGCCAATCCAAGATGGAATACTTCCTGAAGACCTAAAGAGGTGTGTGAACTAATAGATATGAGGAAGAGAAAGGGTGTATTTAGGGACCTTTTGGATCTGAAAAATTGATGAAGTCCAAACCAAAATTCTACAATGAGAAACTCTAAACTGGCTGGTAGAAGTGATCACAATAATACTGATAATAGGTAAGAACAGCAAGTTAAAAGAGAACACTTGTGTGTTTAGAGCAAAACAAAGTTCCACATGAATTATGCAGCTATCAAATCATTCCTTTGGGACTGATATTATTCTCCATTTTACTGATGACAAAACTAGTTAGGGTTACTGTTGTTGTGATGAAACACCATAACCAAAGCAACTTAGGGAGGAAAGGGTATATTTGACTTACATTTCCACATCACTTTTTATCATTGAAAGCACTCAAGGCAGGAACCTGGAGGCAGGAGCTGATGAAGAGGCCATAGAGGTGTGCTGCTTAGTGGCTTGCTCCTCATGGCTTGTTCAATCTGCTTTCTTATAGAACCCAGGACCACCAGCCCAGGCATGGCACTGCCTACAATGAGATAAACCCTCCCCCATCAATCATTAATTAAGAAAATGCTGTGCAGGCTAGTCTACAGCCCAGTCTTACAGAGGCGTTTTCTCAGTTGGGGTTCCCTCCTCGCAAATGACTCTGGCTTTTGTCAAGTTGACATAAAATTGGCCAACACAGCTGCATACAGGAATCTATGAATATTTAACTCATTGCCACTGGACTAGGTTATCCTAGTCCCCTCAAAGGAAGAGAGTTAATTTACAAAATAGCTACCTCCTGCTTTTAACTCCAGATGCCCAGGAAATAAGGGGGTATGTTTTCATAATCTTTTCCAATACCCACTGAGGTTCATTTGATCTGAGACAGAAATATTTCTTTTACTCCTTCACACGAAAGACATTTTCATCCCAGCCATAAGCAACACCAACGCTTTCATGAACTTTGAACAGTAGTAGTGGTCTTTAATCGTACATTTGGAACAGGTGATAGGTTTAAAGTGAAAAACAATCCATGATCCTGAACAGCTGGTTTGAGAACAATTAAAACTTAACTGAGGCTGTGAATATTGGTGACCATTTGTAAACCCAGAACTTAGAAACTCAGGCCACAGAGATCAGTATTTCAAGCCCAACATGCTATGTGAGACCCTGTTCAAAACAAAACAACCTACCCTACTCTAATGCAAAGAAAGAATGTTTCTTCCCGAGTCTTCACCTAGCTACTCAAAATGTACCAATCTATAGTAACAGCAAGGACGTGTCTTGCAGTACCGCAAAGATAAGTGTTCTTGCTCAGGCTATGACTTTGAATGTTGCAGTTTTTAGACAGAGTTCTGGTGCTGTGGGGGGAAAAAACATGGGAGTATATTACACACAGAGAGAGAATTATACACACACATACAGAGAGAGAGAGACAGAGAGAGAGAGAGAGAGAGAGAGAGAGAGAGAGAGAGAGAGAGAGAGAATTACACACACACAACCACACAAAATAACCGGGCTAACTTATAAGTAATAAATAATAGATGCCTGCTCTCACTAACACACTTTTACCAAGTGTTCTCTCCTTTCTAAGTGTATTTGCTTACCTGTCAGGTAAGCTAGATGATTTCCTGATTTAGTGAGAAAGAAAATGCACACACTGAATTGAAGAGAATCATACAAAGCTTGGTGCCAAATTGGTGAAAAGGGCAATAATAGAACATAGTAATCCTTTTGATCATTTTCGTTTTGTGGTAATAAAGATAAACCTAGGGCTCATGCATGTTGTGCAAGTGTTTGACCACTAATCTATTGCCCTAGGCCTCCTTTATTCTTTTTTCCTTTTTCTCTTAGTTTATTTTTAGTAATGTGTTTTTTATTTTTAGTTTCTTAATTTTTAAAATTTAAATATTATTACATATTTTTACTTCCCTTTCTTCTCTCAAACTTTCCCTTCTTAGTCTGTCTACCACTTGCATATGTATAATTCAGGGCTGACCACTTGATATTGAATAATGATTTTAAAGGCCCCATCCTGTGCAGGATTATTTCTCCCATGCTCAGCAGTCATTGGTTGCCCAGAATTTTTCCTCTCTCTCTCTCTCTCTCTCTCTCTCTCTCTCTCTCTCTCTCTCTCTCTCTCTCTCTCTCTCTCTCCCTCTCCCTCTCTTTCCCTTCTTCCCTAATCCCCCCCCTGTCTCCATCACTCCCTTCTCTCTCTCTCTCTTTCCTTAGGGTTTTTTTTTTTTTGAGATAGCATTTCAATAACTTCCCTTAGTAGAACCAGCTTGACCTCGGAAATTTTAAAATATTGCTTTGCCCATGTTGGATATTTCTCTATCGCTGAATATCATATTCATGATTTTGTAATCACCATAAATATCTGTAGCTGTTGTATCATTTCCTCTGGTCATAAATGTCTTGATAGTAACAATATATTTATTATATGATTCTCTATGGGAATTAATATATGTTTTAAAATGAGCAGTTTAGTCTTTTAACAATTTCCTGAATCTTATATATTTTTCGTTTTTACTTGCTTTCATGGTTAGTATACAAAGTATTGTTTTATTTAGGATAATTGTGCCATTCTATACATATACTTTCTCTGAATTGTGTTTCAAAAAATAAATAGACTGTCATGTAATCAGTAAATATTAACACAAAAATAATACTTAATGAACTAGGAAATATGAGTGACTGCAATTTTGGAAAGGAAAGACTTTTTAAAAAACACAGATATTTACACTTCCTTATAGTATCTGAAGGTAAAGAAACAGTAATAACTCACTTTGTGTGTTTATCTTACAATTATTTTGCTAGTGATATGGGCTTTTTATCCCACTATTGTCAAATACTATTAAACCTTTCCATATGAAGAAGCTGAGGTGAAACTGTTAAGTATTTTAATTCACACGAATAGGAAAAGAAAGAGGTATTAAACATCTCTGGTTTCCATGTACCATGTAAGGAATCGAGCTGCTGGGCCTGAAAAAGATAAGACTAACCAAAGAGCTTTATTTCACGGTGTGTACACACACACACAAAAAAATATATCAGAAACTATGACTGGGAAGTGGCTCAGCAGAGCTTTCACTTGCTGTGCAAACAAGTGGATTCCCAGAATCCACGAAAATGCCAAGGGAGAGTGTCAGCTCTTTACAACTCCAGCTTCGGAAGACAGAGGTGAGAGTCCCTCTAGCAAGCTAACTCAGGAAAGTAGCCATGTTTACAAGCGCCGGGTTTGATCGACAGACACTATTGCAAAAGAATAAGGTAGAAGAACAAAGACATCAGCCTCGGGGCTCTACATGACCGTTCATGTATGTGTAAAGTACCTATACCCACGCACACCCATTCACAAGCATTCACATACATCATGCACTCAACCCCTACACACAAATACATGAAAAGCAAAAACACTCAACTCGCCCTAAATGAGAAGAGAGGTAAAAGAAACAAAAAAAAAAACATTATTTTTTCCCCCTTTTTTCTTGTTTTGAGACAGACTCACTCTCTCTGTTGTAGCTCTGGTCATCCTTCTTGTTATGTATACCATGCTGGCTTTGAACTCACAGACATCTTCCTATCTCTCAGAGTGCTGGGACTACTAAAGGCATGTGCCACCACTCTTGGTCTTCTTTTACTCTTGAGGTTACTAACGGGGTAGTGCAGTTAGGTCACTGTAGCTGTGTAAAGAAGCCCTTAGTGGAGACAGAAATCATTCCGTTAGAAAGAAAGGCTAAGAAAAGAAATCTATGATTTGGAGCACAATATCATTTTGTTGTCTATATATGCTATAAGGTTGAGCTGAGGTGTACGCAATCTCTGACTCTCTGTCTCTCTCGCTCACTCACTCGCTCTGTACCTCCCTCCATTGAGCTCTCTGTCTCTCTGTCTCTCTGATTCTCTGTCCATGTCTTCCCCCCTCCTCTCTGTTGTACTGGATCAAACTTAGGGCCTCACACATCCTAGACAAGGGCTATACCACTAAGTCATACCTCTAGCTCCATAAATAGTTTTGTGTCTTATACCTTTTGTAAAGTTTCTACAAAAAAAATGTAAATGATGTGGTAAAATTTTATATTGTCAAAACATTTAGAAGACGTGTAGGATCTGGGATGAAGGCTTAGTCAGTAAAGTGCATGCTCTGCAAGCATCATGACCAGATTCATTAAGAGATAGTCTTTTTAAAAAAATAAGTAGAAAGCCACAGAGGAGATACCCAACATCAACCTCTGGCTTACACACACACACACACACACACACACACACACACACACACACACACACACACACACAAACATCCTCTGACCCATGATCACACACAAGATATTTAATAAAAACATTTCACAGATGGAGTATAGACAACTCTGAACCTGTATTTGCACTTCTCCTGTTTTCTAGCGCAATGTCAGCTACTTCACATTTCTCTGCCTTAGTTCGCTAAGTCTTAGCTATGCTTAATTTTTAAATTTGTGCTCGCAGGGCTGTTTGGTGGCATCTAAGGACTTTAAGCTACTAAGCTTCTAGCTCCGTAGTTAACATTTCTAGTAACTTCAGCTGCATCATTGCCTTTTGCCTTTCTCTGGAGATACCTTGGTTATACATAGTCTCCACGTAGAAAGAAGGCTTAAGGTTAGAAACCCTAATCATTCTATGTATTTATCATGAGTAACAATTCCGTATTATTTTATAGTTTCTAATTGCATTTGCACTTGTGGTTGACCTGGGTCATCTACGCAAAACAAAATCACTTTGAGGCTGATTTAATGCAATTTAGACAAAATTATTTCTGTGTTTTAATTTGTTTACTCTTCTTTCCCTTTCTTGCCACTTAACAGAATGACCTGACACAGAGAAAGCCAGAAAGGCGTGGGAAAGTACGTCCTTTGTGCTGACACCCAGAATTGCTTGGTCTATGTTATAACAACTGGCCAACTAAGCTTCACACGCTCTGATAACACTGAAGAATTAAAAAAGCAGCTGTGTGGGCCTCTAGGCAGCTGTCTGCTCTGCTGGGGCATGTTCCTAAAATAAAAATTTCTTTTTAAAATCCCACACACCCCTACACACACACACACACACACACACACACACACACACACACACACACAGAGTCTCTTTTCTTTCAACAATCCAGCTACCCAGACCTTCTTGAAGACATTTTCATAAACACTGTATGGACTGCGAAGTGTCTGGAGACATGAGAGTGGAGAAAGCTCATATTGTTTATTGAATATCAGAGGACGCTTCCTTCAGGCAACCTAAGGCATGTGTGAGAGCTCTCCTGAGAGCCACATTTTCCAGGAGTGAAGTCATTGCAAATGCTGCCTCCGAAGAGTGTGCTAATGCCAAGGCTTATCCTCAACAGCATTTCCAGATCTGCTCTCTGAAAGAGCCAGAGACTTGTTTTAAACATATAAATCAAGGGCAAGGGAGGCAAAGGTTCAGCAGTTCACTCCCAGGCATTAGCCCCCTTCTCCTTAAAAGTCAATTTTTGAGTCAGGTTTCATTTGGGGAGCTAAAAGAAGGAAAAACAGAGATAAAAGCAAGGGACAAGAATTCAATTAAGAGTTACACTGTGCAAAGTTGTGATTGTCAGCAAACTTGAGCAAATGAAGACAGTGGAGAAGTGAAGGTGTTTAAAACCTGAGAAAGTAGAATGGAAGAAACAGTTCTGGAAATTGCTTTATGGCAATATATAAATAAATGCTATAGTCTCCAGTCTATTGTTTGAATGGCCTTTAGTCTATAATTTGCATTCTAAAAAGTCTAAAAAGTGAGTCACATTAATTCTCTGGAAACCCCGATTTTATTTTAAGTTGGTTTTTACTTTTTAAAAAAGTTAGAAGCAAATTGAAAAAAAAAACAATGGAAAAAATTTTTTAAAGTGAAAGAGGGCCAAATCTTTTTTGTGAGGCGAGTGAGGAAGCCTCATGCAAAGGAATAGGGGAATCTTTTCAAGGCATTTGCCTTCCACCTGAGTATTCTGCTAACCCTGGCCTTAAATGCCCTCTAAAACCTCAAATGCAGCTGAGGGGAAAATGACATCATAGGGCACTAGATTTTACAGAAAGGAAAGGGGTAATCAGGATTGTCTTCCAGGGGCAAAGGCTGCTCAGGTGCTTTGGCACGAATGTTCATACTGAACATACTGAAGGCAATGTACTCACACTGGACACTGGTGGGAATCTGACTGAAGAGGCTCCTCCTATCTGGAAAACAGACTAAATCTCAGAGGGAGAAATATGAAAACGCATGCACACACACAGAGGCATGATGCCACTATATCTGCACATTCTGTCACTAAACCCAACAGACCACACACTATGATCCTTTCATAGGCACTTGTTGGACAGACTTTGGCATTTGAAGTTTTTGCTGGCCAAGTCCATACTTCATAGTCTAGATTAACATCAGAAAGTCTTGGAGCTGGAACGTACTTTATAGATACTGTAACCCAGCCAGTCAGCATTTGGAACATTGACAAAATTTAAATGATTTAATTTGGAAATTAAATTTCCTTATTTTGAGAAAAAATATCTTATTGTAACGATCTGTTGGCTCCTACCAAGTGCGTATGTTTTAGCTATAAACTGGACGTTTATTTTAGCAATAATTTATGAAACTATAACAGTCTAAGAAGGTTTAAGTATTTAGAGGTAAGTTGAAAATACCTTTTCTTTGTTTTCTCTTCTATTTCTTTTCTTTCTTTCTTTCTTTCTTAAATAAAAGTGACTGAGTCTTGCTATGTAATCCAGGCTGGCCTTGCACTCTTGCCTCAACCCCCAGAGTACAGAGATAGCAAGCATTGTCCCACAACATTTAGCTTCTCATCTATTACTTATGTCTTCTTCAAACTTCAAAACCAGGGAAAGGTGTTGAGGAATTCACCCAATTAAATTGGTATTAAGAGGACCTGAGGCTAGCCACTGCAGCGAGTGTACATGAGAGGGATTCTCACCAAGCAAAACACAGAGGCAATGTCACCAATTTGAAACTGAATGAGATCCAAATCGTGCTATGTTTATCTCCTCAGAGTCACCTCCAGATTGACTTGTACAGTGCATCAAAGATGTTCAGTTGTGGACTTTGTTGCCTTCATTGGACCACTCCCCTCTGGTGGGACTGCCTTGCCAGGATACAGGGGAAGAAGACTTGTTCAGTTCTGATGTGACTTCATGAGCTGGGGTAGGGAGGGGGCTCCCTTTTTCTCAGGAATAGGGGAGGGGAGATGAAGGAATAGGGAGGGAGGGTAGGACTGGGAAGCAAGGAAGGATGGGGCTAGGATCGGGATGTAAAGTGAATAAATAAAAGTTTACAAATCATCTTTTAAAAAATGTTCAGTTGTGATCTGGTTACAATGTTTCCCTTCGTGTCAAGCCTCAGAGTGTCTGGATTTGCCTCAGATTAAGAATGGAAACTGCGCGGGATGGGATAGCAATTGAGATGTAATATGAATGATTTTATTTTTCAATAAAAAAAACAGTAAAAAAAGAAGAAGAAGAAGGAAGGAAAAAAAGAGTGGAAACTGTGAGAGCTCCAATGATGGCTCAGTGGTTAGGAGTGCTTGCTGCTTTTCCTGAGGAACCATGTTTGTTTGCCAGCATGCATGTCAGGCAGTTCACAACCACATTGAACTCAAGCTCCAGGAGATCTGAAGCCCTCTTCTGGCTTCTGTTGGCACTTAAACTCACATATGCACCTACATATACAAATATACACACATACACAGAAATATATAATACAATACATCCTTTTTTAAAAGTAAGAACTGAAATTACATGAAATAATAAGACAGATCCCATAACTCAATAAAGTTGTGCTGGCTACTTTTTATGTCTACTTGACACAAGCTAGAGTCACTGAGAAGAGGGGACTTCATTTGAGAAAAATGACCCCTACCAGATTGGCCTGGGCCTAAGTATGTGGTAAAATTTCTAGATTAATGATTAATTTGGGAGGACCCAGGTCACTGTCAACAATGCCACTACTGCCTGGTGGTCTTGGACAAGCCATGAGGAGCAAGCCAGTAATCAGCACTCCTCCATGACCTCTACATCAATCAGCTCCTGCCTCCAAGGTCCCACCTTGAGTTTCTACCCCAAATTCCCTGGATGGTGGACTACAAGCTGTAAAAGGAAATAAACCCTCTCCTCCCAACTTCCATTTGGTCACGGTGTTTTATTACATCAATAGAAGTCCTAACTAAAGTGATTTCCAGTGGTTTAAGGAGTAGAAAAACCATACAGAACAACTTAAGAGTAGTACAAAGCATAAGGACAACTCATCCTTAGCACACACAGCATATGGCCATGTACAGGACGGCTTATGATTTCTCCTTGTAATGCAAAGTATGTTGCCATATGCACCCCATGGTTAGACTGTTGTGTGCAAAATTTTTAAGGCATATAGAAAGGAATATTTCCAGATGTGTAAAGAAATGTTGACTGTAGACAGAAAGGAGAGGGCAAATACCCAAATGACTAAGCTGAGCACTCTATGGTGATGTAGCAAAAAGGAGTAACAACTGCTGAGTCCTTAGGAGTCCTAGGAAACTCTTATCTAACAGTCAGTATAGTGACTGCAATCATAATGTTACCTCTGTGCCTTGAAGCCTCCTACTCTTCTATGGTTATCAAATGCTCCTTCTCTCAACACCAAGTTTACAGAGTGTATGAGCTAAAGTATCTTCAATAAAGCCATGCACACTTTAAAGCAGTTTGTCATGACTGCCTTTTGGCAAGAACTGTAGCTCAGCTGTAAAGCATTTGCCTGAGCACTGAAATAAACCAAACAAAAAATGATTTAGTCTTCCTGTGTCCCCATTATACCTCGAAGCTTCATACAAATTAGATCCCCAAACGACAAATAATTAGGTATTTTGTGTAGTTGGCCTATTGGCCCTTTCACTGGACACATAATTATTGATAATCTGCTCTGAATACGTACTACACTAGGCACTGGTGTATACAGATGTAGGCCTTACTCTGATGAAGCATTACAAGAGACTGGAACTGATTGCAAAGCACTGACTCATTGGTTTGTTTGCCAGCATTTCCTTTCATGAGACAGGAAAGATGCAAGGCAGGATGTCATTCTGTCATTCTTGAGTCTTGGCTTGTTCTCAGAGAGAACTAGTTTAGGAAGCTTTTGCATTCATTAGAGGCATCTCTTGGGCTTCTGCAGCTGGCAACCAGGCTATTACTAGAAGTTCTCAAAAGATTAACACCCTAGACTTCTTCCTACGGAGAGGAAATTTTCTGACGTGGCTACCCCAAAGTTCTGCCTGTTCAGTAGATCAGGATTTCAAGTTAGATTAGCCAGTGATGTCCAGACCAAGAAAATGGTTCATGAAATAGAAAATGTACTTGGCACTAGCATGGCTGCATTGCAATTTTCTCAAGGTTGACACCGTGTGCAAAGGATTTAAGGAACATAATTTTTTAGGACTTCAGGTCCTGGGAAATGAAATATTATACCTTCAACTGCTAGACATGAAGAACACAGGGGAAAATAACATGGGCTCCTGCTACGAACCTAATGACTGAGTGCCCTGAATTCATGTGTCACATGCAATTCTTAACACAATGGTGCTTGAATACAGTACTTTAAGGAGGAGATTAAACTTTATAAATGAGACCATCCCCTTTTGCACTATGCAAGAAAATAATACCAATGAATAAATAAATAAGACTTGATCCTCTACAACCATGGACAATATATCCATGGTTTATGAACACCCCGTTTATTGTATTCTGTTATAACAGATCAAAAGGTCTAAGATAGCTTCCAAGAAAAGGAATTTATCATACATCTGGGCATGTGAAGCTGTGGTTCTGATATTGGCCACAAAAGGTAGTATTCTTTATCTAGCAGTAAGGCAAGTGAGAAGATTACATTCCCTATCATTGGCCTTTATGAAGCCATTGGTCTAAGCAATTTCTTGCTGTTGCTTTTGCTCAATCAAGATTGATTCATAGTTTTGAATTTAACTATGCTCAAATTCGCAATAGAACCATTGTAGGATACAGTAGAAAGTTCCAGGACCGTGAATACAGGTCATTTAGCTACACATAGCATTTTGAAATTCGAGAATATTTTTTATACTATATATTTTTTATTCTATAACTATGACAATAATGTTCTCCTACTAAGTATTTTTGTGTAACTATGAGGATGTTTATAGGAAGGATCAACTACAGACTGAAGACTCTAGCACTTATCTGTCTTTTCTTATTTAAAATTTCATATTTTGAATTTTTCATTCACAATTACTGTTTTTACATCATTTTGTTCCCCTCCCTGCCAACTCCTCCTATGTTGCTCACACTATCTTTCAAATTCATGACAATTGTTACACACACACACACACACACACACACACACACACACACACACTTATATATACTTCTGTTGTGTTTATGGCTGACCACTTGGGATAGGATAACCTGTCAGTGAGCTCATCCCTGGAGAAAACAAATTATTCCAAGCTCAGCAGCTATTGACTGTCTGTAGTTCTGAATCTAGGAGTGAGTGTGGCCTTGTGAATTTTCTCCCATCCCCCTTGACAGGACCAAGTATATAATCATTATACAGATCTTGTTTAGGCAACCATATTGCTGAGACTTCATGGATGCTGCTCCCCAGTCATGTCTAGTGAGGGGGTCCCCGGAGGTGTCAATGTAATCAGTGATCAGTAAAGAGGTAAGAACGAGAACCCTGTGCAGATTGACTTCATCATCCTGGATCAGACTTCAGGGAGTCTAATACCAGGTGGCTCACTGTGAGCATTTTTAAAACAATACAATTTGGGGGAAGTTTCCAGGCCAGGATCAGTATAATCAAGATGTAAAATAAAGCTTAAGATGTGACTACACAGAAACTCTATTACTAAGTACATACGACCATGAGGGTGGATTCTACAGCTAAACGGTCTAGAATCTAATGTGATCTCTGACCAATAGCATAGAGGTCAGCAAGCCATAAAGTACATGTGACGTCCCATAAAGAAGGCTAATGGTCTATGGAGAGAAGAGTCTGATCTATTCATTCTGGGGAATTAGGGCCAGGACTGTGCCTACAGACAGCAAAAAGGTCACCAGGTCATTAACAACCTCCATCATTAGCTTTCCAGATCGTATGCAGGCATTTGATTTTATCTCCTTGATTGAGGAGACAGCCCTGTGTGATTAACTTTCCTGGTTCTCTTAGTGCTTCTCTCTGACTTGCACAAGGTCCTGGTGCCCCTTATGGTCTAGAGCCATGGACTATATAACAAATAAAAGTGTCAGGAAAAGGAAACTCCTCTTTAAGTTATGAGATGGGGGTGTCTAAGAAACTAGCCAAAAATATAGGCTACTGCCATTTCTTTTGTTGCCCACTGGAACTGGAGAAATATGACTAATACAGATGTTATACAATAAGTATTCATTTTCTATTACTCAAGATACATTGTAGAGATCTGCTGTGTAACAATATAAGCCTTACTATTACAATATTATAATGTATACATAAATGTCTCATTAGAGAGTGAATCTCTGTGTCAAAGTTTCTTGCCACAGTAAAACCAAAAATACATACACAGAAGAAATAAAACACAAAGGGTGAGAGAGAATATTCAGCAATTAAGAACAATTTCTGCTCTTGTAGTAGGCCTGTGTTCATTTGCCAGCATCCACAAGACAGTTTACATCTGCCCATAATTCCAGTTCCAGGGGATCTGATGGCTTCCATGAGCACCTGGGAGGCATGAGGTACACACACACACACACACACACACATACACACACACACACACACACACACACACACAGACAAAACACCCATACATGAAAAATGAAATAGAGACTGGAGAGATGGCTCAGTGGTTAAGAGCACTGCCTGCTCTTCCAAAGGACCTGGGTTCAATTCTCAGCACCCACATGGCAGCTCACAACTGTCTGTAATGTAACTCCAAGATCTGACACCCTCACACAAATGCACATACATTTAAAAAATTAAATAAAATACTTAAAAAAGAAAAAATGAAATAAACACATTTTTATAAGCAAATATGAAAAATAAAAGGACTAGAAAAATATTTAGTGTGAACCCAATGAAATGAAAATAGTAATTTTTCTACATTTTTAAAATTAATTTATTCATATTATATCTCAATGGTTATCCCATCCCTTGTATCCTCCCATTCCTCCCTCCCTCCCATTTTCCCCTTATTCCCCTCCCCTATGACTGTGACTGAGGGGGACTTCCTCCCCCTGTATATGCTCATAGGGTATCAAGTCTCTTCTTGGTAGCCTGCTATTTTTCCTCTGAGTACCACCAGGTCTCCCCTTAATAATAATTTCAGAATGAGTTCATATCAGTAAATTTACTAGGTTTTACATAATGGAGTTAATTACCCATGAATATGTAATGATTAAAAAAATTAATAGACTGAAAACCAAGACAAGAATTCCAATATATATGAGATAAATACTGAAGGTACAGAAAGAAATGTATTAATCTATCATTATACATAGAAATTCTAACAGTTGTGTTTAAGAAATGACCAGCATCAGCAAGCAGAAAATCATTAAGTTCTGTGCTGTGTACACTTTTGTTAACTTGAAACAAACTAAAGTCATCTGGGAAAAGGAAATCTTATTTGATGGACTAGCCCATCAGATTGCCAACTTGCAAATCTGTAAAGCATTTTCTTCATTAATGATTGATGTGGGAGGATGCAGCCAATTTTGTGTGGTGCCAACCCATCCTGGCACATCAAGTCACATCAGGACTAAGTGCCTCTGCTTTCACCTAGGCAAGGCAAGGTAGCCCTGCTAAGGAAACAGGATCCAGAGAGAAGCAACAAAGGCAAAGTCAGAGACAGCCCGAATTGCAATTTTTAAGGGACCCCCATGAGGACCAAGCAACCCATCAGCTTCCTATGTGTCAGGGGTTAGGTCCAGCCCATGCATGCTTTTTGGTTGATGGTTCAGTCTCTATGAGCCCCGATGGGCCCAGGTTAGTTGATTTTGTATGTCTTCTTGTGGTGGCCTTGACCCCTCCAGCTTCCTCAATCCTTCCCCCAACTTTTCCACAAAACTCTCTGAGCTCTGCCTAATGTTTGCCTGTGGGTCTCTGCATCTGTTTCTATCTGCTGCCCAGTGGAGCCTCTCAGAGGACAGTTATGCTAGGCTCCTGTCTACAAGGATAGCAGAGTTTCATTAATAGTGTCAGGGGTGGGCTTTCTCCCATGGAGTGCGTCTCAAGTTGGGGCAGTCATTGCTTGGCCATTCCCTCAATCTCTGTTCCATCTTTCATCCCTGCACATCTTGTAGGCAGGGGAAATACTGTGTCAAGGGTTGTGTGTGTGTGTTGGTGTCCCCCTCCCTCCTCTAGAAGTAGAAGTCATAACAGGCTCCAGAATGTGGCCACTTGACCCTCAGTATGCCCTGCTGCTAAGAGTCTCAGCTAGGGTCACACCCACTCCTGTATCTTCCCAGGAGCCTCCCCCATCCCAGGTCTCCAGCTTGTCTCAGAGATGCCCCAGCACCAGTTTCCCTTCTCTCTCCTAGCCTTCTCAATCATCATCCCACTCTCCCCACACCTGATTTCCCCCCCAACATCCCCACCCCTGTTCCCCTTTCCACCCCCCTCTCACCCAGTTCCCCTTCTTGCCCTACTTCTGATGTCTATTTTATGTCCTCTTCTTAGTTCAAGCACCCTCCCTTGAACCCTCCTAGTTACTAATTTTCTTTGGGCCTGTAGGTTGTAACATAGTTATCCTGTACTTTATCACTAATATCCACGTGTAAGTTAATACATACCCTGTGTGTCTGTCTGGATCTGGGTTACCTCACTTAGGATGGTCTTTTCTAGTTCTATCAACTTGCCTATATATTTCATGATTTTCTTGTTTTAATGGCTGAGTAGCATTTTATTGTATAAACTACCACAGTTTCTTAATCCATTCTTCAGTTGAGGGACATCTAGGTTGTTTCCAGATTCTGGATATTATGAATAAAGTTGCCATTAACATAGTTGAGAAAATGTCATGGTGGTTTGGTGATGCATCTTTTGGATATATGCTCAGAAGTGGAATACCTGTATCTTTGGTTTGTTTATTTGGTTGGTTGGTTGGTTGGTTGGTTGGTTGGTTGGTTGGCTAGTTGGTTTTCAAGACAGGGTTTTCTCTATGTAGCCTTGGCTTTACTGGACTCACTTCAAAGACCAGGCTGGTCTTGAACTCACAGTGATCAGCCTGACATTGCTTCCCTGACTGCTGGGATTAAAGCTGTGAGATCATGCCCAACTTGTAGCTGGGTCTTAAGAATTTTTCAGAGAAAGTGCCAGGGTGATTTCCAAAGTGGTTGTACAAGTTTGCCCTCCCACCAGCAGTGGAGGAGTGTTCCCCTTTCCCATATCCTCGCCAGCATGTGCTGTTACTTGAGTTTTTGATCTTAGACTTCTGGTAGATGTAAGGTAGACTCTCTGAGTCTTTTTTAGTTTCATTTCCCTGATGACTAAGGACGCTGAGCATACATTTTTATAGCAAACTTACAGGTGAATGAGGGATAAGGTGATGACTCAGTGGACTTTCTCAGTGCTCACTGCCCCTCCAGAGGACCTGATTTCAGTCTCTAATACCCATGCTGCTCAGTTCACAGCCACTTGTAACACACTAGCTCCAGGTGACCTGATCCTCTTTTCTGGCTTCTGCGTGCACACAAACATGTGTGACATACTCTCACCCAAACACACACACACAAGATCAAGTGCACACATACACACAGACTCACACATGTGCGTGCAAGGACATACATGAATAAAACATGTGCTTTAAGGTAAATAGTTTTTGGAACTAAATTCTCATTAATATAACTCTGACTAGCTTGGAACCAGAGAGAAAGAGAGAGAGAGACAGAGACAGAGAGAGACAGAGACAGAGACAGACAGAGAAAGGGAGACAGAGAGAGACAGAGACAGAGGGACAGAGGCAAGAGGCATTTGTTTGTTTAAATGACTAAAGATCATATCGTTTCAGTAAGTTTTTTAAAAGGTTACAAATGTTGACTGAAAAGTTATAGAATTTAATAAGGTCCAGACTTGGTAGCTCATACATGAAAGCCTCAAAATGAGCGTGTGTCAGGGGCACCAAGGCAGGGATATTACTGTCAGATTAAAACCTTCCCCATATAGGAACCACTTCAAAAGTTATGGCTATAAAAGTAAAACTTTATATGTACAGAATCAATTTCATATACTATTTATGAGGAAAGAGATTTTATAAAAAGTAATTTAAGCCACTTAAAAGTGAAAATGGTAAAATTCTAGCTATTTTAGCAGAAAAAAATAGATAAAATGTGTGAATTATCTCTGGTAAATTACTTAATGTAGAAATGTTAATCAATGTTGTAATAATAAATATCATAATGCAAATGGTGGAAAAAGTTGTGCTCTGGAACCAGCCTAGCTAGGTTTGAACTGTAACTCCACCATTTGCTTTATAGCAACCTCCATCTTCTAGCTTATCCTTTCCATATTTGCAATAACCACATCGATAACATCAGGATACAAATCACATGTTTCAATGAGATGAAGTAAGTCAGGCAGCACATTCAAGGCACTCCAAAGACAGCTTAGATGAGCAGCATCTACATTCGAATCTTTTCTTTTCTCATCAGTTCATTCAGTACCCTCATCACTTACTGTTGCCGATTACCAAGGTACTATATTGAGCAATTCTGATATGCTTTCCATTGAAAGAAGTATTGCTTGTTATCCTTGGCCAAATGTCTTATGTCTGATAAGCAAGTTTCAGATCGCTTCAACGGCCACAGCAGGATTGTTTCACAATGAGCATAGGAAGAAAACGCTAGTGTTTCAAAGTGTCATGACACCGTTATTCTAGGAATTTGTCTGATTTGCTCAGCTCCAGCTCTTTGTTCCTAGGAGGATGACATACTCATGGATGTGCCTGGAGTATATTCTGCTAAGTGTAATCAGACAGACATAGAGACAAGTACTTTAGTCTTTAAGCTTCATGCGAGTAGAATTATAATGAAGTGAAGCTTAAAGAATCAGATATTAAAATTATGGCTACTCGATGCCAGAGGTCGTCATGGGGACTGAGCACTTTTAGTCAAAGAATAAGTTTTCTTGGAGAAGAATGTACGTTCAAGAGCTCTACTAAGTATCATTTTAAATACACTTGAACAATACGTTGCACACTTTAAAAGTTCTGAGATACAAAAACAACAAGCAAAAACAAAAGAAAAAGAAAAAGAAAAAGAAAAAGAAAAAGAAAAAAAGTTGAGTGTGGTGGTACAGACCTGTAATCTCAGCACTCCACTCGGGAGGCAGAGGCAGGTGGACATCTGTGAGTCCAAGGCCAATCTGTTCTACAAAGTGTGTCAAGGACAGCCAAGGCTACACAGAGAAACCTTGGCTCAAACAATAAAAAATAAAAGTTCTCAGAGTAGCTTTTAAGTTCTCTCAATATTAATTAAAATAGAAATTTGAAGGATATGTTAGTTTTTCCATAATGTACATACCCTTCAACATATGTGGCACATACCAATAAACCTTAATTTTACCTCTCAGATTTAAAAATAAAGTGTCTCCATCAACAATGCATTTTGATGGATTTAGTTACACTATATAAAAATGGTAGGTGAAGGTAAAACAGAAAATAAATTTGTTGGAAATATTTTACTTTCACCACTTTTGTTTCTTATTCTACGTAAACGAATTTAGATTTGTCATTTTTCATTTTCTATACCCCATAACAATTTTTATCACCTGTGTGCATGCAGGTCTATCTTCCACCTTAGCCAGCCAGTGTTCAAGGCCCACTTTCATTTCCATTTCCTCCCTCTTCTACTAATCAAAGTAACTTCGATGTGTATGCATCTTACATCTTTGACCATGACCATGGAACTTCAGATTTCTTCTGTTCACCTTGCTCGTGATATCATGTGTTCATGGTTATCCAGTGAGCCTAATGTTCTCAGTCACAGCTGCCCACTGAACGCACTGAAGCAATTTCAAAGATACACATACAGGAGCCTTACCCTAGCCTTTCTCAGGGTCTTTCATGTCATCTGCATTCTACTCAGACTTGTTGTGTCTTAACAGAAGATAAGAGAATAGCCTTGAACTTCTGACATTCTTGCTACTGGCTTCTGCATGCTGGGTAACAGGCATGTGGTCACATGCCCTATATATGCTGTGCTGGAGAGCAAACCCAGGGTGTCATCCATGCTGGGCAAAGTTCTTTACCACTATGCAGCATCCCACTCCTAGAAAGTCTTCATTTGGTCTTGAACTCAGCCTAGAGTTTGGAATTTTTCAAAACCCTCCAGGTATTGTGTTAATGTGCAATCTTGCTTGGGAACCTAAATTTTAGTCCAACAGGAATGTCTTCATTAGCAACTCTTCAACTTATTCCGATGGTAGCACACCTGGAAAATATGGTGTTCTTTGAAGAACACTATAAAATATTGATTTATGTGATTGCTTCCTATAAAAGAGCAAGTTTAGTAGGAAAAAAAGGGCAACTTAATTTGAATATGAAATATGAAAACACAGCCCTGAGCACTAGCATCCTGGTGACAGTAAGGTGGCATCCGCACCAAATATTTGGCTTCTCTTAGATGTTCTGGAAAAGAAACTCACTTTATCCAGAAGCAAGCCCCAGTGCTGATGGGTCATTTATAATTAAAAAGGGGGAGTTCTCGTGGTGTAATGAAACAGGTGTTCCTTTGGGAAGACTTATGGAGGCTGGGCCGGGGAGTAAAGCTTTCCTTTTGAAAAAGCTTGGGTAATCTGAAAATGACTGAACAATTAAGGCTCAGTTTAACAACTACTGTAGATAGTGAATAAAAATAAACTGTCTCCAAAAGAACCAAGGCTTATATACTGTATCATTAATTCTATGTTTTGCAAAACAAACATAATATTCTACAATTTTCATTTGTAAAATTCTATGGGAAATAGAAAGATCCATAGGTCCCAGAAGCCCACAAGAAGACCATCAAGCATGGCAGACCAGGACCCAGGGGGGTCAATTCAAACTACTGCACCAACCAAGGACAATGCATGCAGTAAACCTAGACCCCCTATTCAGATCTAGCCAATGGACAGCACATTCTCCACAGCTATGTGGAGAGAAGGGACTGCCTCTGACATGAATTCTGGAGTCCCCGATTTGACCACTTCCCCTTGGTGAGGAGGCCTGGTGGCACTCAGAGGAAGGATAAGCAGGCTACCAGGATGAGACCTGATAGGCTGTGATCATATGGTGGGGGAGGAGGTCCCTTTCTGTCACAGACCTAGGGGAGGGGAATAGGGTGAAAGAGGGATGGAGGGAGGAACGGGAAGATAGAAGTGAGGGGATAACAACTGAGATATAATCTGAATAAATTAATTAAATGAAAATATAAAATAAAATTCTTTGGGGAAAAAACAATAATATGCACCCTTGATATTAATTTCCTGTCTTGTTCTTTGTGTTCATGTCCATTTTATGGTGCTTCTATTTTTCTTTTAGCCATGAGCTCAATACTAGAGTAAAATGTGTAGCTTCTAGAGAACCAGTAAGAATTTCAAGTCAGCTGCCACATATGCTGCCAATGTTTGAGTCACTTCAGGCCATCAGAGCTTATAAAAGCAAATTATGTGCCCTCTCTAGGTCTGCTTAAATTGGCGTTCCCCCAGAGTGGTTGTAGAGGGAGCATAGTTACTGAATTAGATACTGCTGAATTGGTAAGTTTATACTCCCCCGAAGAGCATTTAGTAACTCAGCACATCTGTAATTTCTAAATTACTGCTCTTATAAACAAAGACAGAGGTAACTGGAGGCTACACATTTAATAGCTCTCTAGGCAATTATCTATTCCAGTTCATCTCTGGCTGATATCTTTATAGAGATTCCTTACGCCGTGTTACTCAATACAGGCATTAAAAAGGTGACATGAGCACAAGTTGGTAGCAAGATCTTTGGTGTGCAACTGAAAACCTGGGCCCTATCCCTTAAGAGGGAAACTCTGAAGCACACAGCAGTTCCCAGAAATTATTTCAGTATGGGCTATCAGGAATACTATCCCAATTGATGACCTTCGATGATAGTAGGATGCTGTGACAGAGAGATTAAGAATCTTGAACAATGGACTAGAGAGATGGTTCAGCAACTGTCAGTTAAGAGCAGTGGCTGTTCCTCCAGAGGACCCAGGTTCAATTCCAAGGAACCACATGGCAGCGCACAACTGTTGGTAACTCCAGTGCCATAGGTTCTGTCACCCTCACAAGACATACATGTAAACAAAAGACAAATGCACATAAAATGTAAATAAAGAAATAAGATAAAAGTTGTCTAATAAAAGAATTTTGACCAATTGGGACAATATCCATCCCCATCTCAAGGAGCAAGAAGTAAGCAAGTTCAAAGAATGAGTAGGAATCCTTAAAGAATAGGTTTGAAAAGTTTGACCATTGTCGTGAACATTAGATTTTATTGGCAGGGACAAATGTTTTCCAGTAAGACTAACATGTCGCATAAATGTTAGCTGTTAAGCCAGCTAATAAAGATCCGTGACTTTGTGCTTCAAAAGGCAAAAGACTGTACTACAACTTTACTATTGTTTAGACATTGACTGTCAGTGTCAAAAAGCAAGTTAGATATTTAGTACCTATTTTTCTCCTAAATTTTACAAAACCATTAATGAATTAGTTCATATGAGCACAGGAAGCCACTGACACTACTCATTCAAAAAACATATGACCTTAATAATATGTGCCAAGTATCAGCTTGTGGATCATTCAATAGAATAACCACACATTTGAAACATCCTACATTTCTACAAGTTCTGACACATTAATTCTATTCCCATTCCACATGTATGTTTGTCATGGTCTGCTATTCAGGGTTTAGATTGGTTACCTTTCTTGTCGTTATGACAAAATGCTCACCAGAAACAAGGAAAAGGATTGGTCCTGTTATATGGTCCAGGGGATGTTGACCTTCAGAGCAAGGAAGAAAACTGTGGTGGCAGGAGATGCTTGACATGTGACACTGGAACATAGTCTGGTTATCCCTGTCATCAACAGGCAGGAAGCAGAGAACTCTTTCTAGAGTCCATCCATCATCTAGCCTGCAAGCCATGCCATTACTGTTGTATGTCATGGAGCTAGGCCCATATTCCAAGGGTTCCACAGCTCTCTAAACAACACCATAAAATAGACATTTAGCATACAAAGACATGTGCCTGATGGTTTTTTTCCTTCTCAAAGAATGACATGGGTTCGGGGATGGAAAAGTTGCTATAAGAAATATCGGAAGACACTATACCATGGATGAGAGAACAGTATGGCTAAACACATGAAAGCAGAATGTGGGAATGAAAGGAAATCCAGAGCCTATTTGAGGAAGACGAGGGAAAATTGTAAGGGTTCTGCTTCAGTCTACCTCCCTGTGATGTCTTTGCCTACCTGCCACGAAGGCGTGGCCCACCTTGCCTCTCTCTCTTACCTCTTATTCCCTTTCTCTTTCTCCCTCTTACTCACTTTCTCTCTCATCTGTCTCTTACCTCTCTCTTTCTTCCTCTCTCTCTCCCTATCTCTCTGTTTCTCCCTGGGGTACCCCTCTCCCCTTTCCTTCTCTCCCCATGCTCATTTAATAAACTTTTCCATCTAATATCTGTTCCCTGGCATCTTGTTTCTTATTTTCTTATTATTAACTATTAAAAAATAGACACTGACAAATATTTTTGTCTACCTTCCACCCCACCTTCCACCCCAAGATAATGTAGTTTGGAGCAGCAAGTTTATTCATTCACTGTTTTGAATGTCAATGTTTGTTATTTGGTGGTCAAAGGAAGTTGAGAAAAGATACCCAGTGCCTTCACTCATGAAGTTTAAAAATGTAAATTGATTTTTTTTGTTTACCAAGTAGGCAAGAACAGCCAAAATTTAGCTTCTAGAGCCCTGACTAAGTTGTTTTCAACACTCCATTCTTATGGTAATCTGAGGAAACAATACAATGAAGAGGAGGAGGAATTGGGAGCTATTGTTAACTCCAAGTTCTCTGCCCCATCAGAGCAGTGCACTCCTAGTACAATACTCTGAAGTCGACTCCAGATCTTTGACAGCAATAACTGAATGAAGGCGTTGTTTAATTAAAAGTGTAAATGTCAATGGCATTTTGAAAAAAAACATTACTATGTGTGATAGTTTTATATAAACCAACACCAATGATCTTTTAGCCTCATAAAGCCATCCTTGTCCTTATTAGGGAGCACTCAGGGGGAAAGTGCCAACAGATCTTCCTCCATCCATGTGCTAACATGGTTAAATAGACTTCTTCCTGTTGTTAACAGTGTCACTTCCTTCCTTCCAAAAGGAAGAGGTGGCCTTGTTGCTCTTGGTCTCTGGAAAGAAAGAGCTGTTATTAATGAGGCTACTCCAGTAACCATTTGATTTCCACTTTTCAGCTGTCACGTTACATGTTTATCTAAACTGACTTGCTTTTGTTTCCTGTGTATGACAGGTGCTAGAGTGGGAAAGTTGATCATCTCTGTTAAAGTTTAGCAAATTGGAGGGAGAAATCAGGAACTTCAAGACTTCTAACATTGATTGCTAATTCTAGCTATACTCCTTGTTGTTTTTGTTTTGATTGTTGTTATGTTTTGTTTTGTTTGTTTTTAAGAATCCACTTCATTTGAAGATAGTTATGGGAATAGTACAATGAAAATATATAAAATTCTGTGGATGTTGGATAGAGTCTGAGTAGGATATAGATCAAATAATACTGACAATAAGTTATTTTTGAGGCTAGTTGATGGATATATCAAGATTCTTTATACAGGGGTACCTACTTCATTTCTATCTGGCCATATGTAACAACAACAAAGGCTAAAAGAAACAAATAAAACAGATCATGAAGGTGAAGTCAGACTATCTCAAATTGCAATCCGCACTCTACTTCCCAGCCATGTGTTGACTTAGACAAATTGCCACTTTGAGGCTAAAGTCATGCTACTGTTAAGACTGGATGGAGTGAGAAATGTGAAGGAGTTGGCATAGAGACTGTCACATAGTGAATAGTCAAGAAAGTTAGCTCTTCTTATAGTCTGAACCTCACAGTAACCACAGATGCTAAACAGTCTGTGCCCTAAGAAATCTCTACCAGTGAAGTTAAGGTATATTCCCAACTGAAAGATGCTTATTGTTGTTTTCCAGCTGGAAAGTATAGCTGGGAAAAGGGGACTGTGATAGCCAGATGTGAAAATAACAGATCACAAAAGCAATTCCTAGAAAGATTGTGTTGCTTTGCAGCTCCGGGTCTTTTAAAGTACCTTTGAGAACCAGCACACCAACTGATACTTCTTTCAAAACTAGTCAGTTTTCTTTAAGAGTATGACCCTTGGAGATCAACCATGCTTCAATGGGAAAACACACATACAAGTGTATATGGGTAGCACAAATTGGACTTAATGGTTTTGTTCTGTTTTCTTTTGCTTTGAGGGTTTTTTTTTCCTTGTGTATTTATTTGGTTTTTTTGATACAAGGTTTCTCTATGTAGCCTTGGCTGTCCTGGAGCTCTCTCTCTGTAGACCAGGGCAGCCTTAAACTCACAGAGATCCACCTGCCTCTGCCTCTGAAGTGCTGGGATAAAAGGTGTGCACCACTACCCCCGCTTTTTCTTATGTTTTTTTAATAAAGGACGAAGACACAAAGTTGGGTAAGTAGAGAACAGAGAGTGAATCTGGAAGGAGATGGGGGGAATGGAGTGAGCACGATCAGATAATAGTCTATACATTTCTCAAAGAACTTATTAAAAGCACACAAGATATATTTAATACTTTATTTGAATTTTCTTAAGAAACATATAACAGGTGCATGTATATCCCAATAGTATAGTAGACACTAAGCGTGTGTTCTCTCAATTAATTATTAAAGCTGTATTTTGGAAAAAGATGAATTGGTTTGCCTGAGGTCACACAGCTAGTACATAGCAAAGCTGCTATTCTAAACAGAGATATCACATTCAGAAACCATACAGAGCCTGAACTTCTAAGTCTTTGTAGCAACTAACAGAATGAAGTGAATGAAAAATAAATAAATAAATAAGGAAAGGAAATGAGTACTTCTATGTATGATGGAGGAAAGGCTTTATTGTAGATAAGAGGGAGAGCATAGCCATAGGAAAAGAGGAGATCTGAGAGTCCAGAGTGGACATGACCAGACTGAGCCATGTGAGGAGAGGGAGAAGGAAAGAGAGAGTTAAGAACAGCTGCAGACCAAGAAGGACAGCCTAGATCAAGAGAGTAGATGAAAAAGACCAGGTAACCAAAATGGCTGGATTATATAGGGAAGCTACAGAGAAAGCAGCCCAGCTCCTGGCCTGGAGAACATTAGGGAAGGTGGTGGGGTATGTCAGCTTGGAGGGCCTTGGAACAGGTTGGGACTGAGGGATGCTGGGAGAACCTGGTGACCAGCATCTGCTTTGACATGTTAAATAAGGCACCTCTGCCTTTTATTCCAGGTGTGAAATCTAATAGGAAGGAGGACCAAAGGAGTTCTACTTAACATTTTCTCTTTCTATAATTCCCTAACACCTCAAAGTTTTCCTCTCAGAATTATATATTCATGTTGTTTAAGGAGTGATGTGTTAAGCACAGACACAGCTTTTTAAAACACAGGCTGTTCTCTCGCCTTCCGTATTGTTTTCAAAATCTTGCAAGATACACAGAAGAAAAACAGTTTTGTTGTCAAGCTATCCAGGCTACTGAAGGCCACATGGGCCAAGAAGAGGAGAAAGTTTCAGAACAAAGAAGCTCTTCATGCTTACATTCATTATAAAGCACACACTTCACATAAGGAGTAAGGGAACAACACGAGGCACAATTATATGTGAAAAGTGGCTGCGAGGCAGGACCTTGGCCCCTTCTCAGCCATTACAGGCTTCCTGAGCTCAGCCAAATTACCTGCTTCTCAATAAGATCTTTATCTGCCTTTCTATTCTTGTCCAAAGTGTTGTCATTTCCTTTCTGGCGACACTGGGGGCTGCCTCCAGGCAGTATGACGGCATTGGCCCCTGCCGTAACCCCCACTTCTCCCAGATGAACTTTATCTTAGAATTCCCATTGTTTGACTTTTTTGTCCCTGTTAGAACACAAAACTAACCCCCACTTCCCAGTCACAGTCTACAGCCCTCCACCACACAAACCATCTCTGTTTTGAGAGGTCTTCCCTGAGTGACTGTAGGTGTTTGTCTTCTGTGCTGCCTAGCACTTTCTGCCCCTACCATGGCCCATCACTGGGCAGTAAATGGCATCTTTATGTGTTCTTTCCCTCTGAAGTGGCTAATATTTAAGACACTCTATGTCCATTCTTTTATAATTTATTTTTTCTATGACAATTTCATGCATGTATATAATGCATTATTATCTGTGAAAGGAAACAAATTTCTCTATAGGTGGTGCTGCCCATCCAATGTCCATCCTCCAGGGCCTTTTGATGCACCAAGCTAAAACTTAAACTACGCATCCTCGTCTTTCCTACAGAGAGGTGGACAACGACATACACGCAGACATTATGACATGAGGTTTCTGGGAAAGTCCTGTTTTGCCCTTTGACTCACTCTACTACCCACTGTATGGTATTTGAAAGTGATGCTTCAAGTTCCAGCAGACATCTTGGGACCATGAGGGAAAGGTCAAGGGAGTTACAAATAGCCCTGGCATTCTTGAACTGCAAACCAACACCAGCAACCGCCTACCTTTGGACTTCTCATTATATGAGACAAATAAATACTCCTGCGTTTCAGCCACTGTAATCAAATTTCTTACACTCATAGACTAAAGCCGTTCTGAATAGATCCATTCCCACAACTTCTGTTCCCTCCTCCTTAGCTCTCTATTCATTCCTAGAGTGTTTCCCTACCTCCCCATCATCCATCCTTTCCTCTGTATCTCTGTCTACTAAAGTGCATCTGTCATGGGAAACCTAGTTATAATAACAACCACTGTACAGAGTCATATTTTATTTTATTAGGTCCCAATCCAGATTTTAAAAAAATTGTTTGGATGGTTTGGTTTGGTTTGGTTTCTGAGTTTTGCTTTGTTTCATTTTGTTTTGTTGACATAGGGTCAGTTGACCCTGAACTTGATATGTAGAGTAGGCTGGCCCTGAACTCCTCAAGATCTGTCTGTCTCTGCAGGTAGAAGACTGGGATTAAAGACATGCACCAACATGCTCAGCCAGATAGGTTGTTTTTCTCTTACGACTATCTAATGTACCTTCATGTCTGCTGTGATTTGTGTGTGTCTGTCTGCCCTGTGTGATAAGTGTTATTATTCTTACTTGTAGTGCATATTGTTTTGTATTTTCTGAAGTTAACAGCAGACACACACATATAACAAACATTTAACAAATCATTGCTGAATTAAATATAAAGTTGCAATATAAATATGTTCTCTATATACACATAAATATAGACACACTAAGAAAGTTAACAATTGAATAGAAGTTTCTAAAATGAAAATGAGTACAATGTAAGCAAGAAACAACACTGATAAACTGTGCCTTCAAATGTATCTTATTGAGCTGATTTAGAAAATAATATTATTCATTGTACAATGGGAGATTCACTTCAGTTTCATTTATCATTGAGTCCCCATATTGAGTACATAGTGCTGAAAACAGTTAAATCAATATGAATCAAGATTTGAGCTGCCAGTACTATGAAGACTAGGCACAACCCCAAGTGTTATTAATCAAGAACCAAACTGTGTCTAAAATCAAAGACATAATATTCTGCAACAATAAGTTCTTGAGTGCAGACGTTGAGAACTCTCAGTGAAAACCACTTTCCTCCACATTCCCCCTACTTTTGGACTACTGAGCATTTCTACCTAATAAAGGAGTCATTTTCAGGGGCTGGAGAGATGGCACAGTTGGTCAAATGTCTGCTATACAAGCATAAGTTCCCCTAATTCAGTCCCTAGAAACCTTGACTTTTCAGAAGGACTGAGCATGCCTGTAATCCCAGTGCTAGAGAGGCAGAGACCAGTCAGCTGGCCCAGCTGGAGTGGTAAGCTGCAGCTCAATGAGAGAAAAGAAAAAAAAAAGGTGGAGAGCAATTGGGAGAAAGACATTCAAAATCATCTATTGGCACACAAACGCATTTAAAGAGAAGATAAGGTATATTAGGGTCTACTCACTGAGGTAAGTCACCATTGGAGGATTTAGACATTTTAACAGGTCTCTAGTCATCATGGCTGCTTTGTGTAATATCCAGGCTTATCTGTTTCGGTCCTACTATGCAGCATTTCCATATTGACTAGTGTATCAGGAAGAAAATACTTCCAAGACAAATTCTGGCTTGATTATCTCCAGAAAACCAGCTTTATTTTCCAGATTCCATTGTTTGCCTGACTTAAATTCAGCTCATATCTACTTTTAAAATAACATTTAGAATACGGTATCCAGTTTTGGGGGCTTTCTGCACTTCAAGAAGTTCTTCCCCAACCTATCTTACTATGCAAAGTAGAAATTGTTCTCTTCCTCCACATCTTATACAGATGGTTTCATCCTGGTCAGATTACTCCCTCTCAAGTTACCTTGATTTTGGTTCCTGCTTTCTTTTCTCTCACTTTCCCCCTCCCCCTCTCCCCCTTCTGCATCTCTTCTTCTCTTTTTGTCTCTGTCTCTCTCTGTATCTCTGTCTCTTTCTGTCTCTATGTCTCTCTGTCTCTGTCTCTCTCTCTGTCTCTGTGTGTGTGTGTGTGTGTGTGTGTGTGTGTGTGTGTCTGTCTGTCTGTCTGTCTGTCTGTCTCTATCTCCTCCTCATGATCCATGGAGGCTGAGAGCTGCTTCCAGTAAACCTGCATTTATATAATTTAGCCTGTCTTGCATTAGTTTCAATCACTGCTACAAGTAGGTTTATCCCTTACCTTTTGCCAAAACTTCAAGAATGGCAAACCACCACCTAGTGCTCCATATGAGTCACTTAATTCATGGACTACCCCTTCACACTTACTTTTTCTTTTGTCTCATTCAACAGCACAATAGTCTGTCTATTCAAAGAGACTGGACATACCCATACCTTTTTCAGGATTGCTCTAGCTCTCTTGCTCTCTCCCTCAACCACTCTCTCCAATTATACAATTGTATCTTGTTAGCATCTTCTATAGCCCCCATGGAGACACTTCAGTTCCATTTTCAAGTCATTTTCATCTAGACAAATGGTTCTCAACCATGAGTTGTGACCTTTTTGGTAGTTGAATAACCCATTCGTAGTGGTAGCCTAAGACTATCAGAAAACCCACATAATTACATTGCGATCCATAACAGTAGTAAAATTACACTTACGAAGAAGCAAAAAAAAAAAATAGTTTATGGTTTGGGGTTACCAAAACATGAAGAATTATATTAAAGGGCTCCAGCTTAAGGAAGGTTAAGAAACACTGACCTAGACAATATCCCCAGTCACACCCATGGCCTTTGCCTTTAATCTACTTGTCGTGCATTTCATTGTCAAAACTGCAACTAAAATCTTCCACATTGCAGATGTGATCACATTTCTTGCCTACACTGAAACTATTATTTATTTATTGAATTAAAAAAGCGAAAGTTTTGACAGTACTCAAAGTCCATGGAAATGGAATACTAATAACATAGTCTTTTTATTGTGTCCCCGTATTTTATGACAGTAATGCTCTAGTTACACATATGTGCCATCCTGTTATTTAACTCACTTACTTGAAATACACTTTTCCTTCCTCTTCAGTTACTGAACCCTTCATTATTTAGAAACATTTCAAGGTTTACTCTTTTAATAGAGCTGTCTGAAAAAAACAAGGCCTTCTCTAATCTGTACTGCTATCAATTTGTTTTGTCCCTGCAGACTTTATGTTGCACCTTTTATCAGAGGACAGTGACTGTTTATTTCCACTGTCTCACTCTGAGTCTTTGAAGGCACTAGGCTATAGACAGTACATGTTCTGGCTTTGGGGGAAAATCACATTTGAGTGACAATCCCATCACCAGAAGTGTGACTTTGGGTTTCTTTTCTCTGAGTTTGTCCTTTCATTTACAGTTCTAGAACTCAGTCACTAGAACCATGCCAGGTACAACTGCTCAATGACTATTTGAGGCTCTTTTAAAGGCATATGGCTCTTCAGTTTTCTACCTCTTCAAAATGTCCTTTAGCTTCCTATGATACTGCGTGCCTTTCCAGGACTTAGCCCAACGCCTTGTAGAGAGTACGAAGTCACAAAATTCTTCTTGAATGAATGCTCAAACACCACACAGGTTTTTTTTTTATATGAAACGTTTAATTCATTCTGGGTAAAACCGGTTTTTTTTTCCTTTGAAACGCCAACAGATGAATGCTTCTGGGCTGTCCCAACAAGATGTATCAATGGAACATCCTGTCTGAGAACCAAAGAGCAAGCCTTTTCAGTATTGTCTGGATGAGCTAGCGTTACTAGAAAAAAAGAAAGAGAAAAAGGAGGGTTCATAGCCTAAGGAAGTGTTTGGAGCAAACTGAGAAATGTAGGCTGAGAAAATGACCCTTCTCTTTGAAAACCAAAGGCTGCTAGTCAATGTGAGGTTTATGCACAGCCAGGGCCGTGTGTGTGGAAGTAGGGGCCAGGGTTTTGGAAAAATCATTTTGCTTGACTGTGGTGAATTTTAAATCAAATCCTCTCAGCGTTTTGCTCTCTATAGACAGAGCACATATTTCATCAAAATCCGTATTCTCAGCATGCTCACTAACCAACATTCTTGATAAAAACCAATGAATTTTCAAGGGTGGGGTAGGTTAGATATGAAAGTGGTCTGCATCACATTTCATGTTGTGGCACCAAAACATGTTTATTTTCACCCTGTTCTTGCTATTTTATGTCCCTTTAAAGTGCCTGTATTCCAGAGTTATCACTGTCACATGGGTAATATCAATTCTTTGGTGCTGTTTTGGAGAGAAGCAGTCCATATTTTGTAGCATACCTGTTCTTTATTATCAACAAGATTTCCATTAGAGCGACAGGTCTCAAGTTGAACAATCTTCTTGAGTTATGCAAATCTATTACAATGCTCAACCAATTCTGTATGTATTCCTGGGTCACTGTTTCTGGGAGTTTGAAGAAGAATTAATTTTACTGCCTTAGGAATGTTGGACTCTACCACTAGGGGATGAAAAATGATGCATTTCTCTATCCTCACAGTAAAAGCAACTCAGTGCTATCATTGAGATCTAATTGTGTCTGAATTGAGCTACAAAACATCCTATCACATGATGTATGGGACATGATCTTTTCCAGCTCTTACTGCTTGTACAAAAAATTCAACTAAAAGATTTTGTTCTGCTGGGCATGGAGGTGCACGCCATTAAACCAAGCACTCGGGAGGCAGAGGCAGGAGGATCTCTGTGAATTTGAGCCATCCAGGTCTATAAAATGAGTCCAGGGCAGCCAGGACTACACAGAGAAACCCTGTCTCGAAAAACCAAAAATAAATAAATAAAATCACTTCGTTCTATGGAATACCACTTAGCTATTAAAAATAAAAGAATCATGAAATTTGCAGGTAAATGGATGGAGCTATAAAAGATCATCCTAAGTGAGGTAACCCAGACCCAGAAAGACACACATGGTATGTACTCACGTATAAGTGAATTTTAGCCATATAGTACAGGATAAACATACTACAATGCACAGACCCAAAGAAACTAAGTAACAAGGAAGGCCTGAGGGAGGATGTTTAAATCTCACTGAGATGGGATAGACAGCAGAACCGGAAGTAGAGAGGGAACTGGATAGGAGAGAGAGTAAGGAGGGAAAGTAGCGGGGGGGGGGGGGGAGTGGATCAGATGTGGGGAGATTGCGGAGACAAGGTGAAAGAGTCCGGAGTGAAAAAAGAAACTGAGGGCTGGGGCATCACTAGGACAAGCTGGAAACCTGCACAAGGCTAGGCTACAGGGAGAATATGGGGATGTCTGTAGCTGAGCCTCCTAGCATCAGGGGGACAGGAGAATGAGAAGGCAACCTTCTAGCCAGGCAGGACTTATAGTGGTGGGAGTGGAATGCTAATCCACCTACAAAACCTTCAAACCAAAAATTACCCTGCTTACAAGATGTGCTGAGATGATAGAGCAGAGACCGAGGGAATGTCCACCCAGTGCCTGGTACAATATGAGACCTGCCCCCATGGGAAAGAGCCAACCCATGACACCATTAAGGATACTCTACTATGTTTACAGACAGGAGCCTATCATAACCATCCTCTAGAGGCCCCATGCAGAGTGTGTGGGGGAGAATAGAAGGACAGAAATACTGCAAGAAGACCAACAGAGTCAACTAACATAGACCCATGTGGGCTTACAGACTGAAGCACCAAGCAAAGAGCATGCATGGATGGCTCTCCTACACATATGTTGCCGATGGGCATTTTGATCTTCATGTGAGTCCCCTAGTAAGTTGAGCGAGTGCTATCTATGACATGGATGTCGTTGCCTGCTTTGTCCTAACCAGGGAAGCTGCCTTGCCTGACCTCAGTGGATGAGGATGAGCTCAGTCAGTCTTGATGTGACATGATGTTCTGGGATGGGTTGGGGGGTAAAATCCTCTTTTCTAAGGACAAAGGGATGAGGAGAGGAGAAGAGATTGGGAGGGAGGGACCAGGAGGAAAGGAGGGAAAGGCTACAATACGAGTGTAAAGTGAACATATACATTGAAAATAAATTTTAAAAACGAATGGGAAACAGCCACAACAACAAAGACCAGAGGTTATACATGGTGGCCTGCTAATCTTTATTCCCATGTGTTACCTACACTTTTAAAGCTGACTCTTCTATTAGATAAATTAATAGAGCAAGATATATGCAACACTATTTTATTCTACCCTTACAGAGATATTCTTTCACGGTATCTGTCTCCCTTCTCCAAAATCCATCTTGTTCTCATCTAGCTGTCAAGTAAAAGAAAGAGTGCAGAAAACAATAGAGTATGACAAAAACAACCAGCTGGAAGAGAAAACAGAATTTCTGTACAGTTTCCTGTGGGTAAGAATTCCTAGGTTGAAGTGTTGCCGGTCTACATAAAATTTAAAAAGACTTCTGTTAAAACTACTTTTCAGTACTCGAAGAAGTGTGTGTGTGTGTGTGTGTGTGTGTGTGTGTGTGTGTGTGCGCGCGCGCGCGCGCGCGCGCGTGCACACAGGACTTCAGGTTCAGGGAGTCGCTTGTGGATAGCTCTGTGAGTTGGAAGGTTCATCACATTGTACAGGGGGACAAGCAAAGTCTCTGGCTCTTGTCCCTGGTCAGACCTTGTTGAATCTTTCAGGCAAATGGTGGGAGACTTTGTTTCTTGCCTTCTGTTATTGAAGAGGCGGGAGGAGACTGTCAACTGTCTCCTGTCCCCTACTGTGTTATTGTACACCAGTGTGGGCAGACAGAGAGGAATGTCCAAATGGGAAGTGTTTTATTATTAACTCGGGTTTAACAACCTGAAATAGGATACCATGACTTTAAACAGATTACAACACAGACTTGGACAACCCAAATAGATTTGAACTTTTGGTAGCAGCCAGATGCTAGACAAGAGCCTAGGAGTGTTACACCTCTGGGCAAGTATGTAGGTCAGTGATTATAAGCAACAGAAGTGGCAAATCTCTCATCTTTAGCAGGTCTGGAAGGCTGGAAGCAGCAGGAGTAACACATTTCCATCTGAAACCATGGGTAAATCTTGAAGGCTGAGGCAGGAGTGAGTGCCCCTGCTTGCTACCATTCCTGGAGTTCAGGAAGCTGGCTTGAGGAAATTCCATACCCTAGGGCAGAAACCACTGTAAATAGGACAGAAGGTGTCTAAGGAGGATCTCTAGATTTCCACTTTGAGCAATTTTCCTTCTCCCTCCTCCATGGAGCTTGCTCTGTGTTCACTGAATCCCAGAAGCATCTGGATTTATGCAATGCCAACTGGGGCCTGGTTGCCAACTGCGATTATGCAAATAAAGGAAGGACTTGGACCAATCAGGGAAGAGCTGTCAAAAGCTTGTCTGTCTCAATCACTATGGCAGTCTTGGAGTCCCAGCTTGATCTCAGTCAGTGCCCTAGCTGGCAAAAGCCAAGGTTTTCATACAGCTCCTTTGCCCTCAGGACTTCTGGCCAACAGAAAGTCCCTCGGGGACAGAAACTCTGTAGGAAGAGAGCAAGGAGAGAGTAGAGGCTTCATTATGACCTCAACAAAGCAATCTTTTTTGTTTGTTTGTTTAGAATGGAATTTTTGGAGCTTTCCTTTTCCTGGGCCTGTTCAACTTGGCTGTTACTAACGAAGCAGAATGTCAGACCTGTGCAAACTTAACCTCACGCTCTCTAGTAGAGTAACTAAGAATAATGGGCCATACAAATTCACCTTGAAAAAGGCTGCAAATTTTGTGCTGCTAGACAGCAGACCTAACTTCTAATTTGAGCTGAAATACTCCTTTTGAAGTTGGTATGACTTCTGTGTGCATACTCTCTCTCTCTCTCTCTCTCTCTCTCTCTCTCTCTCTCTCTCTCTCTCTCTCTCACACACACACACACACACACACACACACACACACACACCTTCTCAGACAGTACCCATCCTTTTCTTGGAACACCCAACCCCAACTACATAATTTGCTCGAAACCTTGGTTTGAACTACAAACTCTAAGAACACCTTTACTCTAGGTATTATGTGTGCCCATAGTAATGATCTGCTATGGAAATGTTCTTAGCAGTGGGTGTGGTGTTGCAAGACTGTAATCTTCACACTCAAAGATAGGGAGATCAAAAGTTTGAGGGCAGCCTGTGCTACCTACATCCTGAAGCCTGTCTCAGAGGAAAAAAAAATTGCAGGCAAGATAATGCTTTCCCAGATGTAGCCTTTCATTTTGTGGAATAGACACAAATATAAAGAGAGGCGAGTGTTTCCAAATATCTGCATTAGGGCAGCTTAACTGCAGAAAATCCTTTTTTAAAAAACCCAAGAGTTACTCTTTTCTGCTCCTTCATTCTTTTTCACTTTATCTTAAGGAATATTGTCAGTCTTCAATGGTGGCTTTGGGATAGTGTAACATGATGGAAGGATACAGGAAAGACTTTGTAGGGAGTGGAGGAAATCCTGAGTGTGTGAAGGCCTAGTGAATTTGGGTTGTTTACATGGACAAGGCCTTGTTATGGACCCTAGACTCTGACCCAGAGGAAAGCAGCAAAGCCTTTCCTTCTGGTGCCTTGTGAGATGGAGCAGGAAATGTGTGCAGGAAATGTTCATGGTAGCTTTCTTTCCCATACCCCAGATATTTAAACCCTAAAGACTTATCCCCTACAGAGATTGCTTCCACCTAGATCAGCTAAACCTGACTCCTTGCTCCAGCTCTACAGCACTGTCTCCTTGACTGTTTTAGTGTAATAAGTCCACCTCTGTTTTCGGCTATATGCAGCACATCCACCTCTCTGTTCAACTCTATATAATAAACACGCTGAGCTTCTGGGGTGCTGCAGTTTCTCCAGCAGAGAATTCAGACTACCCCATCCCATCTTTCTGTTCCCATCCATCTGTCTGTCATTTGTTTCTTCCTGGCCATCCGAGTTAGTCAGGTATGTCCCTGGAACCATGCAGGACATGAAAAGATCCTCTTAGGGTGTTCAACTATACAGCCTAAGCTCCTTAGCAACTCCATCTCCTCCCAAGCCCACCTGTATTTGCAAGGAAGAAAAGAGTAGCATTAAATGTATCTTAGGACATTAATCCCACTGTTAGACAAAATGCCATGACCTGTACGGCTTATTTCTTTGAGTTGTAGAGCCAGGGAAGTCTAGTACAAAGGTGCTGAAATGGATGCGGGCTTATAGGTAGAATTTCTTACTCTGTTCTAGAGTCTCTTTGATAAAGACACTGATCTCATTCATGGGACCTATGTCCTCAGGACAAAATCAGCTCCCAGAGGACTTGTTCCCCCTTTGTTAGGACAAGCAATAATTAGTCTATCTGCCTCAGATAGGGCATCAATACAGATCAAAGACCCAACTCCCCATAGGTCTAGCTTTTTTTAAATAGGGGTTGCTTCCCGAGATATAATGCTTTTGCAGCTATAAGGTATTCCAAATATTTCACACAAAGTGATAACATCTAAAAAGTAGGCAAAAAACTGAGGACTGGACAGAGCCTGTGAGGATCGGCTTTGCTTCTTAGAACTAGGTAACATGATCTTAGGAAATATCCCTGTTGTGTTGTTAATGTGTAAGAGAGCATTGTAACACAGTTGCTGAATTATTGGGATGATTGCAAGGATACAAGGCAAGATTTCTAAGAGTTATCGGTGCTGATATTTGCAAGCTCAGTGCTTTGTGTGGGGACCTGTTCTGTGTGATAATAATAATAATAATAATAATAATAATAATAATAATAATAATGAAGAAGTTTCTCTAGATTCAAACCATATGTATTCTTTCAGGTTGAAAAAAATGAGGCTCATGCACTCAACATGCAGTAGCCCTAGGCTCAATTTCTACCAAAAAAAAAAAATCTGGGAAGTGGGGAGGTAGCAGGGGGAAAATAGCTTCATTGGTAATATGCCTGCTGTATAGGCATAGAAACCTGACTTCATTTCCTTAGCACCCATGTAAAACAACTGAGTTCATGACACTCATTCACAAGCCCATTGCTAGAGAACAGATAGAAAGATGCTAGGTTCTTGCTAGCCAGCCCCTCTAGCCAACATAACAAACGCTGTATACAGTGAGAGACTGTCTACAAAACTAAGGTGGAGAACAATTAGGGGAAGAAGGGTGAAATCAACCTTTGACTTCCACATGCTCAAGAACTGATATAACACACACACACACACACACACACACACACACACACACACACACACAAATAAATAAATTAATTAACATCATTTTTTAAAGACATGATAACCAAAAGTGCCTCCAGACATTGCCAAAATTCCTTTGGGTTGGGGAGAATGGCACTTGTTGAGAAGTACTAAATAAAAAAGTAACTTGTGGGAACTTGAAAGCAGTACATACCCATTCAGCTCTAGCCATTATAATGATTGATATAGTAGTGAACCTGCAACTATTTTACTGATAGTGAACACTAACACTTATGTTTTAATTATAATTTAATTTTGTTTTTTTTTACATTAAGAATTTTATTTTTTTAAGGTTTAAATTTTAACTTTTATTTATTTTTTTTTACTTTATTAATTTATTCTTGTTACATCTCAATGGTTATCCCATCCCTTGTATCCTCCCATTCTTCCCTCCCTCCCATTTTCCCCTTATTCCCCTCCCCTATGACTGTTCCTGAGGGGGATTACCTCCCCCTGTATATGTTCATAGGGTATCAAGTCTCTTCTTGGTAACCTGCTGTCCTTCCTCTGAGTGTTACCAGATCTCCCCCTCCAGGGGACATGGTCAAAGGTGAGGCACCAGAGTATGTGAGAAAGTCATATCCCACTCTCCACTCTACTGTGGAGAGTGTTCTGTCCATTGTCTAGATCTGGGTAGGGGTTTAAGGTTTACCGCCTGTATTGTCCTTGGCTGGTGCCTTAGTTTGAGCGGGACCCCTGGGCCCAAATCTGCCTATCATAATGTTCTACTTGTAGGCTTCTAGGACCCTCTGGATCCTTCTACTTTGCCATTCTCCCATGATTCTCTCATCTAGAGTCCCACTAGAATGTCCTCCCCTCTGTCGCAGTTTCCTGGTAAGTGAAAACTTTCATGGGACAGGCCCCTTGGGCTAATATGCAGATATAAGTGAGTATATACCATTTGAGTCTTTCTGCTTCTGGGTTAACTCACTCATTATGATCATTTCTAGCTCAATCCATTTATCCACAAATTTCGGGAATTCCTTGTTTTTAATAGCTGAATAGTATTCCATAGTGTATATGTACCACAGTTTCTTTATCCATTCTTCTATTGATGGACATTTAGGCTGTTTCCATGTTCTGGCTATTATGAATAAGGCTGCTATGAACATGGTTGAGCAAATTTTCTTGTTGTGTGCTGGAGCATCTTCTGGGTATATTCCAAGGAGTGGAATAGCTGGGTCTTGAGGAAGCCCTATTCCCATTTTTCTGAGATAGCACCAGATAGATTTCCAAAGTGGTTGTACTAGTTTGCATTCCCACCAGCAATGAAGTAATTTAATTTTGAATTTTTATAATATCCATTCAGATTTCTTTCAAACTTGTTATGCTGAAAGAAATAGCCGAAATTAACATCTTCCTGCTTGACTACTACATTAATGTATCCAGCCTTAAAATTCACATACACTAACTGAATTAATCATTTCTATACTCAAAATTAGTTCTTTGCTGGGCATGGTGGCTTGTACCTATAATCCCCCAAATTCAGGATGCTCAGGCAGGAAGGGTTGCCATGAGATTGAGGCCAACCTGGACTTCACAACAAAGTTCAGCCTCACGTCCACCCTGAAAAGTCCAGCATATTCCTAGATCTATGTCTATTCAGTTGTCCAAGCCTAAACATCTCCCACTTCAACTAATTACCACGAACTGGCCATTCTCCCTCCTACACATTTATGAAGTCCTCTCAACTCCTCTACCTCTGTGAACAGAGTGCCTTGCTCCTAAACTACTACAAAGGCCTCAGAACTCAACCAACTCGAACCCTGTTTTGATCCTGTCCACTTGCAGTCACAGAGAGCTTCCTAAAGCGCAGATATAATTAGATCATTCTCCTACTTAAAAGGTCACTGTAGTTTCCTAATGCTGTTTTGGTGTTTTGGATTGAATTCAAAGTGCTTGATAGAGCTCTGCTGAATTCTTCATTAGCTAACTCCTACTTCCCTCTTTACATAGCTTTAAAAAGTAGTTCAAAGAAATGTCCCCTCATGTCAATCCCTCTTCTGTGATGTTTCCTGAATGAGAGAGAAGTTTGGGGGAAGCTTGTGTTATAGACGAGCACCCCACCATCAGTTGTTCTCTGTCTTTTGACTTTGACTAGCATAGCTTTTTGTAATTGTCTCAGTATGCTGCAAAGAGAAGTTTCATTGATGAGGTATGTGAGCTACAATTACGTGTGGGCATAAGGAAAGCATTTAGAATGCATTTAGAATTTAAGCTGGTTTAGGAAAGTGGCAGAAGCAGGTTCTTTTGTAGGGGCTAGGACATCATCAGCCCTGAAAACCAACAGAATATTCTAAATAACAGATTGAAATGTCACTCCTCTTCAGATCTCTTCTTTATATGTACTTTGTAGTTTACAAACTATAATTTCCCTGTTGGGATCCTAGTAGTATGTACATCCAGCTATGTGAGATCAGAGATCCCCGCCTCCTGCTTGTCATTGCACTCCTTAGCTACCCAATCCAGTGCCGCCATACACATGCCAGACACTTGGCAATTATTCCCGAAATGATGGGACAACATCTGCAAGTTCCTTATCCACCCGCTCTTCTTTATTCCCACTTGTGGTCTGTACAACTTTATTAGTGAGTCAGGCATCTGTGCTTGAACAAAATCCAGCCCGACACACCCAAGTCTGCTGAGACACTCCCAGTTTCAATAGAAACAGTTCCTGGATGTCTGCCTAACTTCCTAAAGCCACCGAAACTTTCTCAGTTCAACATACGCAGACTGGCTTTTCATTTGTTTCAAGGAATGTGTCCTTCACAACACATTAAGTAAAAAATTTCAGCTCAGGAATTATTTTCACTGTTGTCCATGCCAAAATTATTCTTGCTTTATTCTGATCAAATCCACCCCTTCCAATTTAGATCCAGATTAAGTCTTACTTTATCCATGATGTCATCTTTATTTGAGCCTATGTTTATCTCTTCTATGTCTGAGTTCTTTTGCCAGAAATAATGTAATATATTGTGGCATTTCAAATTCTTCCAAGCATATGTCTTCCTTTCCTTAGCAAGACCATTGACTCTTTCGGTCAAGGATTGTTTCTTAATCTTCTCTTCTGTAAGGTTGTTCATTATTAGAATGGGAAATCAACAGAGCTGCTTTATTCCTTATAAGTAGCTTCTTTCAGGTTAGGAAAAGAGTCCACAGCTTACTTTCGCCCATAGGACAACTCTACTAGGGTTAGCAGACAAGCTAAAAACTGGGAAATACTGTTCAAAGGAGAATTTGTTTTAAATCAACCACTTATGATAATTAAACCAGTTTGGTTACAGAAAATCTAAATGGATATCTTGTGGTTAGTTAAAAGTTGGAAGAAAGCAAATTAAATTGAATGACTTTTGTCACCAGTTATAAAACATCATTGGAATAAATAAAATTCATTATCATAATTAATTTGCCATGTGTTTCAGACAGAAGCATGTATCCCAGGCTGCCTTGAATGTTTCATGTTGCCAGTGAACAGCTTAATTTTTTGATTTTGCTTCTTTCTCCCGAGTATTTGAATTAGAGACATACACCACAGCACCTGGTTTATGTGGTGCTGAGACTCAAACCCAGAGCTGTATGAATAGTAAGTAAGCCTATTAAAAATTGAGCTACTTACTCGGACTCTATCATAGTTTCCTTTTTATTTTAATTGGTGAAAATGTAAAGCCTATATTCTTGGAGATTAAACCATTCTGGAACTAAAACCAGAGTGAATTATACTTGGTTTAATATACCCTTGAATAAAATTCATCCATAATTTATAGAATTATCTAGAAACTAGGTGTGGTTTGGCCCAGAGAAATGTGCTTAAGTTCCGTTCATTACACAAGAGGAGCTGAAGAGCAAAGTTGAACAAAGGGCACAATGTAGTTTAGGCTTTTTATGAATTGTATACTGTATTTTCAAGTTTTATGTAGAGGGGAAATCCTTAAGCATTTTTGATTCTAAAGAATCAGTTTCCTCCAAACCATATTAACAATTTTCTGGTACAAAGAAACTCATTTTGATTTCCCAACCATTGTTTAAGCTCACTATAATAAACCAAACTATTGGCCAAGATAGAAAGCAGATGAGACACGACATTATAAAAAGATCTTCTTTACTTTTCTCTATAAGCTTGTTTCTATATTTTAAGTTAATGAAAAGTTATGTTAATTCATGGTTCTTGGTTTTTGTCTTTTCTAGCTACCTGCTCCCAAAACTGCTAAGTTTCTATGACCAGAGTTTTCTTGAATGCCTTTAACCCTGACTACTCACTAGCCAGACTAAGTGGATCAATCTATTCATCAATACTTACTGTCCAGCAGTAGTTGCTTATACAAATATTTGGCTAGAAACATCCTTTTTACTTAAAAAAAAAAGTCTATACGTTAAAAGATACTTACCAAACAATGCTCATACAGAAACTTGAGCACACATGTTCATAACAAAAAACATTCCCAATATTTAAAAGGTCAAGGTCTACGGAGATGAATTGGTGAGATAATTGTTTTCTGTGCAAGCTTGGGGACCTGAGTTCAAATCCCCCGAAACCATGTTTGAAAGTTCAGCATAGCAAAGCCTGTAACCCCCTTGCTGGGGAGTGGAGACAGGAGAATAGATCACTAGGACATGATACCCACCAGCCTCAATCCATGTTGCTGGGACCCATGCCCAGGAACCTTGGGGGTAGGGTGAGCTCACACAGAGTCGAAGACACAGACTCTGGAAATCATGCATGAGGAAGAGGCAGACTCATTTATTGCTGAAATAGAGCATGGTTTTATACCACCTCCCAGTGTCCCATTGGCTCCCAAACTGCAAACTGCTGCTGTGGCTCCTCCTCCTTGCTTTCAATTGCAACATCACCAGTTTCTGGGCATGCCTGGGCATGTCCAGGTAGGACTCAGGCCAACTCTACATGAAGGCCCCCTTTTGTGCATGCTTGTTGCCAGGTGGGCCTTGTTCCTGATCAAGGCAGGTCTCCTTCCTCTTACAGATCCAATTTCAATGAGAGGCCCTATTTCAAATGAGTAAGGTAGAGAGTGACATCAGAGCAGGAAACCCCAATGTCTGTTTCTGGATCTCTGGTATGTGCGAGCACACAAATATTCATTCATACCTGCATATATATACACACATATGCATATAGCATATACACACACATGAAATAAGACAAAGCAAAAAGTAGAAGTAACAGAAATGTCCATTAAATGATGAATGTATAATTACAATAAGATATATCCATTTCATGAAATATAATTTCTCCCAGAAAGGAATGATATATTGATAATCTTATGACATAAATTATACTGGAAAGAACTGTGAAGTGACAGAAGCACCCCCCCCAAGGCCATATATTGTATGATCTGTGTGAGGTCAAATGTAAGGCTCTATAGAAGAAAGCAAAATAGTCTTCTTCAGGGTGTGTGTGTGTGTGTGTGTGTGTGTGTGTGTGTATTGTGTATGTGTATATTTATGTGTGTCTGTGTGTGTATATTTGGATCTGTCTATCTGTATGTGTGTATCTGTATATTTGTATGTGTCTATTTGTATGTGTATATATGTGTGTGTGGACGTGAATGTGAGTGTATGTGTGTGTGCATATGCATATGTGTAAGGACTTGAAAAGTTATTGGAAAAGTCGTAATTTTTTTTTCAGAAGTGTTGATGAAAATGGACGTAATCAGATTGTGATAAAAATTGGACACTCCTGCAAATACACTGTAAATTGCCGAGAATTGTCAATCATTCATTCATCAATTCATTCATTCATGCATTTTTGCAGTAGCAGAGATGGAAACTACTGCCTTGAGGAGACTAGACAAGTGCTCTACCACTGAGCTACAAACTCAACCCAAATCACAGTTTAAACGGGTAAATTTGAATAGCATGTGAATTATATTGTAATAAATAAAGCTTTTAGAAAACACCTTTTGTGGAAAGACTAGGTTCCCAACTTAAAATACTATTTCAGCATCAGAATCTTATTGGGTGGGGACCAGGAATCTACATTATAGCTAATCCCTGAGTGCTTATTACCCATGACTAAAGTCTAAGAATCGCTGAATTAAAGGATACAGAGTCTGCACCGTCTCCGTGAGGTATAACTGCAAATGTCTCCACTTAGGGAGAAGTAGTAATCATTCTAAAATGAATAATATTCAAGCTCATTGTTGCTGTAGCTTGGGTATTTAAGTCAAACACTCTTCGCATATCTACTCTCAATTTCAGATCAAGTTCTCTTTCTTCTTCAGAGACAAATGCTGAAGACTTAGAACCTACTAGTGCTTTGCTCCCTAAACAATTATCAAAGAATTGTTGTTACTGTCTCTTCTGAGGGTATTAGCAGAAAACAAGGTCAGAGGGTTTTTTCTTTCTTTCTTTCTTTCTTTCTTTCTTTCTTTCTTTCTTTTTTACACTTAAGAAAGACAGGTTCTTAAGAGCCAAAATTATATAATAAGCACAGAATATGTTCAAATTTAGAGTTGCATTGCAGGTCTAGCTCTAGGCTGGCATTGAAATTTAAAACTGTACATCAGATTCTGATGCTGATTTTCTAAAAGACAAGAAACTGTACATGCACAGTGCATTCTAGCTCTACCAACTTAAAGCTATTTATCATATACAATTTTATGCATGAAATCTCTGTAATTCCATATCCAAACAGTACAAAAGGAAAAGAAAATTCTCTGCAATTTTCAAAGTAGGCCAAGCAGTACCATTATGGATTGTTAGATGCATGATTTGCATGTCACTATGGAGATGGATTTTATACACATCATTTCCAGGTAATATTGGTGATCTTATTATAAAAATAACAGATCAGGGGGAGGGAGATGGGACTCAGATGACTAAATGCTTCCTTACCATTCTTGAAGCTCTGGATTAAAACCCCAGCACAGCATAAATCAAGCAAGGACACATGGCTATAGCACTCTCAGTACTGAGGAGGTAAAGGGAGGAGAATTATCCTCCAGGCAATCTTTAGTTACAAAGGAGTTTGAGGCCAGCCTGAGAAACTTTAGGCTATTTCAAAAATTAAGTCAGATTATGTTTAGATAAATAAAAAGAACAGAACAATCTGGAAGGAAACATAATACTGACTAGATAAAGGTTTAATCTTAATATTCATCTTTTATCAAATTAGGAAAGAGCAGCTTAGAGAATTCATATTATTGAGGATATTATTAAGGAAGAACTTTAATTGATACTGTGTTTTGTTTTAGTGAATGCAATATTAATACTGAGGAGAGTTACCAAGGACTATTCTTCTGAGTGAAAACAGAGGCTGCAGACTGAAGAATCTTGCAGCAGCATTATTCTTCCATTCCCACACCACAGAAAATTCTACAATCTAAAATAGTATTTATGCAAATTATCATCTCATTTATGAGCATCATAAAACAAGTTTATTCAAAGTTTCATCTTAGCTCTCCCTTGCTAGTGCTGAAAGTGGAAAATTATAAGAAAATCTCCCTAAGGATGCTTAGAAGTTCATTGTCAAACACTTGTTATGAGAACAACCCATGTAGGAGAATCATACATTTAAAAGTACAAGTGCAGTTTGATATTGTTCTTAATTAATGAACCAATAGAATCAATCCTCTTAAAACACAGTGGGGAAGAGTTTAACTAAAGAAAATATGTCAGTTGACAATGCTACCCAATTTGAAAAACAAAGTAAAGCTTACAATATTGTCTTAGCTACTTTTCTATTCTTGTGACAAAACACCATGACCAAGGAACATTATTTTAAAAGAGTTTAGTTGGGCTGATGGTTTCAGGGTTTTAGATTCCATGATTGTAGGGATAAATCACCACAGGAGTAGCTGAGAGCTCATATCTTGATCCAACAACATGAGGCACAGAAAGCACACTGGGAATGGCAACATTTGGGATTGCAAAGCCCATCTGTAGTGACACACCTCCTCCAACAAGATGACACTTCCTACTCCTTCTCAAACAGTTCCACCAGATGGGGATCAAATATTTAAACTGTGATCCTTTCAGGGCTATTCTTACTCAAAGTGCCCCATTTAGCCAATGGACCTCATAGACTCATGGACATATCATAATGCAAATTGCATTTGATCCAACTTCAAAAGACTTTTACAGTCTTAACCCTGTTAAAAACTCATAAATCTCTTCTGAGACCGTAAGCAATCTCCAGCTCTAAACTCTTGTAAAATTAAAAAGCAAATGATATAGTTTTGATATACAATGGCACAGAATGTGCATTACCATTCCAAATAGGAGGGATCGGTGTATAGTGAAAAAATATTGAACAAAGGCAAACCCAAACTCTAGTAGGGTAATACCAAATTCTATAGCTCCATGTCTAACATTGAATGTCAAAGCCCTGTCCTTCCAGATTTGCCATCTACAACACAATTCTCTTGGGTGGGTTCTACTTCTTGCATACAGCTCCCATTGGCAAATATCCCATGATCTGGCACCTGTCACACCTTCAGGTCTCCAACACAATCCAGGTTCATGTTCGCAGCTTCACATATGGGCCATGCATGGCCCTCTGTCACATTCCTGGCCTCAGAGGTTGTCCTTAAAACTGAGGAACATTCCACAACCATGTTAACCTCCGTATCCTTGATGACTCTAAAGCCAAAAGCAAATGGCCAATGTTACCGGGTTTAGCTGTCTACTGGGATGTAGTTTGTCCCCCTTGAATCACATTTGTTGTTGTCTTTTAAGAATAGAAAATTCCTTAAGCCATTTCTTTTATTTAACAAGTTGAAATCTTAGCTGGTTGAGGTCTTGCCCTTAGGGCAGTGGTTTTCAAACTTCTTAATGCTGCAACCATTTAATAGAATTCTTCATATTGTGATGACCCTCAATTATAACAATTATTTCTTTACAGCTGGGCGTGGTGGCACACGCCTTTAATCCCAGCAACTGGGAGGCAGAGGCAGTTGGATTGCTGTGAGTTCAAGGCCAACCTGGTCTACAAAGTGAGTCCAGGACAGCCAAGGCTACACAGAGAAACTCTGTCTCAAAAAACAAAACAAAAAAAATTTTATTTTCGTTGCAACTTCACTACTGTAATTTTGATATTGTTAGAAATTGTAATATAACTATATAATATACAGGATATCTGCTACGTGACCCCTGGGGTCACATTCCAAAGGTTGAGAATCATTGCCTTAGGACACGCCTCTTATTTATTCCATTTCACATAAGGTCCTCTGTATCTCTTTCACCATAAGCTTTGACTCCAACATTACATTTCTTGGTGTCCTTTATCTGTACAAATGGAATATTTTATATTTTGTTTGGCCTAACTTGTTCATTTTCAGTATAGACCTGTAAAATGGTGACTACTAATAACAATATGACAGAGTCAACACTAGGCTGTTGCGAAACCTCCTCTGTCAAATAAATTAGGCCATTATTTTTTCATTTAGGTGAAACAAATACTTAAGGCAAAGGTAGAAAGGACACACGTTCTTCCTCCAAGATATCACAAGAATAGAGTCTAGCACATTTGCAAATATTCTTCAGCTCTGAAACCTCTTGAGTCAGCTCTCCACAGGCCAGATAGCTCTCCATATTACTGTCTTGCAATCTCTAATTGGTTGAGAACAGAATCCTCATCATACATCATACCATTCCTGGTACCACATACCCTGTATGTCAGGGCCCTCTCTCTCTCTCTCTCTCTCTCTCTCTCTCTCTCTCTCTCTCTCTCTCTCTCTCTCTCTCTGTGTGTGTGTGTGTGTGTTATATGTGCACATGCATGTACAAGTACACAGCTGTGTGCAAGAGATGAGGTTAGGGAAATCTGTGTTTTCCTTCTATCACTATTGTTGTGGTTAACTTAAAAGTATGGCCTAGTAAATGTTTAGTATTCAGCTGTAATCATTATGGTGATTATGGTGCTGTAATCTAACCTGATATTAATCAATAAAGACACAGACACCTGTTGTATTTTTTAGAATAGCCTTTACCTGGGGCACAGCAGGTGTTGCTTCCTAAGCTATCTTTTACCTCCCAAGCCCCCGTACCATGGCATCTGTTCTCATTTCTATTTAGGCGACCTCCCATCCATAATTCCATGGATACTTGCTAATGTTCTCCATTGCCTGCATCCGTGCTAATCCGGCCATGTGCTTTCACATGCTAACCCACGGTGCTGGTCTGTGTTTCATTTTCCTCTGATCCTGTTTTGCTTCACCCTCCTCTTCCCTCACCTCAATGGCCCTCAACCAGACCCCAGAGGGTGAACCCTAAACTCTATCTCCATTTCTTTTGCCAAATCCTAAGCTTTGGCATTTTTAAAAATTAACTCATTGCTTTAAATTGGATAAAGCAAGGTTTACACAAGGAGGATGGGGTGTAATCGAGAATGTACCTTCTGGGAAGTAATCAGATGTTGAGGGGCAGTAATTAGCATTCGAATACATAGCTTGAGACCAACCTCCAACACACTATCTACTTTATTACCTTCAGAAGGAACTTATCACTGAACCTGGATCTAGGCTGGTGGCCAGCAAGTCCTCTAAGAGCTTGTCCCTACCCTTCCCCAAAGAATAAGGGTTACAGGAATGCTGAAAATATACATGGATTTTTTACACAAGTTCTGCATATTTGAACTCATATCCACATGCTTGAGCATCAAGTGCTCTTATCCACTAAGCCATCTCCCAGTGGAAATGTTAAAGACTTAGGCATTAAAGCAGTCACAGAACCCATGAGATAACTAACAGAAACAGGAAATGGGAATGGCAGGCAGTGGAACAGGTTACCAAAACTAATGCTGCTTGTATAAGGCCCAAAATTATTGGATTTCCTTCCTGTTTTTTTTTTTTCCTCCCGTTTTCTTTTATGGACAGACATTTTCTGTAGCCTTGCCTTATCTGCCTTTTACCACTGGTTAGATTAAACAAATCCACAATTGAATCTTTGAAGAGACAGTTTATTACATATAGTTCAATATTTTTGAGCTCTCATAATCCAAACACTTCTACTAGCCCCTCCCCTCCCCCAGCATCACACGCGGAACCAAGCCTGTAACATATGAGATCTAAGGGTCATTTCCTATCCTAATCATAGCAGATTTTTAAAACATATAAAGGGAAGAAGAAAATTAAGAAAATATTATTAAATTTGAGCAAAGAAGAGAGGCATTTAAAAAGACAGTTTTCTGTTAAAATAAGGAAATCTGTGCTACTTTTGTCTAATATCCTTTCAAGACCAGCTTGACTTCCTTTTGTCCTCTCCCTTTTGTTATTTGGAAAACAATAATTTATGGGCAATAATCCTTAGCACTCTTTGTCTTTCCTTTTCCTGAGCTGGCAATACCTTGCATGTCTCTGTCAATGATGATCAGCTTCTACAGGCAGGCATAGCTTGAAAATGTACCTCTTGAACTATGTTGTAACCTCAGTTTGTGGAAAAATCTTGCTCTTTTTTATTACATATAAAAGTAGAGATGTAAGGATGGAAAATGCGAAAGTCAACTTTTGCATGGGGGAGGTGGACACGTGTGCATGCACGTTTGTGTGTGTATATTCTCAGGCTAGAGATCTTTTAAAGATTGTAGACCTGCTTATTCCTTAGTAGATGCAACAAATCAATATGTTTACTCTTCTTATCTGTAAGGTAGGTGCAAGATTCCTTGCAGCTGTCTACAGTCTATTGGCTACCATGATTACTGTGCACTGGGCCACAGTGCACTTTTGGACCAGAGCAGAAAGAAAAATGGGAGATCAGAGAGAATCATGGAAAAGTGTTAACTGAATTTATGTGGACGAACTTAACTATAGGAGTGCACCTTGAAGAGAGTGTCTGTTATATCAAATGGGAGTTGAAAGGATGAGACAAAATTTGGCTTGATTGAGTAGGGAAAGCAGGAGGGCCAAGCATTTCAGCACATGTATTGAATGCTTTATTTGTATTTGAGCAAGGACAGAGCTGAACTAGGAAAGTAGGCAATGCAATGTCCAGATTCCAAAGGCAATAAGAAGAGAAAGACTTTCTTAGAGGATGAAGGTCCTCACCAGTCAGGCTGGAACTCAGAGTAAAACCTAGCCTCAGGGTGTGATTTACAAGCCTAATCAGAAAGCCAAAGGAAAAGACCCATAACAAAGCAAAGTCCAGCAGTAAGGAAGAAGAGGCAGTTTACTGAGCACAAAGCAGACATAGAAGAGTTCCAGCAGGCATTCGTTGGTGTCAAGAGAGAATGAACACTATTATCTTGGATTTTTGCAGAGTTTAGCTCTCTAGATTTATTGTCAATACTTAAGCACAAAAATAACGTGTTCATCTCTCTGCTGTAGTGTTTATGCCTACCAGATTTACAAGTAACTCTTTAAATAGTACATATGATCAAGCCCTGAATTGTGTTAGAAGATTAAGGTATAGCCAGAGAATGTATATTCTATAGCAATGCTGGCTAACTTCTGCCAAAGGTCCTTTAAGTAAATATTTTACATTTTCAAGGCCATATGGTATCTGTCATAAGTACTCAACTCCACCATTGGAGCATGTAGCAGCCATAATCAATATGTAAATAAGTAAGCATGGATCTGTTCCAATAAGCCTTTATTTTATGAATGTTGAAAGGTGATTTTATATGCTTTCCATGCCTATTAGACCTCGCTAACTGGTAAAAATTAGACCACAAGCAGGGAGAATGTGAAAAACACCACATTTTATCTATTCTCCATGAATGCTCATACAGTTGGCATCCTTTCCTATTTATGCACATTGTTCTGGTAAACACACACACACACACACACACACACACACACACACACACACACACCATGGTTGTTATCCTTAAACAGCATGTGGGTTGCACTCTAGCTCTCAGAAATATTCTGTCATGTATGATCAAAGTTCTACTAACATCCGTCTCCTTAAGCACTAGCCTTGCCAGAACTCTCAATTCAAAATGCTCCTGGAAGCAGGACTGCAGTACATGAAGCTCATTCTTAGAGCTGGAGCCCACAGATTCGCTGTCTAATATTTATGATTTGATTCCACTTTCCTAGATTAACTCTTCTTCCTAAGTAATCACACTTGTGGTACTTTGAGTTCTAGGTCTTGCTTTACATCTCACTCAGGCAGTTAGTATCATTTGAGCAGAAAAGCTTTGGGAAAAAAGCTAGGAAAAAATTGAACATTCAAAGACTGGAAGGATGGCATCTATCTATCTATCTGTCTATCATCTATCCATCTATCCATCCATCTGCTGACATTCCTGTTTATCTATCTTGGTGCTTGGGATCAAACCTAGACCTTCACAAATGCTTTACCTATAACTCCTCCACCCATAGTCTATGAATAGCTTTTATCTTAACTAGAAAATAGAACTATACTTTTTTTGTTTCATTCTACCTTTAAAGAAATGTCAATGTTAGAATTGAATTTCTTCCCGCTTGACACTGAAGTGAAAATCATTCACCAAAACATTTAGTAATTACATCATGACTCAATCCCAATTATTTAGTATTGATCTTGCCAGATCTTAACTTTCAAGATGTGGAATTCCAGTATTTAAAGGAGTGAACGAACTAATTCAGTCACATGCCTTTAATGTTTTAGTATATTTAAGGTAAAATGTAATTTTCCCTATAATACATAATTATCTCATTAAACAACCTTCTCCGAGATGAAACTATGTTATGATGTGGATGATGCAACAGTTGAACTGTCCACAAGCATATCACATAACCATTGCAAAGATAATTAGAAACAATGTACAAATACCATAAAAGACATGAAACTGGAAGACCCTCATTCTGAGTTTATGAATTATGAATATAATCTGAGAATTTGTGTTTGGTGGGTTTTTTCTTTGTTTAGTTGGTTTAGCTTTTTGATTATCTGTTACTATGGATTTAAACCCATGGGTTCCCAAACTCATGCACTCTGTCACTAACCAACACACTAAGGCCTGTCATTTGTTATTTCAGACCCATGTTATATATGATAAAGAAAAAAATAGATCACTTACTCTGAGCCAAATGGTTCAAGCATGGTTAGTTATAAAAATTACTGTCAAGCCAGCACTAGGGGTGGCAGAAGCAGATGGATCTCAGAGTTTGAGGCCAGCCTGGTCTACAAAGGGAGTCCAAGGCTACATAGAGAAACCCTGTCTCAAAAAAACCAAAAATATTATTGTCTGAAGATCAGTGACACTTCAGTATAGAGATAAAAAACTCAGGGACAAAGAATAATTTTTAAGAAGGCCCTAACTGGGCTATAATGCCAGCAGGTGTGGTGATAAATACTGGTAATACCATGAGTCATGAAGATGAGGAGCACAGGTTCAAGGTTGGCCTAGGCTACATATTAAGGTCTTTTCTCAACACAGCAAAAAGAGAATGACAAAGAGGAGGCATAAGAGGGGAGGAATAATGGAATGAAGGGAGAAAGTGCAGGAAAATATAATTCTCATATTTAAATAGGTGGGCATATTTTGGAGAATCTGAACATAATAATCTAAACATACATATCTGCATATGGATTTTTATGAAACATACACACACTTTTGATTTCTAAGTCAGAGGATGGCCTTACAATTATTAATAGCAGTTGGCAACACTATAGATGTTATTCTTAAAAATCTGCCTCTGTGTTTCCATTTACTTGAATTTTATCACTTCAGGTATATTTATTCAACTATCTATCATATTTACTTTAAAAAAACACGTCAATATTTGTGTTGAATAAATATCACATCAGAAGTAAATATATGAAGTTCCCAGAAACAGCATACAAAACAGATCTTATAATTCTATGTTCTTAATAATTACACAACCACATAGCCAAGTAAATAAGCCTTGTTCCGTAAACAATCATTGTAAAAATGTAAAAGAAACCAGGGATATAACTAATTTAAACAGATCCACCTCCCAACTTTGAAATTCCTTCCATTGGTTTAAAGCCATGCTATTGCCTCTTTAATTTTTGCTTTTAACTTAGAACTATGAATGAAGGAAAAATTTTCATCTTTGGATAATGAGAATTTTTTTCTTATATTAGGATTGCAAAGCTTTTAGATTTACGTAAGTTCATCTTAATTAAACACCTTCATTCTCCTATGCTCAAAACTCCGGTGACATGGAGAGGTATCTGGTAAAGAGGTAGGGGTTATTAAGGTAGAAGAACTGGGGTCTGAGGGTAGAGTTTAGTGCCAAACATGTGCAAGGCTCTGGGTTCCATATGTAGTGCAAGGAAGAGAAGGGACATAGGAGGAGAAGGGAGGAAAGAAATAAGAGAGAAATGGGTCCACTTAAACATCTATGAGAATTAGCCAGCAGATCAGTGGAAAAGGGGGATAAAGTGCAACAAGACTGGGTATATAGAGCAGTGATAGAGCATTTGCATACCCTGTGCATTACCCTGAGTTTGTCCATTTGTACAATGGAAATAAATGGAAGGCATTCAAGGAAAACTCACGAGCACTAGACACCTATGGTCATACTTGATTTCAGCTGTCAACTTGATGTGTTTCTATAGATAGCTTGGAAGAGGAAACCTCAATAAAAGGATACGCTACATTAGACTGACCTGTCACCCATGTGAGGGCCATTTTCTTTATTGTTATTTGGTGTGGGGGTGCCCAGTCTGCTATGGTTGGTAAAACCCCATGGGGAAGTGATGCTGCACTGCAGTAAGAAAGCTGGCTGAGCAAGAGACAGGGAACGAAGCCAGTAGGTTGACCACCTTGCATTGCTGTTTTGCTTGCCCTTAATGATCAAATGTAGCCTGTAAGATATAATAAATGCTTTCCTCCCATATTGTTTTTGGTCGTGGTGTTTATTGCAACAGAAACCAAATTAGGACACATACTAATGTAAAAAGAGATACTTCACACATAATTTTACAAGAGAGTCAAGGATATGGATTCAGGATTCAAAAAAAAAAGGCTATAATCTAAGCAGTACTCATCTTGAATTTTATGGAAATGTAGATTTTCCTCCATCCCTCTCTTGTGGATATATATGCTTATGAAGGGGGAGGGGCCATGTGCAGTTCTCTGATGGTCATAGCAGCAGCAGATTTAAAAATAGAATTGGCCTGGCTCTCCAAGCCAATGTTCTTTCCCTACACCATACAGCTGGTATTGAACACAATGTTGCTTCTACAAATTACTTCCATTATCTGTTGATTGCTGATTAACCATTTTCTCTGTACTTCAGAACATTCTGTCCAAATGATTTGAAGATGGCCTCTGCATATGAAATTCATCCAGGATGAATTTCTCTTCCTAAATTTCTTTTTTTTTAAACAGATACATGAAAAGGATTTTTTTCAACTTATATATTCACTTTACATACTGATAGTAGCCCCACCCTCCTTCCCACTCTGTCCAACACTCCCACCCTCTTTCCCCTCTTCCCCCCTCCTTGTCCTCAGAAAAGCACAGCCTCACAAACCTCCCCAGGCATACCAAGTTACATCAGCACTGAGCACATCCTCATTCACCGAGGCCAGGCCAGGCAGCCCCCTTAGGAGGAAGTGATTGAAAAACAATTGAGATGAAATATGAATAAATTAATAAACTATATTAAAAAATAAAAAAGAAAAACAGGCAACAAAGTCCATGTCATAGATAACAGCACCTCAGCTTATTAGGGACCCAGATTAAAATCAAACTGCCCTTCAATTACGTATGTGTAGGGGGCCTAGGTCCAGTCTATGAATGCTCTTTGGTTGGTGCTTTAGTCTCTGTACGCCTCCACGGACTTCTCAAGCTCCTCCTAAAGCTTGGAGATTCCTCTGTTGAGAATTCTTTGTTTAGCTCTGTATCTCATTTTTTTCCCATTGGATTATTTCGTTTGTTGGTGTTTAGTTTCTTGAGTTTGTTATATATTTTGGATGTTAACCCTCAGTTGTATGTAGGCTTGGTAAAGATAATTTCCCAATTGGTAGGCTGTCATTTTGTTCTACGGACAGCATCCTTTGCCTTACAGAAGATTTTCAGTTCTGTGAGGCCCCATTTATTAAATATTGATCTGAGAACCTGAGATGTTAGTGTTCTGTTCCAGAAGTTGTTACCTGTGCTAATGAGAGCAAGGCTGATCCCCTAAAAATTCTCTAATAGATTTAGTGTGTCTGGTTTTATGTTGAGATCATTGATCCACCTGGGCTTGAGTTTTGTGCAGGGTAATAGATATGGATCTATTTGCATTTTCTACATGCATACCTACAGTTAGACCAGCACCATTTGTTGAATGCTTTCATTTTTCCATTGTATGGTTTTGGTTTCTTTGCTAATATTCAAGTGTCCGTACGTGTGTGGGTTTATTTCTGGGTCTTGAATTCGATTCCTTTGATCTACTGGCCTACTTCTATGCCAGGACCATGCAATTTTTATTACAGTTGCTCTATAGTACAGCTTGAAGTCACAGGTGGAGACATTTCCAGAAGTTGTGGACTGTTAGCTAGATCTCAAGGAATAGCCCGCAGTTCTCCTCAGGTGGCTGTGTCCTAGTTGGGAGCCACAAGGAGTTGACTGGAGTGAAGGTATGTAGCCTGTAAGATCCTGAGAACCAGCAGGTCTCCTCAGGGACCCTGGAGCCCTCCTCTTGCCAGGAAACTTCTGGAGTCAGCAGCCCCACTAGCTCAACTCACTAGCTCTGCAGTCACTGAGCTCCAGATGCCCAGATACCAAGCAGGCCGGGCCCCAACATCTTGGAACCAAGACTAGAAGCATTTCCCTGGATTGCAGGAGTCAGGTGGCCAGAAGCTGGGACTGTGTGCCCCTGGAAACCAGGAGCTTTCCTCGGGATGATGGGAATATCTGGGTAGCCAGAAGCTGGGACAGCTTGTTCCAGCCATCAGTGGGTTCTCCTTTCACCTAGGAAACACAGATGCTGTCCTTTTGGAGTCCTCAGCATGACCTCTGGCTCACTCTGCAGTCACTGCGGTCCTCAGAAACTATCCTCACAAATCCTCATTCTAAGGGCATTAGAGTCCCCTTACTCTCATTGCTTCCTCGCGGTCTTTGAGCACCACTAGTTGATAGAAAGCAACACAGAGTAAACTACGACTAAGGTTCATATCAACAGCATCTCCTTCCAATACTGACACTTGTTTCATCAAGAGCCATAGTATAATAAAATTTTTCGGTGGCTTGAGGATGTAGCTCAGTGGATATTATGCCTGAGGGTCCACTGCACAATCCCTACCACCACGCAAAACAGGATATTGTGACACATGTTGTAACCCCAACACTTTGAATGAGAGTTAGATACAGGAGGTCATCCTACTCTACACTCTGAGTGTGAGATCATCTTGGGCAAAATAAGATCATGTCTCAAAAACCAAATCATTACTGTGGTTTCTAGTTCACTCATTACATTTATGAGTTCTTAACAGAGATATTCTTGTTTGTTTGTTTGTTTGTTTGTTTTGGACTGATGGGGCACAAATCTAGGGCATCATGTATGCTAAACATACTTTCTACAACTATTGTCCACTCCCAACCACACGAAGCAGATTTGTGTTTAGTAATTTCCCAGGAACAAATTCAACTTATCTATAAACACCATATTAAATTATCTGTCTGTAGCCGCCTATCATTTTAATACTTCGTCTAATAGTTTTCTAAAGTGGTGTGGTTGGGTCTTGAGGTAGAATTATCCCCAATTTCCTGAGATAACGCCACATTGATTTCCAAAGTAGTTGTACGAGTTTGTACTCCCACCAGGAATAGAGGAGTGTTCCCCTTTCGCCACATCCTTGCCAGCATGTGCTCTCATCTGAGTTTTTTTTATCTTAGTCATTCAGATATGTGCAAGATGGAATCTCAGAGTCGTTTTGAGTTGGGATAGAAGGCTGAAGATGATGCTCCAATGTTATAGAGAGTTTTGGGTGACTGTTCAGGCAGCAAACTGTCTCTGTCATCTTATTTGGGAAGCTACTAACCTGCACTCCTGATATACTAAGGGAATCAATTTTATTCCTTCTCAAGTCTCTGATGGAGTTGAAGACCAGATAGGTTAGCTTTACAGTTAAGCTTAGTTGTTTAGAGGTTAAGATGTTTTTAGGTCTAGATAGATGTTTTAAGTTGGTAACGATGAGATATGACAGATAATGATTTACATTCAGAGTTTTAGATGCATCAAGATAAGAAATATGTTTTCTTCAAGTTTGCCAAATACAAATAGCCAAAACATTATGAGTGTAACATTTATATATAAATCCTGATTGTTTTGAGGTTCTTCTTGCTGTAGGTAGTCTATTGTATATATGTGTAATAATATAAATATATGTAAAAATACTTTAATTAATAAAATAAATAACAAATAAAATATTTTTCTAGCATGAAGCCAGCCTCCAAGAGCTAATCTTTTAGTATTCAACTTGTGAAAATTTTTGACACTTGACTTTTGACTCTGTTTTTACACAATTTATATACTTTGTTTATGGCCATTAAGTTTCTCTTTACTTTTTTTCCCATAATATTGGATGAAAATGGCTCTTGTGTGATGATTTACAAGACTGTCTTGCCTCATACACTAGTGGGCTACAAGCTAACATCATTTACTCACCTTCTACCTTCCTGCGCTTAAATTTGCAAACATCAGGTTATTCTTCATTGGGCATGCCCACCATTCCCTTCTGAATAATTCCTGAGGGCCAAGCACCCTAAGGGAACCATGCACTGAACATGCATATGTGCCTATTCAGTCCTATAACTTCCTAATGTATACTCCCCAGATGATGCGTAGATTTTCTGAACCCAGTTCTTTTCTGCAGCAAGAAAATATGATTAGTTCATTCAGCTTTTCATGCTGGCACATTATCCCCAATTTTGCGTTCTGCTGCTTACTACATCATAAAAAGTACCTGTCCGTTTTAAAAATTATTCTATTTTTAAAATCTCTGTATATTTGTATACCTGTGTTAGGGTATGTGTACATGAATGCAGATGCCAATAGAAGCCAGACAAGGGCATCATATCCCCTAGAGCTATAGTTACTGGTAATTGTGAGCCACTAAACCTAGGTACTCTGGCAGAGCACTGCACTCTCTTACCATTTGGGTCATCTTGACAGCATCTCTTCAGTCACTCTTGCAACTAGGAGTCCCATCAGTTGTGAATAGTGTGGTTAGTTAGACTAGAGAATCATTAAAGAAGACCACATTGAATACAAATCAAGAAAACTCCAGGGACAACTAGATGGAATAAGTAGGAAAGGCACCTGAATCCAAATTTGATAACCTAACTGCTGACTTCATGGACTACCAGATAGAAGAAAAGAAAGTTTCCTCCAAGTTGTCCTTCAACCTCCATATGTATGCCATGATTCAGGAGTGCACATATGCATACACACACACAAACACACACACACATGCATGGGCACACATACACATATACATGTGCACACACACACACACACACACACACACACACACACACACACACACACACAGGCACACACACACTCTAGTACCTATATCTTAGTCATAGAAAAGCAAATCTTCCAACCATACTTGAAAAGCACCTATTTCAGTCAACTCACTTATGAGTATATCTCTAAGGGGTTTTCTTCTAGAGAGAATTATGTAAGGATGTGTGTGGCTTATCCTAAACATTAGCAGCACTATCCTAGTCTGGGAGCCTGAAGAAATAAAAAATGTGGGGGTCAACTACTAAACTCATTCTGTCTGTGTGCTTCCTGGCGGCATAATATGAGCTGCTCTGCTCTGTATCGCATGCCTTACCATGATGAGTTGAAGCCTCTAGGAGCCAAGAAAGTTCTTCCCCTTTTGAAGTTTTCTGTTAGGTATTATGACACATATATGAAAAGAATAAGACAGAAGGTAGCCATGCCTACCATTATGGAAGACACTAATTATAGTGTTACGAAGCAGCTTTCTAGTCACAAGGCAGGCAAGAGAGTAGTGTGCCTCCTCCAGAAGATAGCTATCAGACTGTTATCTGAGATAATTCAAAGAATGAAGTTTACTGCATGTATTGTCCTTGGCTTGGGTCTGACTTTCACACGAACTCTGGTGCCCCATATTTGACTACGTTCCCTGGATGGGGAGGCATGGTGGTACTCAGAGGAAGGATAGCAGGCTACCAAGAAGAGACTTGATACTCTAAGAGCATATACAGAGGGAGGAGGGCCTCCTCAGTCACAGACATAGGGGAGGGGAGTAAAGGGAAAATGGGAGGGAGGAATGGGAGGATACAAGGGATGGGATAACCATTGAGATGTAACAAGAATAAATTAATAAGACATATTTTAAAAAGAATGATCAGAGAGGGTGACAGAAAGAATATCTTCTATATGTGAATAAATAAAATAGTCACTGTCCAGCAAATGGTAACATTCTCTATAAGCCATGATGAGGCATATAGAAAAGGTACTCTAAATGTTATGTTTTTCATGTGGCACTTTCAATGTCCTACAAATTCCCTCCTGTTCTTTTTTCATATGCAAATTTCTTGCTCCTTTTCAAACATCTGTGATCTCTTCTCATGACAATATCATAGTGATGTTTTCCCTGGCCACCATATTTATAAAAGCTCCCGACACACTTTACATTATTTTCTTGTTTATGCTATTTTCCCTATATTATTTACCTTTATCTAGAATATTGTCTAAGATCTGCTGTACCATGGCAAGATTTATTTCCTTCTTTTTATTGAAAGCATATGTATATGTGTACATATGTATTTTTACACAATCTATCCTGATTATTGTTTCCCTTCCCTCTACCTCTACTCCTCCCAGTTTCTCCCCAGTTTTCATTCCACCTGGAATCACTCCCTTTATGTTTCTCAATAGAAAATATACAGGCTTCTAAGACATAATAGTAAAATAAATCATAATAAGATAAAACAAAATCTAACACATCAGAATTGACAAGACAAACCAAGATATGTAAAAGTGCCCAAGAGAAAGCACAAAAGTCAGAGACCCATTCATTCATTCATTCACACACTCAGGAGCCCAAAAAATTTCTAAAAATTGGAAATTTCATTTGATGATAAACAATTGCCAGTTGGGGCCCTGTTTCCATGATTATTTGACAAGGCCATTTAGATCAATTTCCTATAAGTACACACTTTGGGAAGATTCCATTGTACTAGATTTTCATACACACCATCAAATGACCTCTAATTTTAACTGTTTTTCCAAGTATCCTTTCCTTTGTATTCCTCTTGGCTCCATTTCCCCTCTTGACCTTTCTCCCTCCAGTGTCCCCAATTTATCCATAACTGTTTATTCTATTTCTCTTCCCTTATGAGATCTACCCCTCCTCAACATAGTCCTACCTCTTTATCTAACCTCTGTAGTTCTAAAGATTATAGCTTGGTTGTTACTGACTGGAACAGATAATATTTTTTTAAAGAGGATCTCAAAACTCCTAGGATGGCTTCAAACTCAACATGTATGCCAGGATGACCTTTGACTCCTGGACCACTTGCTTGTGCCTCCTAAGAGAAGGGATCATAAACATTCACCATATAACCTTTTTATGTGGTGCTGGGGATTGAACCCATGCCTTAGTGTGTGCAAGGCAAGCACTTTACCAACTGAGCCACACCTCAGCCTAAAAGGGGCTTATTTGATTCGACTCCTCCCTCTACCAGAGGCAAATTACATCCTTTAAGTCATCTGAGAGCAATGTTGACATCAGAGGTTTCCAGATTCCTTTTATAGCTCTTTTATGTCACACCCATCAGAATGTCTATAATCAAAAAGACACATGATAACATGTGTTGGTAAGACACTGCAGAAATTGGAATCATCATATTCTGGTGGTGGGGATATAAACTGGTGTAGCTATTATGGAAAGCAGTTTGGTGGTTCCTTAAGTTAAATATGTATTAACCATATGACTCAGTATTTCCATTCCTAACTATATACAAAAATATGTTCAAGAGTTTCAAACAAAAATTTGTACATGAATGTGAAAATCAACACTGTTTCCAAAAGGTAAAACAACACAAATAGCCACCAGCAGAGGCATGAATGCTGATAAGCAAAATGTGTTTTATCATGTGGTTCATCAATATATTGGGATATGATTCTATCTTTTAAAGTCAAGTGTGGATAGAGTCTATGCTGTGAATGAATATTAAAACCATGCTAAAGAACAGCAGTCAAACACAAACTATTATATATGATTCTAGTATTTGTAAATGCCCAGAATTGGCAAATGCATAGTGATGTAACTAAATTAGTGGATACCTGGTAATAGAGGACAGCCAATGACAATGACATTATATAACTTGAGGAAGTTATTTAAAACTCATTAAATTGTACATTGAAAATGGGTGAATTTTATGGGAAATAAATTAAGCTATAATGAAGGAAGGAGGGGAAAATAGAGAAAACCTAACAAAATCATTTTCTCAAGGTTTCTGCAGATTGAAGGGACTGAAAAAAGCCAGGCATGGTGGTGCATCCCTGTAATCTCAACACACGGGAGGCAGAGGCAGGTAGATCTCTGTGAGTTCGAGGCCAGCCTGGTCTACAAAGTGAGTCCAGGACAGCCAAGGCTACACAGAGAAACCCTGTCTTGAAAAAAAGACTAATGTTATAACAGTATCCATAAACTGTCATGGAGCATTGGAGAGACAGAAAAGAGAAAAGGGGGTAAGAGATCAGGAAGAAAGTATAAGGGTCTAGATTCTACTATGGCTATCTCCAATCCATCCCACTATCACATGGCTAGAAACCAGGGATGTTTTTACAAAGATTTAGTGAGCAAAGTGATGACAGGATGGAATTATGTCTAAATTGGTGTCTGGCCCTCTGGGGTACCATCTTTCTGAGTCTCCTCTCACTAACAAGGGGTGATTCTAAAACAAGATACATCCATTCATAAGACAACACTTTCATTAGCACCTAGCTGACATAGATGGGCCCAGACATTTTCCCATGAACATATTGGAGGCTGCAGAAGGCAGCTAGATGTTAAGAGCCAGAAGCCCTGCTATGTGTGTGCCACCATGAGGAATAAAAGGGTCCTAGTGCAGAGGATGATGGTAGGCAACATAATTAAGTGATAGTTGGAGAAAGTGGCTGAAATTCAGTGAATAGAAAAGGCAGGCAATGTAAGATAGGAAGGTCAACATTGGTGTAGGCTGGGGGATGGGGGGAATTGGACCTGATCAGGCTCAGAAATAGAAAATCCAATTTTCAAACCATGGACTTCATAATGGATGCAATCACAGCACATAGTAATAGGGATGGGGAAAGGGTCATGAGGGTATCACTGTAGAGATTAAGGAGGGCCCACACACTCAATACACTTGTGAATGGGCTGTCCCTCTTTGTTTCCATTTTAAGAAAATTAGATGTAGTGGTAAGGGGCTGGAATTCTGAAACACACAAAATTATCCTCACGAAAGGGCTGCATTAGCCCAGAAGAGATTGGTTTTAGTTAAGAGAGAATGAATTCCCTTCCTGGTTTAGTGCCATAATAAAAGCACTTGACATGGTCCCAAGTTTAGCACAGTGGAGAAAGGCCTGCACCTGGCTACTTCTTCAGAGTGGCCTAAAAACTGTAGGAGGGCCAGGGACAACAGATTGCGCTCTGCAGATTGAGTAAACCCCTAATATTTTCAGTGCTGGGGAATGTTATCGTGAGCTACTTAACAAAGCTAGAAGCCAGGAAAGTATGAGAGTGGATTCCACAGCTCTTACAAACCTCAAACCTTGATTCTGTTAAAATAAAACAAATTTACGAACCAAAGAAAATACCAACTGCCTGAATCCACTTAATGTATAGAGCTCCAAATCCTTGTAAGGTAGCACAATCTTCATATACATCCCGAAATGGAATCTTTATGGCACATGAGCACCTTAAAGTCAGGTACAATGGTGAAAGCATATGCCTATGTGTGCATTGCTCCAGGTTAATGTTTTGGAACATGTATGAGTTTCCCAACGGGGTACATAAAAGCTTAGCTACTCATTAGGAGAGTAGTTGAAGCTGAAGAAATCAGGAAGCATGCCCAAAGGCACTGAGGACAAACTATAATTTCGGGCAGAATCCCTGGAATCTCACCAATTGCAACTGGAAGTGTCGGCACACTCTGTAAACCCAGCATTTGGGAGACTGAGGCTGGAGGATGGCAACAAGTTCCCAAATAGCCTAAACTACAGAGTGAGATCCCATCTTGAAAAACTGTCAAAAGAAAAGAAAAAAAAAGGAATCTAATGACTGAAAGATAGCAACCTTTTAATAAAAGGAATATCAAATAGGCCTGGAGAAATGGCTCGGTGGTTATGAGCACTGGTTGCTCTTCCAGAGACCCAGATTTGATTTCCAGCACATACAGGACTGCTCACAACCATTTTTAAATAACTCCAGTTCCAGGGGATACAACACACTCCTCTGGCTCCCAAAGGCACCAGACACGCACATGGGATACAGGCAAAACACTCATACATATAATATAAATGTAAATAAATATTTTTAAAAATAAAAGCGAATATCAAATAAATAAAGCATGAATTACAAATGATATTACTGAATTTCAAGATGGGGAGGTAATTATTACAGATGAGGCCTAGGTCTATGGGTGTATTTTATAAGGTTATAGCATCACTGTATTATTTTATATCACACATATCCAAACTGACATAACCTAAATCTCCAGTGTAATGTGAAATAGCCTATGTATGTGTGGATAGAGCTATTCCTAGACTAAGGAGACAGAGTTTTTGATAGATTCTCAGATTGCATCATTGCCCCTCTAAAATATGCACTTTGTATTCCATCAATGACAGTAATTTAGGTTCCTTCCTGTGCCCAATTCCCATTTTTTTCCACCTTTACATAATCTTCTCACTGTTTCCCTTCTTTTCCCTCCTGCTTCCTCCTTTCCTTCCTCCTCTGCCCTTTTCTTGTATTTTCTCCCCCTTCTCTCAGTCTTTTAGTCTAACTTCACAGTGGGAAGTGTTGCTCAACAGATTACAGAGCTGAGTGTTTAATGGACAGACGCAGAGGGGTCAAATAACCCTTTTCCAAAATTATTATTGTTAATATTCTTTTATTGAAAATAAAATTTTAAAACAAAATATACTCACTATAGTCCCCAAACCTCCACCTCCTTCCAGATCCTCACCTACCCACTGTTTTTGAGACAGGTACCTCTGTACCCTAGCTTTCTTCATACTGTTTTGAAGCACAGGCTGGCACTGAACCCCTGATCCTCCTGCCTCTAGCTCTTGAATGCTAGGATTATATCCAGGTGCTACCATAGCCCAGTTTAGGTGGTGCTGTGCCTCAAACCCAAGACTGCATTCATCTTGAGCGTGCAGACTAGTGAGCCGTAGCCACAGCTTTTGAGAAAGCTCTTTGAAGAGCAGTCTGGCAGGCCTGCACAAAGCTTGAGTCCTGAACTGGCATGCAGAAGAAAGAGTGCTCAAGCAAAGGAGCCACGGGCAGATAAAGGTGGAATTACCACATTACTGTATCACATTCATATGCAAGATGAAGTATTTCCTGCTTGGTTGTGTAAGACTCTGTAATTGAGGAGCACACTGAAAGAAGATGTACTACATAGGCTATTATTATAAAGCAGGCAGATGGAGCTGGTGAGTAAGCAGCATTCTAGGCAGGAACCTCATTGAGTGGTAACTCACTAAACAAGTTGGAGGCAGCATCTGACTTCATTAGGAATAAAAATGATTCTTTGAAATGTTTTGGACATCCATATAGAAGGAAGCTGACTAATTTTCTTCACAAACTGACTACAAGTGATTGACTGCTACCTCGTTATGTGGCAGGATGCCAAGTATTCATCATTCTTTAAGAAAATCCACAAGTCATGAGTTATCACTTGTCACTTTTCATCTTTGGTGAAGACAGCTGCCCTTGGCATGAGTGGGAATTATCCAGAAACAGAAAGACACTGCAAAGACTGCCTCAAAGCAATCTGATATCTAAATGGTCTATACTTACCATCTGTTTCATTTTTTAAAAAGTCTATAATGTAGTATTATCATCTATTGCCCTATATTATATATTTAGATATAGGTAATAAATAAATGTAGTATTATCATCTAGTGCCCTATATTATATATTTAGATATAGGTAATAAATGATAATTTATGTCATAAAACCACAAAACTATTCAGAGTTCAATAATATGATGGGTCTCATTTATGAACACAATTATTGTACTATTATTATTTCCAAGTTTCTATGACTTCCCTTCAAAAATGTCTTCCCGGTCTAGAAATCACTATTCTAAATCCTTTAATGGCATTAACATGTTATTCTTGAAGACATGGTTGATATTTTGGAACCTGTGATTGGGGTGTAAAATAAATAAGTTTCAAACTAAAATGTATTAATACCACAAGGCATTTATTTTCTTATGAAGTTCCTACATTGACTTAGTATCTGAAGAATTTATGAACAAATGAGTAGATGGGTAGGTTAGTCCATCTGGACTTTTATAGCAGAATTCAATAGGCTCAATGGCTTCAGATGAAAGAAATTTATGTTTTACCATGCTGGAGAGTTTGGAAATCCAAGACTGAATATTTGACAGATTAAGTGATTTAGCGAGGGCTCGCTATCTGGCTCATAGAGAACATCATCACAGAGCAAATACTACCCTAGTGTTATGATGTAACTCCCTCTCCAAGGCCCCACATTTTAACATAGAAGCTCAATAGATGCTTTTCAAGGGTCTCAAACATTCATACTTAGCAATGGGTAAAGGAATTTTCCAAGAGAATCTCACGAAGTTGATTCATGCAACAACTTTGAAAACAAACACTATCTAGAAAATAAGAATTTCAGAACTAGGGATGTAGTTCAATAGTAGCATGAGGTCCTAGATTCAATCTATCACCAGCAATACACACACACACACACATACACACACACACACACACACACACACACTTAGTTGAAATTGAATACTCACTTAGTTGTACCATATATTCTGTAAGAAGATTAACTGGATGGCCTGAAGAAGAACCCAGGTGGTCCTCTCAAGTCATAACTCAGTGTCATTCTGGCAACCTCCCAAGAGATAAAAAAAATGTGATAAACATACAAACCACCAACAGAAAGAGTTGTGACAGCAATGTACAGAGTGAATAAATAAGAATAAATATAGTTTAATAGTCACCCTTATTTTATCATAAGTAGATAAGAACCTCTGAATATTTGCCCATTTTATATTCTAAATCTCTTCGTATAAAAGGAGAAACTTTCAAATGCATCTGTTAGGCAATAAATTTATTTTATCGCTTTCTAACCAAATGCTTGGCCTATTTATGCATAACATCTTAATATTAAATTAATCTGATTTTATAGGCATGAAGAATCTAAAATAAAGCTATTAAATATTCACTACAAAAAATTTTATGCAACAATATATAATGGATGAAACAGAGAATTAGCTAATACATGAAAGCAAGCATTTATTTAAGCTTCTGGGGGCACAATCTACCAATGATTCTAATCAGCACTGATACCTATGAACCACAAAAATACCAGAATGGCACAATAGCTCTAAGGGAGCAACAGTATCACACATATCTTGATAGAAACCAATAGCTCCCTAGTTGGACTTGACTCACTCAAAAATAATTTCATGCCTGGTACTAGAAGCCTAACTAATTATTTTGTGTTAGTTAAATCATTTTTCTAGGAAGAAAATCTACAACTCCCTCTTTACTGAACCAGCATCATCCCTAACTAAATTCTAAATACTGGTCCTTATACATTGTCCTAGTTAGAGTTTCTATTGCTGCAATGAAACACCATGACCAAAAAGCAAGATGGAAAGGAAAGAATTAATTTGGCTTACACTTCTATAACACTGTTGAACATCAAAGGAAGTAAGGGCATGAATTCAAACCAGGCAGGGACCTGGAGGCATGGGTTGATGTAGAGGACATGGAGGGATGCCGCTTACTGGATTATTCTCATGGCTTGTTCAGCCTGCTTTCTTATAGGACGAGGACCACCTGCACAGGGATAGCGCCAACCATAATAACCAAGCCATCCTGTATCAATCACTCAGAAAATGTCCTACAGGCAGCCCTGCAGACCAATCTTCTGCTGGTGGGGAGGCTGGTGGCACTCAGGGGAAGGATAGCAGGCTACCGAGATGAGACTTGATAGCCTATGACCATATAGTGGGGGAGGACGTCCCCTTCTGTCACAGACTTAGGGGAGGGGAAAAGGGTGAAAGAGGGAGGGAGGGAGTAATGTGAGGGGACAAGTGATGGGATATCAATTTAATTGTAATCTGAATAAATTAATTAAATAAAAAAATCTTCTGACATTTCATCAAAAAAAAAAAAAAAACTTCTCCTTGCAATAGACAGAGATAATTACCAAGGAATTACAACTAATTAAAGTGCAAAATTGTGGATCCCAGACACTACTGGTCCATCACACAATTCCTGTATCTAAGGTTCAGGAACCATTGAGAAACTGATGACCATTAACCATGGAAGGGCTAAAAGATTGTAAAAGCCAAACAAATCTTCTAGAAATTTCTGGTACTATACCCATAAAGTCTCAACAACAGGCCTGCCTAAACATGACCAGAACAAGAAAGACTCCAATAGACATGATAATGTGAACAGAGGGAAGAACACGAGTCCTCATCCACATACTAAGAACATCAAGTAGAAAAAAATGCTGAGAGTGGGAGAAATAAGCATAACAATTAGTTATCCAATACCAAAAGGACATCCCTGAAAAATACATACAAATAACACTATGCAAGCTGAGAAGTCTATTTATTTATTTCAACATATATATGTTATATATAGATATATGTATATGTTATATATACAGATATGCACGTATATATTATACTCTCAAATGTGTTTTTTAAACACATGGTGAAATAGAGACATATTGAAAGAATCATACTTTTTGTTGAGAAAAGATGTTGTTGCATTTCCCAGGTGGGATTTACACCCCTAAGTTCCAGTCATCTTTTGTTGTTGTTGTTGTTGTTGTTGTTGTTGTTGTTTGTTTGTTTGTTTGTTTTTGAGACAGGATTTTTCTTCAGTTATAGTACCCTTTCTACCAAAGAGCAAAGAATGCAGATGTGTGCCTCCATACCCTAGAAGAATCATACATTTGATACCAGCTAAGCATTTGATTCTCTGCACATTAGGTACCTCTTTCTCAAAGCGCAGTCTGCATGCATTATACCCTTCTAACAACTTAACTCCAAGTCAACACTTTCCAAAGTGCTGAACTCAAACTCAACTCTCCTTTAGGCATTTCTATGGAGTTTTTCAAGACAAGTATTGTGTGCTGCTGTGCAAGTCATGTAACGGCTCAATTCAGGGTGTGTGTGTGATGGATATTTAGATAGAAATCAGGCTCTCTGGAGTTGTGCAAAACAGTAATCCTGTCCGAATAACACAAACACATCCAAAATTAACCTGACCTTCCACCATGATAAATAACATTGACTCCTCTCTATCATTGAGTTTGGGGACTTGAAGGTTCTTCTGATAAGCCTTTGAGTATTGCAAGGAATTGGGAGAGAAACAAACAAAATTTCTACTACATCCTTCTTTTGATTTCCTTTCCCACTGGGGGAAAAAATCCTAACTGTTCTCTCATAGTTTGGAAACATGAAATTGTTAGTTTCAAAGCAATAATGGATGATGTAGATCGAAGCTAGGACACTCATTTTATAAGTGAGGTAACTGAAGTAAAGAAAGTTAAAAGGCTGGGCAAAGATTCTGTATTTGACCATCTTAGTTACAGGGATTAGACTAGGGATCACCTAGTTCTTTCAGTCTGGAGTTATTTCACTACAAAGTAATTACCCCTCTGTTCATCTTGGTTCAGTATCAGTACCCAATCAGTCCTGCTTAGATGGATTAATTTACATGAAATATTTCTTTTCTCATAAATGTTTAATTGTTTCATATTGCTTTGTAAAGCAGAAATTCCTTATCAAATACTTCAGTATAGATAGTGCTTATTTTAACAGTCCTTTGTTTTTTTTTAAATAAAAAAAAACTACATCAGCATGCTTTTCCACATTAACAGACTGAAAGAGAAAACATACATGGTTCTTTCAAGCAATTATTTTTTTTACTCTATTACTTAATAGTGTCCTGCATTTATGTAATTAATTTTTTTCTCTTTAGACCCCATTCCACTGTCTCATGCTCCCTGCTTCCCACAGAAACTCAGCATGTCTCCCTATTACTTTCAAGTCTTATTTTTAATGGGGACCTGGCTTAGTGTTCATGGTTTCAAGCCCCAGTACCACCAAAAACTATTAATAGAGATGCTATACCAATATTATGAGGTGACATTCATAAAAAGGAATGACCTGTTGGTTTTTTCCAACAAACTATATTAACCTCCAGGAAATTACGAGAGTGAAAAAAGTCTATAAAATTTTCAAGTCCTGTAATGGTATGTTTATATGAAAATGCCAAAATGAAACCTATTTCTTTGTATGCTTACCAAAAAAAATCAATGAAAAAAATTATATCCTCAAAGATTTTATTATTTTACTGGATTATTCATTTTAACAACATTGGATTGATAAAATTAGAAACAGAGGAAGAGATGAGAGATGGCCATTGTTTAAGGTAGAAGTAGAGGGGTAAATATGGATATACAGTAGTACCATGAAGGGGCCCTGCAAACTGCTCTGAGGTAATACTCTAGTGGTTATCTTCACAATCTACATGTGATAAAAATGCACACACGGACACACAAATGCATGGGAATGTGATAAAATCAGAATAATTTGTATCAGTTATACCGATGCCAATTTCTTAGCTCAACCCTATAATCATTTCAGAACTTCCCATTGTGGGAAAGCTGGAACCTAGGACTTCACTGAAATTTTTTCAATCTTATGTCCATATATAATTATTTCAAAATCAAATGCTTTTTAAAAATGAAACGTGTAGAAGCCTTTAACATGGTGATTTCTACTAAGATCTGGATGTGGTTTGAAGGTTACTGGACTGCAGGTTGGGGCCTCAGTGTAGTAGTGTTAAGGTGATAAAATGTCCAAGAGGCAAGGTCCAGTGAGAGGTGTTGGTTGGGAACACTGACCTCAGAAGCTGTTAACAAAGTTCCTTTGGCTTCCAGCTTAGTTCCCATGAAAATGAATCCTTAACCTAACGTGGAGGCTCAAACCTAAATCACATTCCTAAAGGGGTAAAGGCAAGATGATTATGAAAATTTTCTAGGCCAGCCTGAGATAGAAGTTTAGAGAGGGAGAGGAGAGAGAGAGACAGAACAGAGACAGACAGAGACAGACAGACAGACAGACAGACAGACAGACAGACAGACATGCAAAGAGAGCTTACATCTGATCCACAAGCATGAGTCAGAGAGGAGCGGGGGACTATTTGTTTGTTTGTTTGTTTGTTTTGAAGTGAGCTTACATGCCAACTTCTTTTCTGGCTGATATTACATAATCTCTCTAAGTCATTGTTAGCCTCTTATTTCATAATCTCTCCTTCTCCTTTACGTTCTCATCATTGCGATTCCATCCATCATACAGCCATCAACAGAGGATAAAGATATGAGACTAATGAATCTCTAAAAATATGAACAGAAGGCAATTGCTTTCTTTATAAGTACTGAGCTTCATGATTTGGGTACACCAACAGAGAGCGGACAGGCACAGCTTTCATTACATTCAGACAGTGTTCAGGCAGTTAGAGATTCTTCAGTGGCAAGAATAGTAGAGTTGAGAGGAGATTTAATCCACAGTTGAGTCAAGGTTGGTCAAATTCATGGTCATTCCTAAGAGGATACTGACTGATGCATGAAAGTAGAAAGAAGCCAAGAATACCTTAATGGGGAAAGTGTAAATACTAAAGCTTTGTACAAAAAGGTTCAATAACACTTTGACAGTTGCACTTCACCTCCGTCATCCTACCTCCCACTTCTCCTCCAGTCTTCAGAAAGGGGGATCCCTCCTCTTTTATCATCTGACCACAGCCTATCAAGTCTCATCTGCTCTGCCTGTATCCTCTTCCTCTGTGGTCTGGCAAGGCTGCCCTGCTAGGGGAAAGTGATCAAGGAGTGGGCACCAGAGTCCATGTCAGAGGTAACCTCTACTCCCCATATTATGGAGCCCACAAGGGAACTGTGCTGACTATTTGGCTACACCGAAGCATGGGTTCTAGGTCCTCACTATGCATGGTCCTTGGTTGGTGCATCAGTCTTTTCAGCCCACCACAAACAGGATATTATTTAAAGCGAGAAACATTTCTTATTCTTATAAAGATGCTAGTTGTCCTCAATTTGATGTATTTAATACAATGCTAATTAAAATTTTAGTCAAATATGTAACTAAACATTAACAAATAAATGTCTATGAATAACAATCCAACATTGCAAAGAAAATTGTTGGGTGGCCTCAATACCAATACAATAGATTTTGAAGGTAAGAGAAATATAAGTGCTAACCCAAAGTGATCAAGAAAAATAGAAAGCCAAAATGACTTGATGACCATTTATATAAATGGAATACATGAACAGGATTCTTTTTTAACCACACTCAAAACAAAGGTCAGATAATGGACAAAAGATTTATGCACGAGTGTTACTAAGAGTATTGAAGAGTGGCAATTATTATTTACATAAACTATTTGAGACATTGGAAATAAGAAAATACTAGTCGTGATGCTCTTAGGACTTTAAATATCTTGAACATAAAACCAGACAACTTGAGTAAGAAGAAACACAAAGAGTAAGAGCGAAATTCTAACAGGAGTATGAATGCAAAACATTCTATGAAGGATGAAAATATCTGGATATGTAACATACTGAAGATGCTATTTTAACATTTTCACTAATAACGAATGGCTAAGAATTGAGAGACCTAATTATAAAAATTAGTGTGCTAACAAATTAAAGAAAAACTACATGGTATTATTTATAGAATCCTAAAAGGCAATAGATGGAATCCACACTGTCAAACTGTTAGGGAATCAGCAATAGAAACTAACATTGGAATTTTAGTTTTAAGATCTATCTAAATATTGTAGACATTTTTTTTTAAACACTGGCAAGTCCAATGACAGAAAGAACTAAATATACAACAAAATTTCTTTTCATTTCCTTGGGGCATCAGAGAACTGGCTGGAGGTGTGTGACTCGGGAACAGGCAGAGGGCTATGAGTGGACATTTATGTGCACATCTAAGTTTCTCATAGTGTGTAATTTTTCCATGTTCTATTCTCCAGCTGGAAACACATATCTTCAAAGAGACTTTGGAACACACATTTAAAGAAACCTTACAAATGACATCATTGAGGTTTCTAGAGTAATTCTATAAAGCCCAGCTCCATAAACATAGAAATAACATGGAATTATGAGGATGTAATTTTACTATCTTGAACTTCCACATAGTTAAACATATTTGCTATACTCTTATTATAATTCTACGGTAATCAAAACAAAATTTATTATTGTTTCCTTCAAAACCACATGACTCAGGTTTATTCACAGTAAACTTAATATAAATAAAGATAAGTTAAGAAGAAAATAATGGGGGTCCAGTGAGAGAGCTAAGAAGGTAAAAATACTAATAGTTACCAAGGCTGATAGCCTCAGTTTGTCCCTACATACACACACCATGGTACATAGACAAACAAAAGTATGCACATATACACACAGTTCTTTTAAAATATTTTAATTTTATTTTTAGATTATACTTGAACAATTTCCCCTTTTCCTTTCCTCTTTCCAAATCCTCCCAGACACCCTTCTTTGTTTCTTCAAAATCAAGGCATCTTTTTTATTTCATTACTATTACATGCATACACACACACACACACACACACACACACACACACACACACACACAAATAAACAAATATAATATGATGAATAAGGACTTTTGAAGAAGAATAGTAAATTTAGACTGATTGCCACTGAGAAGGACTACAGAAGGATGGAATGTGGGAGGGCTACAAAATAATCGTGAACTATTTTGTATGTTTTAGTTCATCAAAATGAAAATACAGTGCTAAGAATGTCTCTCAGTGCTAGAGTGTTTGCCTAGCAAAAGTGAGGGCCTATTTTCAATTGCTAAAACCAGGCAAAAGTAAAAAGAACATAAAACTTGAATTTTAAAAAGAAGACGTGACAAAATGCTGAGAATCAATTTGTATTCTTATTTTCTGTATATTTTACGAATGAATGACTAGAAAATGATAAATATAAAGAAACCCATGTGTCCCCCCAAAAAAATCATCTCATATAGCAACAGAAAAGATTTCTTTGTCATTGGTTTTTTCAGAGCTGGGAACCAAACCTAGGACCTTGCGCTTAAGTTCTATCCCTGAGCTAAGCCTCCATCACCACAGCAAAGATTTATGTGCTATTCTTAGGAAGGCAGTACTTGAGAACACAGACTACAGAACATGGCCTCTAATCTTGCCAGTATCACACACACACACACACACACACACACACACACACACACACACACACACACACTGGCTGTGCAGTCTTAAGAAAGTTATTTCATTTTTCTAAGTTACTGATTCGTCTTTGGATGATTAGGTTAATATACCTCATAGTATTGCTCTGAAAATGCAGAAATAGTTTTTAAGGAGAGGCAGAAAAGACACTGACTTCAAAACCATACATAAGAAGCATTACAAAATGGGAGTCGTTAATGAATTATTTAATACTTATGGGAGAAAGCTGAAAAGAAAACATAAATCATTCTAGAAGAGATGACACTTGATCTGGATGTCTGGATGCAAAAAAGCATTAAATATTTAAACATATGTGTGAGGATGTTTTAGGCAGAGTGAAGAAAATTACACATGGCGGAAGCATGAAAGTATACAATCAGACTTGGGGAGCATCTCTAAAGAGGCAAGCACCTAGTTTTGTAGTATTAGTCTCACACATACAGTTTACTTCCCATCTTGAGTGTATCCTTCACAAAGCACAGCATAAATCAAACCCCACTGTCAACAGTGGTGGATGTTTTTGAGATGAAGGGAAAGAATGACGACCTATGGGAAGCAATCATGTACCTACCAAAACTTGAATTGTGTAGTCAATAGCAGGAGGGAAATGTGGTGGACACATCTAAAGATCATTACCCTTTCCCTACTTATATTTCTTTCTTTTCTTTAGTATCATCACTTTCCAGACACACTCTGGAAAGCCTGTCCGAGAAGGAGGAGGAGGAGGAGAAAGAGAAGGAGGAGGAGGTCACTTCAAATCATAAAGCTTTGGGCAAGATAAATGTAACTGATGAAATTACCTTTTCCTTGGACTTGAGTGACTGCACAGCAGGATGGATCACTGCCTAGCTGGTTAAATGAAGTTAGTAACCAGACCACGTCTGGCAACTGGTCATCTTAAGGTATAAAACAATTTAAAGTAATTTCAAGACAACGAAGTGTAGGTGTTATAACTGTGGCAGATTTAAAGTGAATAAAAAATGATTAATGTGGTAGTATTACAAAGCTACAACCTGTAACATTGTTGTTGTTTTTGTTTTTGCATTTTATCACACACACACACACACACACACAATTGTATTGAACAGAGAAAGTAACAAAATGGCAAAATGGCCTGTGGAATGAATCAACATTTCCTAAGCATATTGCTATGACGTTATACCCTAACTGATGGGCTAATCATATTGAATTAGCAACCATTTATCAGGTGGGTTATGACCAGTTAACTTGAGCCAATTTTCTTTTCAAAACCTGCGCCCTCGGGGAGAGAAGAAAAAAAGAAAGCTCTCTCTGTAATTATGTATTCAGTGCTGTGAACGAGTCTGGTAGTGGAAACAGTGCAAGAGTTTTCCCCTTGACCCAAACATTTGAAAATGATCATTTCCTTTTCCCAAAACGAACCCAAATCATCAAGGAGCTAGAAGGAAGTATGAGCGGAGACCTATGAGCGGTTTGCTTTAGCATCAAGTACACGTAATGCCCCCATGTGACACGGGGTGCTATCTCATAGCTGTGTTTGTTTCCCAGGGGTCTTGTCAATTGTCCTAAGGAGTGTATTTTCTTAAGGAACCATGAGAATATTCATAGAATTGTTCTTTCCAAAAAAATAATGGAGAGAGATGGTTTGATTTAATAATCATTTTTTATCAACTATGTGTACATTTGTATATGTACATGTGTACGTAGGAGCCTAAGGATACAAGGGGACCGCCTTGAGCTGGGATTACAGATGGTTGTGAGTCATCTAATGTGGGTGCTGGAAACTGAACTTGGGTCCTTTGAAAGAGCAATACATGCTCTTAACTAATGAGTCATCTTTCCAGTGCCTGATAGTTGGTTTTTTCGTGGGTGGAAAGTGACACAAACATGTTTTTTAAAGGTTGAGGAGTGGAGCTGGAAAAACAGCTCAGTTGTAAAGTGCTTGTTGAGTAAGCCTGAGGACCTAACTTGGGTACCAAGCACCCACATATGAAAGCTACAGGTGGTGGAGCACACTTGTAATCCCATCATTTGGAAACAGAGACAAGTGGTCCTTTGGACTTATTGAACATTTATCTCAGCCCCATTAGTGAGCACTAAATTCTAGTGAGAGTCGGTGTCTCGAAACAAAAGGTAGATGGCTCCTGGGGAAGAGTAACAAGCATGACTCTAGCAGCCATTTCCAAGTACGCGCACACACACACACACACACACACACACACACACACACACACACACACAAAGACTAAAACACATATGCACACAAAAAGTCGTATGGAAAAAATTTAAAGGTTGAAAAGCAATATCTTGAATTTTTTATCTTAGCCATTCTGATGGGTGTAAGATGGAATCTCAGAGTTGTTTTATTTGCGTTCCTCTGATGACTAAGGAGGTTGAGCATTTCTTTAAGTGTTTCTCAGCCATTTGATATTTCTCTGTTGAGAATTCTCTGTTTAGTTCCAAGCCCCATTTCTCAGTTGGGTTATTTGGTCTGGTGGTGTTTAATTTCTTGAGTTCTTTATATATTTTGGATATTAGACCTTTGTCAGATGTAGGGTTGGTGAAGATCTTCTCCCAATCTGTAGGCTGTCGCTTTGTTCTGTTGACAGTGTCTCCTGCCTTACAGAAGCTTCTCAGCCTCATGAGGTCCCATTTATTAATTGTTGACCTTAAGGCCTGGGCTGTGGGGAAATAGAAGGATCCAGAGGGTCCTATAAACCTACAAGAAGAACATTATGACAGGCAGATCTGGGCCCATGGGTCCTGCTCAAACTATGGCACCATCCAAGGATAATACATGCAGTAAACTTCAAACCCCTACTCAAATCTAGCCAATGGGCAGCAATATCTACCCAAACAAATTCATTAAGTATCTTTTCAGTTGTCTAATTGTCTAAGTTAACGATTGTTTCATTCATGACTTAAAACATACCTCCATCTTGAAATGAGTATGCAGTTTTCCATTTAAGATGGGGGGAAAAAGACTAGCAGAATCGCTTTGACAGGCATTACACTGTGAGAGGATCAGGCAGACTTTGTACAGGCTCAGCATCTGTCTCCCGTCAAGCCCTGATACACATTGATGTGACAGACTCATCTCCTGGGGATCCACATAGAACATTTCCAAGTTTATCTTTCAGGTCTAGAAAGCCACTGCATTCACCTCAATAGATGAATATTATCACTGGCCTGGTAGCGTATGTCTATAATCCTCTGATAAAGAGGCTGAATCAGCATCAAGAGTTCACCGTCCTCGAGTATGGTACAGGACAAGACCCTGTCTCAAAATGTTAAAAAAAAAAATAAAACAAAATAAAATTGAAACAAGCTAGTTTGTAGGCAAGAAGCAGAGTGTTTGCGTGGTTTGTGTAAGGACATTTTTTTTGTAATGATGCATTTTGTGGATGGATTATCACACCTAGTGTTCCAAGCTGTTCGCAAACTGTTCTCAGTGCACTCCAGGACAGGGTCTGGACTGACTGCTTCTGGTAGCAGCTGTTGTGCTTTCTCAGGCTACAAGAAGGAACTCCCATTCCTCCAGCAGGCTCAGGGTTCATTAAGTAGGCTGTGTTCAATGCACATCTGTTATCAACTTTCACGAGTTCTAGCTTTACACCGTTAAGACTGTGGCCCATTGGCTGCACCATCCTACACCTGGGCCTTTCCCAACAATCCATATACACTGATGTCCTCACTGATGTCGCAAAATGCTGAAACTTGCTCAGGTTAGTAGCTGCTACTTTAACCTGTGGCCATGCTTTCCCACATTGCAGCTCATGAAGCATTACCAGCATGCCACGTCAACAAAGAGCATGTGCGTGATCCGAGTGGTAGCCTCAAGGATGGCGTGCTTGGCGACATGCCAGTGATAGCCATAGAAGAGCAGGCACACACTACTCCACTCTAAGTGAGGCTCCACTGGTGCTTGCAGGCACTCAGAGAGCAAGTCTTCTGGCAGCTGTACAGGACAAAAGCCTTTTCTGCTGGCTATGCTCCAGGTGGCAATCTTTTTCATTTCTGTCATCCATCTAAAGGAAGCCACTTCAGTGTCATCTGGAACATCAGAACCTTTTACACAATCTCAAAAGGAATATGCACAATTATGGGTTGAACATGCCTAAATCCGAAGCACCAAATGCTCCAAAATCTAAAATGTTACAAGCAAAAAAAAAAAAAATCCACACCTGACTTGGTGTGAACGGTTGGAGTTAAAATGAAGATGCACTAAAAAGACTGTAGAAAATTATCTTGAGTCTAGTTGCAACTGGTACATATAAAATTTTAATGATTTTTTTGTTGAGATTTGGATGTCAGTATACGTTGTTATATATTGTAAATATTCTCCCTCTAATCCAAAATATTTCTGATTCCAAGCATTTCAGGAGGTTGCATAATGTTCTAACAATTTATATTTAATTCCAAATAATTTAATGACCCCCCAAGAACTTTACAAATATAATCATTAATTTTAGTATATAGCTTTGGAGTGGCCAGACAAAACAGACATTGAAACAGATAATAGAGTTTCCACTCTTCACACAGTGGATTAGTGTGAGGGAAAGGGCTCAGTAAGTTAGAAGCAAGTGCAAAAATCCATGTGCCTTAAACAATAGGAATTGGTTTGAGAAAAGATTTGAAGAGAACAATTCTTTAAACCATTAAACAAACCACATAATTCAAAAGTGCAAATATAAAAAAAGAGTATGGATTGTTGGGTGTGCATTCTACCTTATGTTCTTATGAAGGACAAAAGTTATGTAAATCAATGAAAAGTGGCTGATTTGGTTGAAATGTTGAAATTTCAGTGTTTATAGTTGAAAGATTCTTTTTTTCCTTCTGACAGAGTCACTTCTAATGATAGTTTGTATGACTAAATTGTCCTTCTACCTTCAGATACTTAAGTCAGAGTAGAAACAATGGACTTAGGGACCACAATCCCATTCTTCCTGTTATAAGTATTGTTTCATGCCATATATATTAGGACTGCTGGTGTTTAGAAAAAGCTGTCTCGCTATAGAAAGAGAGTAGAAGCATACCCATTATGTTCCAAGTGCCATTTGTCACTTTGTGTGAAGACAGAATGAAAGCCTGTCAAAAACAGCAAACAGCTTTTAGAAGGACAATATGCTCTTTTTAGAAGCCAGGAACTAAGAGAAATATTCATGTAATTTCCAAGACCACCATGTACAAATAATGTTTCCTTAAAGCTTTTCTTGAAATGTTCAAGTGCAAAAGAAATATTATCATTAATATGTATCCCCTGAATACAGATGCTATTGGTGTCCCATGCAGTATGAAGGCCTCTGATATCTTTTTCTTAAAAATATCCAAATTATATACCTAACAGTTACACACCAGCACAGTTGTGAAGCTGGGAGAGCAAACACTTCCTTCTACCCAAAGTAAGCAAAAGGTTCCTGTGTCGGCGCCGCACCGTCCAGCGGAAATAAGACACCAACAACCAGACTTCTTCTCGAGATCTTTACTCAGGATTAAGCTCAGTGGGAATGGCCCCGAAGAAGGGAAGGGCCAAGCTTAAGTACAACTCAAGGGCCAATCAGCTCATGCCAGGTGCCACCTCCTCATAGGTCCGCGTCAGAGCAGGACTGCTCGTTATTAGATCACCAGTTACCCTTGCACAGCCTTTTGCCATATAAGGACTTGTTTATCTTCGAGAGCGCTCGCCGTCGGGATGGCGGAGGGCGGAAGCCTGCGCCATGTTAAGGCGTGGCACCTCGCAGCTCTCCACATTCCTGTTTCAAACCAGAGGTTTGGAGCATTAATGAATACTATACTGTGTGCTGCTGATAATTGAATTTGAGGTCCATTTGTTCATATTTTTTGTATCTCTGTATTTAGCAGTAGAGTTGTGCATATACCCCAGTCAGTCAGAAAGCCTGCTTCACTAACATGAGGACCTGGATTTGAATCCCCAGGACCCACATAAAAATCCAGGAAAGGAATGCTTTCCGAGACTCAGGAAACCCACAGATGTAGGGCCAGAGACAGGGGCAAATCTAGGGCTTGCTGAACACCAGCATACTTACAGGTCCAAGGAGAGTGATGTTAGTCTGGAGGAAACATGGAGAGTGATAGATCAAAGTATAAAAATTCATCCTCTAAACTCCATATTTATGTACATGGGTGTGTGCACTGACATGTCTGTGTGTGTGCCAACAACAACAACAACAACAACAACAACAACAACAAACACACACACTTTGCATGCATACATGCAAGTATCATAAAGCAATATATTCTTGTAAAAAGATACATAGCAAATTGTGAAAGGTACATTTTGCATTCAAATAAGTATAAAGTATTGCTCTAATATATTGCCTTCTCTGAACAGTGTTCCCCAAAGAAAATGAACAGTAATTTAGGACATGTTTTTAAAGCCCTCTTCCAATGATTATGTGAATATCTATGGCTTTACAAATCTCCATATTTTAAGAAAATAAATAACAGTGTTTTCAAACTTGCCAAATCTCATATTATATAAGGTGAACATGTTGACAACAGTACACTTTTACAGACTTGTGTTTCATGATTATGATGTTGTTTAATAAGATCTCTATTGACCAATGCATAGGATGGGTTTTTTGAGGTTGGTTTTTATTGTTTGTTTGTCTGTCTGTCTGTCAATGTTTCCTATTATACCCAGAGAACCAATGGACTATCTATACACTACCATGTGAAGACTGCTGCTTCGCTGATTATGAGAGTAGCACATTTCAAACTAGAAAATGTGGGGAATACAGAGAATTATGAGGAGGAAAATTGAAAATATCTGAAATACTATCACTGAAATATAAGCGTTGCTATTAGTCTAGTAATAAATTCACCCTGTCTTTCAACTGGGCAAGAAAATAAAGGGCCAGATGCTGATGTTTTGCTCTGAGACCCTAATGGAGTAAGAAATACTGTGAAAGGTTTAATATTCACTTTCCTTTCTTCTTTAACAAAGAAATTAAATTTGCTCTAATATTACAGTGCCCCCGAGCTAAAGGTTAATGTGTCTTGGTGCTCTTTAAACTTGCGGTAAGCATGGATCATGATTATAAATAAAGGAGACATAAGGGAAGTTTTACAGGACACGTCTGGACACACTTTTCTTCCATTTGATTTCATTTTCCTTTTCTGTTCTAGAGCATGCTGGTGAGGCTGTAGGTAAAGTAGACACTTTGTGATCATGAGGTAACGAGCATCGGGACAAAAGACAGGCCCTAAACTGGCAGAATGGAAAGGTGGGAAGGATCTAGGCTACAGATGGCACTGTGGCAGTGACTCTCAACCTTCCTAATACCCTGAACCTTTCATACAGTTCCTCGTGGTGTGATGACCCTCAAACATACAATTCTTTCATTGCTACTTCATAACAGTAATTTTGTTACTGTTATGAAGTGTGATGTGAATATCTGATATTCAGGATAGCTGATGTGTGATCCTAAAGGGTTCATGACCCACATTTAAAAGCCACTGTACCATAAAAACATTGTATAAGTTGTGAATTCTATTTTGGTTCTATCTTTTGGTAATATTTGAAAATATAAACGTTTGAATGATATATTGAATCAGGATTTCATTATATATACTGATACTTTGTTACATGCATTTTTTAATCCAAGTTCCTGTGACATTAAATATTTTGTAAAAGCAGTATTTTCAATGTCTGTATACTAAGTCTTTGTATGATATATTATTTATTTGTGCATTTAATTGTTGGCATCTTAAGTTGCTTTGAATTTTTTATTTAAATACATAACGAAATACACACACACATACGCATACACATATATATGTGAGTCTGGTTTGAGTTTTGGGGGGGGTTGTTTTTGTTTTTTATTTTTGAGACAGGGTTTCTCTATGTATTCTTGGCTGTTATGGACTCACTTTGTAGAACATACTGGCCTTGAATTCACAGTTACAAGGTGTGTGCTACCACAGCCGACTTGGTCTGTATTCTTTTTTGTTGTTGTTTTTTGTTTTGTTTTGTTTTTCGAGACAGGGTTTCTCTGTGTAGCCTTGACTGTCCTAGAGTTGCTTTGTAGACCAGGCTGGCCTTGTACTCACAGTAATCCACCTGCCTCTGCCTCCCAAGAGCTGGGATTAAAGGCCTCTGCCACCACGCCTGGCTCCAAATTACCTCTTCTATCAGGCAACTATGAATTTGATCGATATTTCAAAACATCTTCACCAGCACTTAGAATATTTTTCTGGACGTGAAAATAGGTGAATAATCTTTCATTGCTTCTTTAACTTTTATCCCTTAGTTGCTGAGGATATAGGTAATCTTTGCCTATTCCATCAAATTATCATATTCTACACACACACACACACACACACACACACACACACACACACACACACACACACAATAAGTATGACAATCCTGAGCAATAAGTGATCTTCTGGAGGTTATCTCCATCCCTGATCTCAAGCTGTACTATAGAGCAACAGTAATAAAAACAGCATGTTACTGGCCTAGAAACAGACTGGTTTATCAATGAAATCGAATTGAAGACCAAGAAATAAACCCACACACCTAAGGACACTTGATTTTGACAAGGAAGACAAAATCATACAATTGAAAAAAGGTAGGGTCTTCAATAAATGATGCTTGTTTAACTGGATGTCTACATGTACAAAAATGAAAATAGTTCTTTATTTATTACCCTGAACAAAACTAAAGTCCAAGTGGATTAAAGATCTCAACATAATGTTTTCATTAGATTATACTGGTATTTCTGATTGTCATCTTATGTTATTTGCATATTGCAGAACAAAATTTATTTAGTGCTGAGAAATCTTCACTGGTCCTATTGGTCTTGATTAAAGAATAACATTTTGAAGTGGTACATGTTTTTTCTGTTTACTACCCTCTATTCTCCACCTTCTCATCATAGTGGGTAGCTGGCTCTGTAGTAATTGTGAGAAGAAATCAATAGGGTGAATCAGCGAACAAAGAAATCAATAACAAAAAACCCTAGAATTAAACTCAAAGTTCATGAATGTAATAAGTCCAAATCAACACAGGAAGAAAATCATTAGAAATGGGAAATATTTGCCTTTATTTTTGTTTTTAACTTATACTGTAATTACATCAATTTCCCTTTCTTCCCTCTAGCCGCTCCCATGCATGCACATTGTTCTCTCTCAAATTAATGGCCTCTTTTCTTTAATTGCTGTGTGCATCTGTCTATCTGTCTGTCTGTCTGTTTTTCTCTGTATATACATTCTTTTTTTTTTCTTTTCTTTATTTTTATGAAACATAGTTTTTCTGTGTAGACTTGTCTGCTCTGGAACTTTCTCTGTAGACCAGACTGGCCTTGAACTCACAGAGATCCACCTGCCTCTACCTCCTGAATGCTGAGATTAAAGGCGTGCACCACCAGGCCCGGATGTATACACATTTTTAACTATAAAGTACAACCAATGGACATACCAACGTGGAAGGAGGAAAGGTCACAAGGCTTCAACTCTAACAAATAAATACTAGAGAATGCTGAGAGTGGGGAAAGTGGTCTTTCCCAAGAGACTCCCTCTGCTCCGCACTGCATTAGTTTTTTTAAGTCATTCTCACTTGATAGCCTGGGTTAACCTCTATATTTCAATCCTCCTGCTTCCTCCATGAACGCTGCAATGATAAGCATGTGTTATCCAGGATGTAAGGATGTGCATTAAGATTTGTAAAAGGCAAAGAGTGGCTAAGAAGATATTAGGTGTTTTGATTTTGCTGGGTGGTTTTGTGTGACAGCTTATGTTTCCTTTTGTTTTGTTTGAGCCAGGGTCTTGCTATACAGCTTTGGAAGGTCTGAGACTCACCATCACCCTCTCAACCTCCCAGGTACTAGGATTCACAAGCATGCACAAGCAAGCTGGCAAAAGACTCTTGCAGAGACTCAAAAGCCTGTATTTCCTTCCCTACAGTATATCAGGGAAGTGCCAAGAGCCTAGGAAGGTGCTGCTTGCCCAGACAAAAGTGTAGTTGTGGTGGCAGTTTCCTGAGTCACAGCAGTAGTGGGAAAGGAGCCATGGACTGCTGACATGAAGGGCACATGTGAACCAAAAATTGACATCTCAGCAGTAAACCATTTAGATCTGTGACTATCAACTCCAGGTCTGTCACCTCCTCATTCTTACTCACCCACTGTCCTCCAACAACTCAACCACTGAGTGCCAAAAGATATGATGCTGCCAACCTTAAGTAGGAGACCTAGGAAAAAGGTTAGTGTGTTTCCCCCAGTCCTTTCTCAATGAATCTCAGTATTCAGGCTTGAAATCAAACATACAGATGTTAAAGGAAACAGGTGCGTTTCTGTCCAACAGTGACTAAAGAATATGCTTCGTAAATGTTATAACACTTTTAAATAAGAACTCACTTATCTTCACGTTTTGTCTAGCCACAATTTTCTTGTTGCTGTTGTTGTTTTTATTTTTCAAGACAGGGTTTCCTCTGTGTAGCTTTGACTGTCCTGGACACACTTTGTTGAAAACGCTTGCCTCAGACTTGTAGAGATCGCCTGCCTCTGCCTCCCTGAGTGCTGAGTGCTCCACCACACCTGGCTTGAAACGACTGTCAATAATATTCTCACTGATTTCCTTTAAGAAAAAAAAAGTGCAATACTTAAGATCCCATACTAAGAAAAAGAAGCATATTGGAAAAGCAATATTTTAATACTTTTTAATTTCATGATTTTTTAAAACTAGAATAAAAGTTGTTAAAAATAATCACATTTTCAAAGAAACTGTAGATTAGCCTCCATCCTCTAATCCACACCCCATTGCCCTGTATCATATTTTTGACATTAGTGTTGAACCTCAATTCATACTCATGATCTGGACTACACAAAACTGTACTCTAAAACAAGTCAACATTGGGATTTTGAGCTTATCAGCCAACTCCATCATAATGTGACATTACGCTGCCAGGACGTCTGGTTCTTCCAAATCTGCGAAGAATAGCACTAAGCTACACCTTTCACAATCTTTTTATTACCATCTGAGTCCTTGCTGAACAAGGACTATGGGAAACATAGTTGCATTCACAAAGAATGTATGGAGACTGCCAAGAAAGCAAATCATCGCTGGACGTTACCCTTATTTGGAAATACCCTGGTTCTAGAACTATGGTTGTTTAAACAAAAGCACCGTATCTCCTTTGGAAAACATGTATTTCAAAAACATGAAAGAATCAGATACTCAGCAAATTAATTCTCTTGTGATTTACTTAAGAGAACTTGTATTAAAAAAAAAAAAAAGACAAAGCCTGCCAAGAAGCTTCCTGTAGACTTGTGCTACCCTGGGAAATGTACCTCTGAGAGCCAGAAAAGCTGTTGGTGAATCCATCTGCATTCCACTGGTTAGGTGACCTTGGGCGAGTAACATTATCTTCTCTCTGGTTCATCTGTAAAAATAATTCAATTCTATCAAATGAAACAAGCATGTGTGCGAGTGCTTGCTGAAGAGCACTTCTCTGCTCCACCTCAATGGGAAAATAGATTACTTATACATGGTGACACTGGTAGACAACAATAAACATATACTTGTCTTCTGAGGACAGAATAGAACTAAAATCCTAAAATTCCTTTCACCTGGCAAAACTACATAAAGTGATACTTGCCCAAGTGCAAATTGGAAAATAGAGTGAGCAACATTCTAATAAACTCTACTTATTCTTCCTTGGGTGGCTCCCATAAAGATGTTTTCAGCATTAAAGCTGATTTATAAAGAAGACCTATAGAGTAAACTGACCTGGGTCCATGGGGACTCACAGAGAATGAAGCACCAACCAAAGAGCATCCGTTGGCTAGGCCTAGATCCCCTACACATTTGTGGTAGATGTGTAGACTGGTCAACATGTGGGTCCCCTAACAATGAGAATAGAGGATGTCTCTGTTGCTTGCCTTTGGATCCTTTTCTCCTAGCTGGGCTGCATTGTCTGGCCTCAATTGGAAAGGATATATTTAGGCAAATTGCATCATGAGGTAATAGGGTGGGTTGTACCCCTTTGGAGGCCTCCTCTTCTCTGAGAAGAAGGGGGTGGCGGGCATGGGGCATGAGAGTGAGACTGGGATCAGGTTGTAAAGTGATTAAATAAAGAACAAAATAAATGAATTCTAATTAATGCCCCCCAAATCTTGCTATGTCAAGGGGAACTATAGAGTAGTATTTATGAAAGAATGAATAACTAAAGACTGGACACTACTGTCCAAACAAGGAAAAATTAGAAACAGTTCAAATCAAAAGGCAGATGATGAAGTTACTCTTAGTACAATGAAAACACTAGGATGGATGGCAAAATTTATGGTCAGGGTATCTCATGGCATCCTTTCAATTACCCAAGAATTTCATGATGTTCTTAGGCTATGTTAAAAATCATTTTATTAAGAAACATCTGTTTGGGCTGGAGAGATGACTCTGTGTTTAAAAGCATGTGCTATTTTTCAAGAAGACCCAGGTTCAGGTCTCAGCATTCACATAGTTGCTCACAATCACCTGGAACTCCAGTTCCCGGAGACCCAGTGCCCTCTTCTAATTTCTGGAAACACCAGGCATGCGCAAAATGCACATATCCACACTCAGGCAATACTCACACACGTAAAAGACAAATAAATAAAACCCCTCTCTTTTTTTCCAAAAAGAAAAGAACTCCTCTTCCGTCTGTCTGGAGAAATGGCTCAATGGTTAACGGTGCATCCTGCTCTTGCAAAGGACCACAGTTAGATTCCTAGTACCCATGTCAAGTAGCTCAAAATCACCTATTACCCCAGATCAAGGTGTGTGATGCTTCTGAACATAGCAGGTACTGTCATTCATATGCACATACCTACACATGGACCCATATGCATACACATAATTAAAAAATACATCATTTTTTAAAAGAACCTTCTCCTGGGGGTTGGTCAGTAAGGTACCTGAGTTTTGATCCTTAGCAATCATGTAAAGTAGTGCATGGCTGGAACTCCAGTGCATGTGTTGAGATAGAGGTCCTGGGGACATGGTCAGATCCCTGGAGTTTGTGGACCAAGCATCTTAAGCAAATTGAAAACCTCCACATTTAGTGAGAAACACTGTCTCAAAAAATTACTGTCGGGAGCGATTGATGAAGGCACTTGAAATATCCTCCACACAGGTGCATGCGCATGCACACTTGAGCATAATGGAAGGGGGGAGGGAAAGTCTATTGTAAATATAATTAAGGAGTCAGAAATAACACAGCAAACAAGATAACATTGGATGAGTAAATAAGTTCATATCCATTCAGTTATATACTGCTGTGGCTGTTTTCATAACTCAGTAGCAGAATTGAGGAACCATGACAGGGACCATATGATGCACAAGGATTGAAACATGTACCATCTGTACCACTATAGAAAAGTTTAGCAAATTCTAGCTTTAAAGGCCTAACAATCCACTTGCTGCCTAGGATCAGAAACAGTGTATTTTATTTGTCTGTGGGATAATTTCATTTTAAACACTGATCAGGTTAATATATCTGTACATTGCTTAGGTGAAATTTTTGAGCACATAAGGAGAGAAAACCTTTGTTGGGTACCTTCTTGGTCTTTATTCCTTTTCCAATATAATAAAAGTCAGCTATGAGGCATCCTACATTGGGGAATTTGCCAGCATTTTAATGCATAATGACTATAAAATTTGTATTATGACAAAGGCATGTGGAAGTTACTATGGAGTTAGCTGCCTTTACTTCTTTATCTTAAATAAATGAAAATATAGCCAAGGTCAGCATTGGGTGAGGTCTACCAATCTAATAGAGAATTTATTCTAAAATAATATGGCCAAAACACATTAACTGTCCTGCATTCTTCGTGAAGTTTTGAAAACATGGAGAAATATACCAGTGGTATCTCTTGGGACACAGAGCTATGAGGCTCAGCACTGTTGGATTTCAAGAGCCTTCCTCCCAAATCAGAACTGACAATCAGTCTGATTCAGCCCACAGCTTAGCCTCCCAAGTAATGTGGTCTGAAAGATAAAGAATCTCAGCAACGTCGACGAATAGCTGAAATAACAGGAGAAAAAGAGTCCTGAAAAGGGAAAGGGGGAATCTCCATTCTAAATAATGTAAAGGCATCATAATGGAACCAGGTTATGACAAATAATTCACAGCCTATAACTCACTGATGTCTAAGGGTCTTTGATATAAGCTGCAGGGGAAAAAAAAAGTAAAAAGATTAATCTGGCTTCCTTTGTTCTTCATGGATATGTTCCAAGGTAAAGTTCAAACCAATGTTAGTCTTGGTTATTTAGTTTTATTATGCCTATGACAACAAAAATAAAACATTTCACCTATTGGCCCCAATATGCTGAAAGGTTTAACATACATTTTCCTATAAAACAGGCACAGGAAGCAGCTTCTCACATAAGAAATAGATTATAAATAAGCACTGGGAAAGTATACAGGCTGGGTGATGAGGAAAATCAGATTCTAAGTGGAAAATGGAGAGAGCTTTAGTAATAATAGTAATAATAACAATAATAATTTAATTAAAAATTTAAAAAAACAACATGCAGTGACATGGTTTCTTAGATTTCACATAAAGCTCTTACTCAATTTTAAATCTGCTTCTGCCATTTGGTTGCTAAGAGCTTCAATTCTCAAGTGTTTTTTTCCTAAAAGAAAAAATGCAGAAGAAAAACTATTTCTAGAATTATGTCATGACTTTATATTTTAAATCATCTCATGATAAAATGCATTCATTTTAGGGGTGTCCATTGTGCCATAAACCCTGGGAATGTTTACAGATAGGATCTGAACCTGAAATGTCAGTGTAAGGTAGCGGAGGAGCTCCAGGGGTATCAAGCGATGTGCTATCTGATCAGTGATTAGTTTAGCCCAAGGATTGAAATACGACTAAGTTAGAGCAGGCCTGGTGGGGGATAAACAGAGGCACACGATGCCTGAAAACTGGATAAAGAAAAGAAGGAAGGAAGGAAGGTAGGAAGGAAGAAAAGAAAAGAAAAATGCACTCAAGAGGCAAAGGCAGGCAGTTCTCTGAGTTTGAGGCCAACTTAGACTACAGAGTGAATTCCAGGCTAGCCAGAGCTAAATAATGAGACTGTTGTCCAAAAAAAAATCTGAATCGATTACTTCAAGGCCACCACTAGCAACAGGCCTTAGATTAACTATATTCACCTACAAGGGGGAAATGAAAATAGAACCAAAAGAGCTCCGTACTTCAAAGCTTCCCGAGAGTATAATTTTCAATTGCTCAAAATACAAAGATTTAGAGGTGTTTTTAGAAGGCTCTGTCAACTCATCATCAGGAGGCAGGAATCTTTTAAATTATACAAAGAGGCCAAAGTACACAGAGCATTTAACAATTATCACCAGTCAGGCCGTACTCCTCTCCGGGTCAGTCTTTCCAGGGAAATCTAAAACCTTTTGAAAATCTAATCCAAACCTTCATCACAACTGACATGTCAACACACAGGCCTTGGTTTTGGTTTTCCTATCTACTTCTTTTACCTGTCACATCCTTGGTCCAGCTTTCCTCCTGCCAATTGCACAGTATGCCAAATTCATTGTTGCCATAAGCTGGCCGCCCCCTTAGTCCTTTGAAAGTTCTTCTTGGAAACTTAAGAATCATTTGCTTGCTACACGGATGTCTTTCCTCAGACACCACCAGTGGTGGCTGTGTATGATCTCCTTTACACGCTTATTCCCCTTGTATTCAATCCCTTTCAGCTTCCCTATTTGTCCTAAGAAGAACTGTCAGACTGCACTGCAATGCAGAGATACTCGTCAGTTTGCATCAGGCGTTCATAAGATGGCAAGCTCCATGAAGATGCGAACTTAATTTGTTAGTTTCCTGTACCTGAGAGGTAGAATAGGCCTCGATATGTAGAAGGTATTCAACTAATATTTGTTAAATAAAGAAACGCATTCTAATTAAATCACATTTCGTAGGTTTTTTTTTTCCTTTTAGACTGCAAGGCTTAAAAATTCTCAAGCTTTTAGACAAATGAAAACCATTTTTTAAAAATAAAACCATTTGTAAAAGGCTTCCTTAAAACTTAACTTCCTAAGTTACCTAAGCCATTCCACAAATGGAATCACATTTCAGCTTTGTCCTACGTGCAGCCAAAGGTGCTTGATTCCTATTGTGAGTGTGTGAGTGTCTGTGTGTGTGTGTGTGTGTGTGTGTGTGTGTGTGTGTGTGTCTGTGCTATGTATGCACACATGCTCCATGTGGGTGCATAGGTGTATGTGCACACGTATGTATGTGGTAGAGGCCAAAGGCTGCATTGCTCTTTTCCTTACTTTTTATTATATCTTATTTTGCTTGTGATTAAGAGTTTTACATACTTATATATAAGTGCATTATGTGCATGCCACATACCCACAGACGCCAATTCATTGGCACAGGAGACAACTTCCTGAACACCAACAGCTCAGGCTCTAAGGTCAACAATTAATAAATGGGACCTCATGAAACTGAAAAGCTTCTGTAAGGCAGAAGACACTGCCAACAGAACAAAGTGACAGTCTACAGACTGGAAAAAGATCTTCACCAACCCTACATCTGACAAAGGGCTAATATCCAAAATATATAAAGAACTCAAGAAAGTAAACACCACCAAACCAAATAACCCAATTAAAAAATGGAGTACAGAGCTAAACCGAGAATTCTCAACAGAGGAATATTGAATGTCTGAGAAACACTTAATGAAATGCTCAACATTCCTAGACACCAGGCAAATGTGAATCAAAACAACTCTGAGAGTCCATCTTACACATATGGGAAAGGTTAAGACCAAAAGCTCAGGTGACAGCACATGCTGGTGAGTATAAGGAGAAAAAGGAATGCTCCTCCACTGCCGGTGGGAGTGCAAACTTGTACAACCACTATGGAAATCTCTCTGGCGCTTTCTCAGAAAATGGAGAATACTGCTACCTAAAGACCCAGATACTCTATTCCTAGGCATAGACCCAAGAGATGCTCCACCATGCAACAAGGACATTTGCTCAGCTACGCTCATAGCAGCTTTATTCATAAAAGCCAGAGTCTGGAAACAACCTAGATATTCCTCAACCAAAGAATGGAATTTTTTCACAATGGAATACTATATAACTATCAAAAACAAGGAAATCTTGAAATATGCAGGCAAATGGATGGAAATAGAAATGATCATCCTAAGAGAGATAACCCAGACCCAGGGAGATACACATGGTATATGCTCGCTTAGAAGTGGATATTGTCCAAACAGCGATGTCCTCTGCGAGGTTGCACCTAGTGGGGGATAGGGAGAGATACTGGGACATGCAGCCAGACTCTGGGTGATCAGCTGTGAGTTGTATGCAAGAACTGGGGGAAGGAAAGATATGGGGGAGGAGTGAGAGTTGTCCAGAGCTGCACAAGGAGACTTCCAAGGCTGCTGGATCTGCACCCAGGGTGGGCTGCACAAACTGAGGCACCAATCAAGAACATTGCAGACAGAGGACCTTGATAAGATGTAGCCAATGCACAGCTCATTCTCCACATGGTGGGTAGGTGCACAGGGGACTTCCTCTAAGAAGAACTCAGGCACCTTTGATTTTATCACTGCCTCTTAGGGGAGGGGTCCTGTCAAACACAGAGGAAGGGGATGCAAGCTATCCAGATGAGACCTGATTGGCTGTGGTCAGACAATGGGGGAGGAGGACCACACCTGTCATAGGTCATGGGGAGAGGAATAAAATAGAAAAGGGAGGGAGGTTGTGAACAGTAAGAAAAAGAGCAGGGGCTGATTACAACCAGGATGCAATGTGAGTACCTTACAGTAATAATTAAGATTTTTTAAAAAGACAATAGATGTGATGGTGTCAGAACCAGGCATGATCCTGCACATCTCTGTAATCCCAGCACCCAGGAGGTAGAAGCAGGAAAATCAGGAGCTCAAAGACAGGCAGAGCTGTATCACAGAAGCCTGCCTTACACAACCAAAGAAAGAAGACAGTGGTCTCAAGCAGGAGTGGTGGTGCACTTGTATTATCCCAGAAATCACATGGCTGAGGCTGGGCCTTTGCTTCAGCTCAGGAATTGAGATTAGCCTGGAAAACACAGTAAGACCCTCAGGATGTTCTCTGTCTCTCCCTCCCCCTCCCTCTCTCCCCCTTCCCTCCCTCCCTCCCTTCCCTCCATCACTGTCCTCTCTCTCTCTCTCTCTCTCTCTCTCTCTCTCTCTCTCTCTCTCTCTCTCTCTCTCTCTCTCTCTCTCTCTGCCTCTGGGAGTAAGCAGAGTGTATCTTGGAGTTCTAGCATGACTTCTCAGAATTTGTTTCAAACAACAGAGAATGACAAGTTTATATATATTTTAAGACCTTTATTAACACGTGCTAGCAGTGTGTTGACTTTTTTAAAAAAAAGTATTACAAATTAAAGTTCTTTAAAATCTGAACTTGTCAAGATATTTAACAATTTAAACATCACTAAAGTTGTATTGAGAAAAAACAGGCCTTTTAAAAATGCATGACTGTCATTTCAAAAAAGGGGCATCGTTATGAGAAATAATAACCCGATGCTGCACAGACGATGCAGATAGTTCTAGAGTATTAGTCAGTGGGAAAAAAGCAAGCACGCTTAAGGTCTTCAGGTCTAATTATTGTTCTTTTTTATGGCTAGAAAATCATTTTCATTTTTCCTGGTTGGACCAAACCGGCTGATGGTAGAGATGGTTAGTCTGCATTTAGTCAGCCCCGCCCTGCTCAGCCTGGGGAGCCTGCGGATTCTCAGCTGGTGGATCGGCTGCCTTTGTCTCTTTGCCATCTGGTGGTTTACGGATCTCCGGGTGTCTGCATCTGTACTTGAAGATGCGGCCACGCCGACCTTGAGGTGGCTGCTGACCTTGGGTCACAGAGGCTCCTTGATGTTCCTTGTCCTCTTCCTTGTGGTCCTCTCTAGGCTGTCTTTGGCGAGGAGGGCCCCTGCGGGATCTTGGTCTGAAGGCCTGATACATATTCGGTCTCACCGGTCGGCCTTGCTCTCGTGCACCCTGCTTGCCAGCACCCTCCATCGCTTTTCCTTGCCCAGGGCGGCTGGAATACTGTGGTCGACGCCTACAGCGTCTCCTCATAGCAAAAGGTGCGAACCCTCGCTGAGGAAATGGCCAGCGCTGTGGGGCCTGTTCTTCAGTAGAGCTTTCCGCTCCCTCACTCTTTTCCTCACTCTGGCTGTTCTGGCGGTTGTGCTGGTGATGGCCTGGAGGACCCCTCTGATCTGCACAGCGTGTGTTCCGGTCTGCCGAGTATTTACTGCCTTGAACAGCGATTCCACCAGGGCCTGTAACATTTGCTGCCTCCGGGCCCTTTCCTCCTTCAACGATATCAAACTCTACGGTCTCTCCATCTCCTACACCGTGAAAGGACTTCCTGGGGTGGCTCTTCTTTATGGCCCTATGGTGCACAAATAGGTCTTCCCCGGTGTCATTCCTTGTGATGAAACCGTATCCGTCCCTTAGATTGAACCATTTTACTGTTCCCAAAACCTTGGTCTGGATGACTTTCTTCTTGTCCTGGCGGGCGGGCGCCTCCGATATGGGGCCCTCTGGGCCACCACTGTCTGTGCCGCTCCCCTGGGAGCTGGGCTTGGTGGCTGCTGCACTGAGGGCTGCGGTGAGGGCAGCAGGCAGCGGCTGGGTCTTGGCCTTTCTTCTCATAGCTAAGGCGATGGCAACTGCGGCATGAAGTCAAGGCCAAGGCTCCTCCTGGGTCTGATGGTGACTAGGTCGCCAGGGCCATGGGGCCCTCAGGGCTCTCTGGGGCTCGCTCTTGGCTCCCACTACCAATCGAACTAACTCGATAATGGCAACTTGATGTCGCAACTCCGACTCTCACAGAAGGAAATGAAGGTAAGGTGAGAAGAGACATCCACTAGTCTCACAGCCACAGATATAAAGATCCTGGATACAGAGCAAAGTTCTAAATAGAATTCAGATGAAGTTCTAGAATCATTTCCATTCATGTCATAAACAAGGTGAGGGTGCCTGCTGTCCTTGCTATTAATACTATTAGGGGTCTCTTTTGTCAGGCCGTGGCGGTGTACACCTTTAATTCCACAACCTCTGTGAGTCTCTTGAGGCCAGCCTGGTCTAAAGATCGAAACCAGGACAGCCAAGGCTGCACAGAGAAACCCTGTCCGGAATAAGAAAAACAATCAAATAAACAAACAACTATTATGGAGGTTCTACCTTAGTTAATAAATTAGGGGAAATGAGTGATGTAGATGCTTAAAAGAAACTCATTGTTCCAATTATGTTCTTTGATAGGAGGATAAAGAGGGACAGGGACCTTTTAAAATTATGATAAATGGGGGCTGGAGAGATGGCTCAGCAGTTAAGAGCACTGATTGCTCTTCCAGAGGTCATGAGTTCAATTCCCAGCGACCACATGGTGGCTCACAACCATCTATAATGTGATCTGATACTCTCCTCTGTCCTGCAGATGTACATGCAGGCAGAGCTCTGTATACATAATAATAAATAATAAATCTTTTTTAAAAAATCATGATAAATGTTCATCTGTCAGAAAAAGTCATGGAGCAAGCATACTTAACAGCTCACCTCATGAAATTTAGAACTGGACAAAGATTCCCTTGGTTACATCATGGTTAGACAAGCTTAATGAGCACTATGCTATGGAAACACCCTACCCTTGATTACCAGGGGATTGAAAATAGTAGCTAGTAGAGTGACAGGAGGAAAAGAAACAAAACCCTAAAGCCGTGGGAAGGAAGAATTCATACCATCACATACTACTTGTAGAAAATATGGTTGTGCATCTAGGATATCTAAGATAATTAGAGTATTAAGATTTGCATTGACAAATGACTTAAGTTCTGGTTTTCCAGAAGAACTGGGTTCAATTCCCAACACCTACATGGCAGCTCACAATTGTCTATAACTCTTTGATCTGACACCTTCACACAGACAAATATGCTCATGGATTGGGAAAATCAACATAGTAAAAATCATCATCTTATCAAAAGGAATCTATAGATTCAATGCAATCTCTATCTAAATACCTACACAATTTTTTCAGACCTGGAAAGATAAATTCTCAACTTCATATGGAAAAACAAAATAAAACAAAACAAAAAAACAGAATAGCTAAAACAATCCTTTACAATAAAAAATCTTCTGGGAGGATCTCCAACCAAGATCTCAAGCCGTACTATAGGGCAACATTAATAAAAATAGCATGGTACTGGCATCGAAATAATAGGCTAATTGATCACTGGAATCAAATCAACGACCCAGAAATAAACCCACACACTTATGGACACTTGATTGTTGACAAAGAAGCCAAATCCATACAATGGGGAAAAGATAGCATCTTCAACAAATGGTGCTAGTCTAACTGGATGTCTACATGTATAAAAAATGCAAGTAGATCCATATTTATCACCATGAACAAAACTCAAGTCCAAGTGGATTAAAGACCTCAACATAAAACCAGACACACTAAATCTTTTAGAAGAAAAAGTGAGGAAGAGCCTTGAACTCATTGGCACAGGAGACAACTTCCTGAACAGAACATCAACAGTCCAGGCTTTAAGATCAATAATTAATAAATGGGACCTCATGAGGCTGAGAAGCTTCTTTAAGGCAAGGACACTGTCAAGAGAACAAAGCTACAGCCTATAGAGTGGGAAAAGAACTTCACCAACCCTACATCCGACAAAGGGCTAATATCCAAAATATATAAAGAACTCAAGAAATTAAACACCACAAAACCAAATAACCCAATTGAGAAATGGGGCTCAGAACTAAAAAGAGATATCTCAGCAGAAGAATATCGAATGGCTGAGAAACACTTAAAGAAATACTCAATGGCCTTAATCATCAGGGAAATGCAAATCAAAATGACTCTGAGATTCCATCTTACACCCATCAGAATGGCTAAGATCAAAAATTCAAGTGACACCACATGCTGGCGAGGATGTGGAGAAAGAGGAACACTCCTTCATTGCTGGTAGGAATGCAGACTTGTACAGCTACATTGGAAATCTCTTTGGTGCTATCTCAGAAAACTGTGAATAGGTCTTCCTCAAGACCCAGCTATTCCATTCCTTGGAATATGCCCAGAAAATTCTCCACCACACAACAGAGACATATGCTCAACCGTGTTAATAGCACCTTTATTCATAATAGCCAGAACCTGGAAACAGGCTAAATGCCCCTCAGTTGAAGAATGGATACAGAAATTGTGGTACATTTACACTATGGAATACTACTCAGCTATAAAAAACAAGGAATTCCCGAAATTTGTGGCCAAATGGATGGAACTAGAAACGATCATACTGAGTGCGTTAACCCAGAAGCAGAAAGACTCACATGGTAGACACTCACTTATAATTGGGCACTAGCCCAAGAGGCATGTCCCATGAAAGTCTTCACTTACCAGGAGATTGGGATAGATGTGAGGACATCCTACTGAGACTCTAGGTAAGAGAAATACAGGAGATAGGGAAACAGAAGGATCCAGAGGATCTTAGAAACCTATAAGAACATCATAACTGGTAGATCAGGGCCCAGGGGCGTCTGCTCAAACTATCGTACTAACCAAGAACAATACAAGTAGTAAACATTGAATCCCTACTCTGATCTACCCAACGGACAGGACATTCTCCACAGTTATGTGGAGAGTAGGGGCTAACTCTAACATAAACTCTGGTGCCCCATATTTAATGACCTCCCCTTGATGGGGAGGCCTGATGGCACTAAAAGAAAGAATAGACAGGCTACCAAGATAAGACTTGATAGCCTGTGACCATAAAGTGGGGGAGGAGAGCCCCCTCGGTCATGAGCCTAGGGTAGAGGAATAGGGTGGAGGTGGGAGGGAGGGAGGAATGGGAGGATACAAGAGCTGGGATAGTTATTGAGTTGTAATCTGAATAAATTAATAAAAAATATTTTAAATAAATAAAATTTAAAAATAAAGAAAAATAGTACAACCATTCAGTGATATGCGTGTGGAGGTCAAAAGGCAGGCTTTCATACGAACTCTGGTGCCCCATATTGGACCATGTCCCATGGATGGGGAGGCCTGGTGGCACTCAGAGGAAGGATAACAGGCTACCAAGAAGAGACTTGATACCCTATGAGCATATACAGGGGGAGGAGGCTCCCCTCAGTCACAGTCATAGAGGAGGGAAGTAAGGGGAAAATGAGAGGGAGGGAGGAATGGGAGGATACAAGGGATGGGATAACCATTGAGATGTAACATGAATGCATTAATAAAATATTTTTTAATTTTTTAAAAAAGATGTCTTAAAAGAAAAAAAAAGGCAGTCATGGATATTGGTCCTTAATTTCCATCGTAAGACAGGATTTCTTTTATTGTCTACTACAAAAACAAGCCTACCTGGCCCACAAGCATCCAGGAATTTTTCTGACTTTGCTTCCCATTTTACCATGAAAAGGCTGGGGTTACAGATACTTGCTACTATGTGGGTTCTGTAGATTGTAACTCTGGTCTGCAGACTTGTATGGCAAGCATTTTAGCTGCTAACCTATCTTCCCAAGCAAAACCACAATTTTTTGCTATCAAGCCAACACCTGGACATTCTATAATAGGCCACCAGACCTTAGCACAACTAATGCCATGATGGAGGTACTATTCAGGCTTTGAAATCCAGAAAAAAGACAGCAACACCAGCCAAAATGAGGACAAAGACATAATCCATCAACATCCATAGTTCTGGGAAAGTCGCTGAAAGTTTTTAAATGTCTCAAAAAAAGTCTCAAACCTTCTATCTTTGGCTTCTTTAGATTTGCTTCTGGATAAACTGCTCTTGCTAACTGAGTTGTACCAACTCAGGATACAGTTTTTGTGCTTGAAAGATCACCCTGAGAAAAGCTCATCACTGCACTGGGGTTAATAAAGACATTCTGCTGGCTTGAACACATGTCTGAATACTCCTTTAGTGCTTATGTGATTGTTTGACTGAGCTCGATTTTTGGCTCAGTTTTAGACTATGTTCTTAGCTTATGTGAGGAACTGGGTACAATTCTCAATGCACACAAAAGGTTTTTTTTTTTTTGTTTGTTTCTTTTTAGTTAATTACTTAAGTAGTTAGTTAAGATACAGGGACTCTTCTAATCCAAAGGAGGATCCTGATTTCACAATCCTTTTGTCTTCATAATCCAAATGCTGAGATTGTAGGCAAGATCAACTAGGTCTAGTTTTATATGGCTCTGGAGAGCCAACCCACAGCTCTGTGCATTTGAAGCAAACAAAGTAATAATGGACCTGTAACCCAGCCCTCTGAAATTTGGAGGTTTTTTCTATTTTTTAAAGTTACCTGAGTTTCATAATCCTAAGGCATGTGTATAGGATATTATATGCTAAGAAAATAACTACTTTTGTGCGTACAAGATCATTCACAGAGTACCATGTAAATGAATGGAAAATGCTCGAGGGAAAAAAGGAAGAAGTGGAGTGGAGAGACGGCACAACAGATAAGAACAACAGCTAAACAAGCGCTGCACATGAAAACAAAACATTCATATAATAAAGAAAAATATTTTTTTAAAGGTGGGAAGCAAAAACAGATTAAGAGACACTCTATTGGCAAATAACTGAGAAACAGAGAGGAAGAAGGAAGGAAGAGCAATGAAGTAGCTGATGTGGTTATGCCTGAAGAAGTTTTGTTTTGAAAGTTTAGTCTGTGCGGTAGAGTCATTCTTCAGTAAACTTTAAAACAGAAAAAGACAGAGCAGTTCAGTAGCAATAGACCCAAATGCTGCCTAAAGCAATACAGCTTCCTTTGTAATTCATAATGTGGGATGGAGTTGAAGATACAAAAGATACAACTGTTGATTGAACACTTAGAAGTCTAATTCGTTAACCAAAAGGTATCAATACTATACAGTCAAGACAATACTACACAGGCACACCTACAGGTAAATCATATGGAGACATTTTCTCAGGTAAGATTCCTTCTGCCCTGATATTCTTAGTTTCACGTCAAGTTGACAAAAACCCAACATGTACAACCAAAACAAAGGTTTTATTTTTTAATTTTTGCAATGAGTCAGATATATTTAAGTTTTCATTCTATCTTGAAAAAGCATACTTGGATCTCTCTAATATATTACTGAATATTTCTTTACTTGGCTTATGTGCTTAAATGACCTAGTATTTTTCCATGCAGACTCTACGACAGGGAAAACTATTAGGCTGCATGTCCAGTCCACATTCTGTGATGAAATTCAATCAACAAATGCCTAGGGAGGATAGTTCCACAGATTTTGCCTGAGGTTATTACAGAAGAACATTCCATACAGGGCTGAAATCATAAATCAGGATTTCTTCTTTTCACCTTTTTTCTTTTTTTCCCCTTTTCCCCTTTGTTCTATTCTTGTGTTTGCTTCAGATAACATTTTGTATGCCATGATTCCTTTGGTGATGCCATGCTCCAATAAGAACACAATTTAAATGGGGAGAGAATAAGTCCATTCCATCTGTATCGTTTGAAATATGTTAAGAGAGAGAGAGAGAGAGAGAGAGAGAGAGAGAGAGAGAGAGAGAGAGAAAGAGAGACAGACAGACAGACAGACAGACAGACAGACAGACAGACAGAGACAGAGAGACAGAGGCAGAGAGATATATGATGCCGTGGAGTTGATTTTGAGAATGGCAAATATATAATACAAATAATACAAATTCAAAAAAATGAGTCTTTGGCTTTACTTCCTTTAACTTTTAACTTTTTTGTTGTTGTTGTTGTTGTTACTTGTAACCCAGACTCACCTGAAACTCAAAGTACCTGAGGATGGCCTAGAACCCTTCCAAGCTTCAATCTCTAAATTCCAAGCACCAGAATTGCAGGCATATGCCCCAATGACCTGTGAATCACTACATTTGTGCTGTCTCCTACATTTTACAACCCAGTTATCCTTCAACAAGGAAGAAAACAGCATTTTAACGAAAACCTGTAGAAGGCTGTCCTGTTATTTTTTGCAGATACTCTTAATTAACATTAGTTTTCATCGAAGGTGCCTTCAAACACTATTTTCAAGTATTCTATCTGTTAGCACTCATTTTATATTATTTACATAGCATATAGCAGCAGCAATATAGAAATGCCTAAAAGGCACTCAACCAAATGTGGCAGAGAATACAGTCTTAATAACTATGCAGAAGACCACATATGAAATTAAATTAATGAATACAAGTAATCTAAATAAATGTGGGAATGCAGGTCGGCTGTACAGAGATTGCCTAGCAACTGTGAGACCCTAGACTCAAACCCAGCAGAGCAATTAATTCATAATTAACTAATTAAATGGATGTAGATACTGGATAACATACAAAAATGCTAAAAGAGCAAGGGCTTTAGTGTATAGACTGTACTCCCAATACTCAAGAGGCTGACATTAGAGAATGACCACAACTTCAAGGCCAACAAGATAGACACAGTGAGTCCCGCATCATACAGAAATACATGGTCAGGTCCTATTGAAAATGGAGGAAGCAAAGAAGAAAACGAGAATGCTGAACATCTTTGTGGCTTATGATTCTCAACTAGCTAAATTCACTGATTCAATGGAACAATTTCTACATGCCCTTGAATTTCTCATAAACTTTTCATTGTATGGTTAATGAGCATACTATCCTCATGGAAAGAGTTGTAGACTTGGTTCTGTTTTGGAACTACGAGTTAAGTAATTTTTTTTAGTGGTTTTATTTTTTTTTTATTTTTTATTTTTTCCTTTATTAATTTATTCTTGTTACATCTCAATGGTTATCCCATCCCTTGTATCCTCCCATTCTTCCCTCCCTCCCATTTTCCCCTTACTCCCTTCCCCTATGACTGTGACTGAGGGGATTACCTCCCCCTGTATATGCTCATAGGGTATCAAGTCTCTTCTTGGTAACCTGCTGTCCTTCCTCTGAGTGCCACCAAAGAAAGGTGTTCAAATTATAGTTTGCTAAAAGGATACCTTCCTGGGCAGCATGTCTTTCAACTGGGAGATGGGCTGAGTAACGGGCAACAGCTTTGGACTCATGGAGAGGAAGGCTCAGGGAAATGAAACTCAATTATAAGGAAATCCAAGCTCGACCCTTCAGAAACATCCCAGAAGCCACTGTTCTGACAAGCTTCAATCAGATTTTTTTCTGCTTTATCCTGTGCCACCCTGTTTATTTCTCTTTGTTATTTTCTCAGTCCTCTTTGAAATACTCTCCCTAGAGAGGCTTGCCTGGCCTTTTTCTCGCCAAGGCCTGCTGATCCTCTTCTCTTCAGCCTCCTTCATACTATCTATAGTCATTCGTCTGCTTTTCCTCAAAGTTCAAGGTGTCAGAGCCTCGGAGACATGCTTTGGTCTGATAGCTTGTTTTTCAGCAGCTAAAGCCCTTCATACTAGTGTATAAATGAGGTGAGACGAAGTGCGGAACACACTAGAGTTTTTAAGGACACATACCAGCACTTGCATTTTTTTAAACAAGTGACACAAAGTAGTCCCTGTGGGAGTTCATCCATTTGTCTGCAGCGATATAGCATTTATTGAGAACACAGGCCCCAAGCAGTAAGTGTTTTCTGCTTATGCAAGTTTGCTGCATACCTCAATGCGGGGGTAGGCCTTCTCTCTTAACTGTCTCATGGCCTCATTTTCCAAATGATCCCTTTCAGGGCACAGTACCTATAATCACACTCTCCCTACCTTCAACTTGCTTCGTTTAGACCGACTGGAGAAACTCCACCAACTCAAATCCAACTCTTGGCCTACTATGTACCTGTGTTTCTGCTGCTGGATGCAGACACGGGAAGAAAAACAATACAACTAACTACTTCAAACTGACTTTTAGTGTTTTCTCAGGAAAGTTGTTATTTCCAAATTCATTCATTCTCCTAATTGTTAATTACTAGTTCATGCACCTCCTACGGATGTTCAAACTTCCAAAACTAGTTCTTCCCCATCACCGCAGTTTCTTCCAGAAAAAAATAAACAAGCTCTAGAAAAGAATTTTCACACTGACCTCAGCATAAATACCACTAGCCGCTTCTGAGCTTATGTATGTAAGTGCCAGCATTTCTCTTTGTGCCATGTACCAAGCCTTCTACTGCCTCAGGAGATCCCAAAGTTATTCACTTACTCCAACTGTAAAAGTTTCTTTTATATTTTACTCTACTTTATTGATAGGCAATGACAAAAGTACTGGTTATGTACTAAATGTGAGAAAGTGTTTCAAACACACTATGATTAAAATATATGTTTAGGGGCTGGAGAAACAGCTCAGGCAGTTAAAGGCACTGGCTGCTGTTCCAGAGGATCTGAGTTTGATTCCCAGCACCCACATGGCGGCTCGCAACCATTTGTACCCAGCTCTAACTTCAGTTCTAGGAAATCTGATGCACTCTTCTGATCTCTGCAAACATTAGACACAAACTGGTACAGGTGCAAGCAAAGCACCCAGTCACATGAAATTTTTAATTACAATAAAATAGAACATAAATTGAAGCAAGCACTGAAAAGTTGTAGGTTTTTGTCATACCAAATACAGTGAAAATGTGGCAAAGGGCTTGATTCATGGCTTTGGAGACAGTATGAAGATATATATTCTTCCAGGACAAATTTTAATTATCAAAATCTACAAAACTAATCATGTTCAGGATGCACTATATAAGTGTAATATGAAGAAGTAAAGCATATGCAAATATCCTTGATCAAATCAGGGTAAAGCCAGGCTGGCCTTGAATTCACAGAAATCTGCCTGTATCTGTGTTCTGTTTCTGTGTCCTCAGCCACTTTTTTGTGTGTGAGACAGGGTTTCTCTGTGTAGCCCTGGCTGTCCAGAAACCCGGTTTGTAGACCAGGCTGGCCTCAAACTCAGAGATCCCTCAGCCTCTGCCTTCCAAGTACTGGGATTAAAGGTGTGTGCCAACACCACCTAGGCAGCTAGCTACCTTTCTTATACATCCCAGGCTCAACTGTCCAAGTATTAAGGCTGCCAGAGTGAGCTGGAAACTCCTACATCAATTATCCATTAAAATATTTTACAAACATGCCCGCAGGTCAATTCAAAGGACACAATTCTTGAATTAAGGGGTTCATGCCTGGTAAAGACTATTTCTCCCCCTCTCAGCCTTCCTGAGCTACCTTCAGTTCTTGGACAAGAGTGACATCTCCCACTTTGACGTCAGCATGTCTACTGGAGTTGTTATTTATGGTATTGCCTAGGCAACCACATTGTTGAGGTATCATGAGTCATTTCCAAGAAATAAAAGCTCCTGCAGATTTCCTGGTCCTTCTCTAATTTTATTGGAAATATGCTTTATGCTTTTGCTACTGTATTCTCCTCCTTCTGCTGTGACATAGCCCAAAGGTTGTGTCTGCTTATTTTAATTTGGTGTATCATTGGTCTTTACTGGGGTGTACAATTTCAGTACCTTGTCTTGCAGCCTTGATTCTCTGTTTTCTATCTGATGCACCCTATTGGTGAGGCTCTCTATAGAGGCTTTCATTTTAGTTTATTGAGTTCTTCATTTCCAGAATCATTTCAGCTTGGGTTTTCCCCAGCAATCCTAGCTTTGGATACATTTAAAAATAAATAAATAAATAAATAACAACCCTAGCTTTGTATCAAGGATTGACTTTCTTTCACACTGGAGGGAGTGCAGGCCCCCTGGGGAACAGAAGATCTGGACAGATGCTGGGACTAGAAGCTGGACTCTGGGCAGAGCGCTGAGAGTTGTAGGAAGAGTGTTGGGATGTAGCAGATGGATAGCTGATTCTCCACATGGCGGGAGAAGGGGGACTGCTTCTGAACCTCTGAATGCACTCTGGTGATCATGATTAGGTCACTGGGCCTTGGTAAGAAGGCCTTGCAGGCACACAGAAGTGGATGCAGGTTATCCTGATGTGGCCAGACAGTGAGGTAGAAGGGGTCCTCTAGCAGAGGTCTAGGGGAGGGGAACAGAGCAGAAGAGTGAGGGAGGGTAGGAATGGGAAGATAAGAGCAAGGAGATAACAATCAGGAGCTAATGTGAATCAATTATAATAAATAAATAAATATAAAAATTTTGAAAAGAACGCAGCCTAGTTACTTAATCTTATCTTCCTTTCACATATATTTTTATTCTTTTTAAAATATTTTGTGTGCATGTTTCTGTGTTTGTGTGTGTGTGTGTGTGTGTGTGTGTGAGAGAGAGAGAGAGAGAGAGAGAGAGAGAGAGAGAGAGACAGACAGACAGACAGACAGACAGACAGACAGAGACAGAGACAGAGACAGAGACAGAGACAGAGACAGACAGAGATTGTCATTTTCCACTTACTCCTTTGAGGCTGGGTCTCTCCCTGAACCTGGGGCTTGCACATTTTATGACTAGGCTGGAAACCAGCAAGCCCCAGTAATCTTTTTGCCTGTGCCCCACATGTAGCTGGGGTTATAGGTGAACCCAAGATGCCTGGATGGCTACATGAGGGCTGTGGGTCTCAACTCCCTGGTCTCATGAGTAGGAATATACATTCTAAACTGCTAAGTCACTACCCTATTCCCCACTTTAGCCTTTATAGAAAGACACCTCAAAAATCATAAATAAATAAATCCTGTCTATGACACCCTTTCTGTTAAACTCCAGCATTCAGGATTTCATTCTCTCTATTCTCACTAAAATATGTCCTGCTGATCACAAATGCCCTTCAAATCACTGTAGCCATTGCTGAAGCACACGCACCTACATATAGTAATATTAAAGTCCATTCAGCCCTCTCTTCTTGGCATCTGGGACTCAATAGGCTTCTATCCTCCTGGCCTTTCATGAGCAGTCTCTTTCCTTCTACTTAACTCAAAGACTAAATCTCTTGAATTAAGTTATCCTTCTATTTTCCATCTCTTGAATCCCAGGATCTCTGGTAATCTCATCCTTTCCTTAAATATTGCCTATATGCTGATAACTTCCAAATATATAGAATCGAACTTCTGTCAGTATTTCCAGTCTCAGCTCCAGCTGTTTACCAAAAATTTAGACTTGGTTGCCTGGGAAGTTTTACACTCTTCTCAAATCCCAGATAATTTCCATGATGTTGCCTTTGAAATCTGTTTGTGTCCATAGTTTTCTTTATCTTCTAAGAAGGGATTCCATCTTTCCCAGCTGTCTAGGCTAAACATAAAATTCAGCCACTCTTCTCTCTTCAGCCCATTACCAACAATCTGAAAGTTCAGTCAGCAATACTTCTACAACTGACCCATGATGCAGCTAGTTCTCGCTGCCCTATTGGTGATGAAAACCGAGTGTTGCTATCTTAGACCCAGAGGATGGGGTAGAGGATTCTCCTAACTGCTTCCCACTCTGATTTTGTTCACCTACCATAAATTCTGCTATCCACACAGCGACCAGAGATGTGCTGTTGAAAAAAAAAGGCAGATCATACACCTCTTTTATTGCCATGCCATATTTCTTAGAATTCAATGTTACAACCCATAATACTGAACTAGATCGTATTCTGATTCTACTTGGAACTCATATCTAGCCATTCACTTCTTTGCGCCCTTCAGGTCAGGCACATGCTGTAGTGCCTATGAAGATCAGGAGACAATATCCTTGTACCATGTGGGTCCTGGGGGTTGAACTCAAGTTATCAAGCTTGGCAACAGGAATCTATACCCACTAGGCATGTGTTTTTGTGTGTGCACATGCACACAGAGGCCAGAGGTCAACGGAAACAAACTTCAACATCCTATATATTTTTTGATCACTCTACACCTTATTTGTTGAGACAGGGTTTCTCACTAAACCTGTAGCCCCAGTTTGGCTAGAAAGGCTGCCCAACAATTTTCTGAGATCATTCTGCCTCACCTTCCAGGCACTGGCATTATAGATACACACCTCCATGCTCATATTTTTTCCTAAGTCATTTATTTTTATATTATGTGTATGAGAGTTTCACCTACATGTATGTCTGTTCATCGTGTGTGTGCACCGTCCTTGCAGAAGACAGAAGAGGTTATAAGATTCCCTAGAACCAGCCTTAGAAATGACTATGAGTCACCATATGAATACTGGAAAAGAAACGCAGATCCTCCATAAGAGCAAGTGTCCTGCTGGGTGTGGTGGCACATGCCTTTAATCCTAGCACTCAGGAGGCAGAGGCAGGAGGATCTCTGTGAGTTTGAGGCCAGCTTGGTCTACAGATCAAGTTCCAGGACAGCCAGAGATACATACAGAGAAACCCTGTCTAAAAAAAAAAAAAAAAAAAAAAAAGAGCAAGTGCCCTTAAGCACTGAGCCACATCACTCAAGGCCTCATGCCCATATTTTTTATATGGATGCTGAAGATCCAAACTATGGTCCTCATGTTTGTGTAGCAGGGACTTTGCATACCAAGCCAAATGATTCCTTATATCTGAATCCTGTCACTTTCTGGCCTTTGAACCTCTCCCCCTTCTGTTTATTCTATTTTTACTACTTTCCTCCTGCAGACATCCATGTCTCCCTGCTTCACTTTTTTTCCAAGTCTTACTTACATTGAGCTTTCTCTGAGTGTCCTGAAGTTAGAGTCCTATGCCCATCACCCTTTCAATAGCATGTCCCAATATATTTTATCCACCTAATATACATTTCCTTACATAATTGTGTGTGTGTGTGATGTGTGTATACTGTGTATGTGCATGTTTTTGTGTGCACATGTATACATGAGATATTGGGGTGTGTACACACATGTGCAATTACAGATGGAAGCCAAAGGTCTTCTTTAATTACTTTCTATTTATTCCGTCACTTAAGAAGGGTGTCTCACTTGAACCCACAGCTCACCAATTCAGGTAGCCTAGAGAGGCAGCTTGCCCTGGAGAACACCTATCTCCACCTCTGAACGACTGGGATTACAAGATAACCAACACACCTTCCTAGCATTTCCATGGGGACTGAGAATCCAAATTCTGGTCCACACACTGGAACTGAACTACCTCTAACTCGGCCCCACGAATAAGGTTAGGATAAGAGGAAGAACTACAGCTAGATTGATGACTTACATATTTACAGCTTAGGTATCTGCGTGGAAGAATGAATGGACCACAAAAGAAAAGGAAGATTCAATGGTTATTAGAGCAGACACAGACTAGGTTTGTGTGGGGGAGCTCCTTTTAGAGAGAGACTGGAGGTGCTGCTGAATTTGGGGAGTGTTATTAGATGCTGGACGTGAATGTGAAAGGGCTGCATTCAAAAATGAAATATTAAGGAGAAAAGGAAATCTGGGAATCAGAGAACAGTTATATCAGAGCAGTATATGGCACATAAAAGATCAGAAGAACAGAGCTGCACTCTGCAACTCATAACGCAACAGGGTAGAGCCGAGTTACGTAGGTGGGGATGTTTTCTGGCATGAAACTGAGTGGGGACATAATGTGTGCCTTGGAACCATCTATGTAGAACAAAAGCCTACTCCAAACAACGTGGAAAATGTTTAATTTACTACCAAGAAGTTCCAAGGCCACAAGGCTTCTGGGAGATCTTTTTTCTTTTGTTTGATATTTTGCAGTGTCTCAAAAAATAATTCAAGGGCAAGGTCTTTTCTATCTATCTGTTCTGCCTTATGTTATCAGTTTTGTCCTCAGGTTTTTTCTTCTCATGATCACAAGACAATTTCTGTTGCTCCAGCCATAACATCCAGATGTAGCCATAGCCACTGAAGAAGAAGCCAAAGATAGCATCCTGTGAATACCATTCAAAGACAGGACAAGTTTTAGGAAGTCCCTTTGCTCACAGAGTAAATAACGTTTTGGCCATCTATTACTTTCTACTTCACATCTATTAAATGTGAAAGTCTGATGATGGTGGGGTGCTATTTGAGTGCTTACAGAGAGCTCCCAGTGTTTCAGAAACACATGATAATATGACAGTGACTACTCTAGAGCACTGCTTGTGAACTTTTCATGTTCCTGGGAAAATATGCAAACATCAGCATTGTATCTGGAATCAATATGATCCCACCCAGCAAGCTGGGTATGCACACCATCATTTCTATATGTAAATGGCTTTAAATTGTTTAATGCAAGCAGTCTTTGCTGGGCATAATGGTACATGCTTATAACACCAGAACTCCAGAGGGTGAGGTGTGAGGACGGCCACGAGTTAAAGGTTAGTTTGGCCTACATATTGATTCCAAGAAAATCAGACTTCCATAGTAAAACCATTAGTTAATTAATAAAAACTAGTCTTGACTATATTTACAGCATTACTAGAGATAGAACCCAAGGCCTTGAGCACAATAGGTAAGTACTGTTCCAAAGAGTTATACCCTCGGCCTCTCAACTTTACACATTGGCTCCAAAATCACAATCCCCCTCTCTCACTTGCTGACCAGCAGGTTCATAGCGAAGCTCCAATGTCAACTTTAGTATTAAAATTTATACATTAAAGCAGTTCCCCAATCCAAAGAAAGGCACCACAAAATTGCCAGGAAGTACAGGACAGGGCTGTAGTTCAGTGTCACAATACTTGCCTAGCATGTGGTCACACATCAAAAGAGAAAGAACAAAGCTAACTTGTAGTTATTAAGATATTTATGAGACAGATATGGTTGCACCTACCTGAAATCCCAGCAGTATTAAAGGAGAGAGGCAGAGGCAAGCAGATCTCTGTGAGTTGGAGGCCAGCCTGGTCTACAGAGCAAGTTCCAGTCCAGCCATGGCTACACAGAGAAACCCTGTCTCAAAAACCCAAAAATAAAATTGTATTTATATGTGGTAAGGAATTTTCACAGATCATTTTTTTAAATACCAATAACATAATTTTTTAAAAGTAAGTATACACTTTTAATTCCAAGGCTTGGAGCCTGAAGCCAAAATGTCAAGAATTCAAGATAAGCCTGGACTACATCATGAGATCCCATCTTAAGAAGCAAAAATGACAAATAACCCAGAACTTAGAGCCTGAAGCAAAAATGCCAAGAATCCATGATAAGCCTCGACAGCATTCTGAGATCCCATCTCAAAAAGCAAAAATGACAAAATAAAGCAAAACAAAACCTCTCATAGAATGTACAATACTGAAGGTGACTGCTTATATAAACTATGAACTTGAATCAATAATGACATCTCAACACTGGCTCCTTAACTCTGACAAAGATTCAACATTAAGACAAGTCGTTAATGATAGAGAAATTATTATGGGGTGTGTATGGGAAGGGCACTACATGATTGACATTTCTGTTTCATGTACACTAAGGGAGCTATAATCAAAAGAAAGCTAATAACAGGTGTTAGTGAGGAAGTGAAGAAACAGGATCATTCAAATTTTGCTGATAGGAATGATAATGGCACAGTGACTTTGAAACCCAGCTTGAAGTAGGTTGATAGTTCAGTGAGTAAAGTGCTTGCTGTGCAAGGCTAAGGACCTGGGGTCAATCCTCATCACACAGGTTAAACACTGAGTATGGAAGTGAATACATTAAAAACAGTGGCACTCAGAAATCTGTACGTAGCAGCATTATTCATGATGGTCTAACATTCACAATCCACTGATGAATAGATAAACTCTCTATGGTTTAGTTATGAAAAGGAATGAGGTAACAATACATGCTATAATGTGGATAGATGTTGGAATCATGTTAAGTGAAAGAAGCCAGTATTAAAAGGCCAAGGATGGTATGAGTCTAGTTATCCTCAATTGAAATGTCCACAGAGACAAGAGGCACATAGTGCTTGGGATGCGTTGGGGGTGAAGAGAAGACACACAGTGCCTGACAAGGCAAGCAAAGTGAGTTTGCTCAGGGCAAGGAAAGAAAATCACTGTAAAATCAGAAAATAATGATGGCTACATAACAATTTGAATATACTACAATTCATTGATTTAAAAGCAAGTTTTAAACTGGGCATAGTGGCACCGACTCATAATCTCAACACTTGGGAGAGTGTGGCTATAATCTGGCTTGTTTTAAAATGTTCCAAAGAAGATTTATATTCGCATTTATGGTATTAATTCTCCACAATTGAGTGGAGAGTGGGGACTGACTTTCACATGAACTCTGGTGCCCCATATTTGACCATGTCCCCTGGACGGGGAGACCTGGTGGCACTCAGAGGAAGGACAGCAGGTTACCAAGAAGAGACTTGATACCCTATGAGCATATAGAGGGGGAGGAAATCCCCCTCAGGAACTGTCATAGGGGAGGGGAATAAGGGGAAATTGGGAGGGAGGGAAGAATGGGAGGATACAAGGGATGGGATAACCATTGAGATGTAATATGAATACATTAATAAAATATAAAAATACTGCATGATGTTTAGTTATTAATATGTGCTTTTGCCCATTTTCCCCTCAGAACACATAGATGCAAGAACTAAAGAGATAAATATTACCTGTAGAAATGGACGTATCACAGTCCAGATCTCAACAAAATCTTAAGCAATGCATGTGTTTGTATGGGTTCACTTTAAAACACGCAATGCTAGCTACACATTGCTTCCCAGGCTGCTAAATAAAACAGCTAGGGCTCCCAGGACAGCTCACTAGCAATCCCACGAACATTTTTGTTCCTGGTTAAGCCGGACACATGGAGTCTGAGGCTACAGCTGGGGGGGGGGGCAGGGAGGGGCGGGTAGAGTTGAGAGTGTTTGCCTGGTATTTGCGAGGCCCTCTGGTAGCAGCAGCAGTTGCTCCATAGCCTAGCAAACTTCTGTTCTTGTTGTTTTATGAATGCTGATTATGAAATTTTATTGCTGGATCTGTTCAGCCTTAACCAGCTCTGCTCAACTCTGGATATAGCAGTAACCAACATTTAGTTCGTTTCCTCCTTTGTATTTAATGGATTCCAGGAGGCCTGATCTCTTGCCAGTGTTTTCTTTGTGATTTCATCCAGTCGCTGTCAGGCAGACACAGAGTCCATTTCTTAGACTCTCTCATTCTCATTCTTCGCCCCCCCCCCCCGCACACACTCCACCCCACTCGCCCTCCCTTTCCCTATGTCTCCAAGATTTATTAATATCATGAGTTCAGAATTTATACAGTGTGTAATTTTTCTTTAAAAGGGACCTGGCTTTCTGAAATACGTTCTTTACTATTTGAATTCATTTGTTGGGATAAAATTCAGGCAAAGTAACCGGCACTTTGTGTCTGTTCACCCTCCTTTACATTTTTCTTTCATTCCTTCTGGAAACTTCCTGTTCTGTGCTTCTCTTAGTCAGAGCAGTTCTAGGCTGTTTTCAGCTTAAGCTTTTCCAGCCAGCGTCCAGTTGTGTTAGTTAAAGAAAGCAAGATCATCTTTGATATCTGACTCTAAGTGAATGCAAAGGTTGTGTACAGTTTATGCTCCTTTGTTCAAAGGGCTTCGCGTTTCCAGAAACTCACATACATCAGGCAGGTTCAGCACATGGTGCCTTTTTACAGTGTGTTGCACCCTTTGATCATCCTGCTGTGTCTGCTTGACAGGCATAGGCGTAATATTGGCTATCCCTGTGGACATTTCCCCTTAAATTAATTGTAGCATTTCCCTCCCGTTTTAAAGGGATCTGATTCCTGTTTTGGTGAGTTCTAGTGTATTTGGCCCATGTGTGTGGTAATAAATCAGAAATAGGAAGCCTGAGTCTCCAGACAAAGAAACTAAGACAGTTTGTCATATGCCTGTGGAAAAACACCCAGCATATTTTTCAATAAACTTCATAATATTCAAAAGGAGAACATATTTTCTGTGTCCCAGTCATGTATATTAAAATAGGCCACTTTGCTCTTGCATTCATTGCATATAACTTAGGGAAAAGGAGGAGGAGAAGGACAAATTGGCCTCACAAGGCCACCATCCCTTTGCTGAAACAGTGTGCCCTTGCTTTTTAAAATAGCATCCTTGCTCAGGTTCCCCCCCCCCTTTGAAAAACTGAATCTTGATCCTGAGAAAGTGCCCCTCCTTGCATTCATCTGGCTTATTTCTCCATTTTTATGTTTTTGTTTTTGAGACAGAGTCTTATGTAGTGCAGGCTAGCCTCAATGTGCTATGGATTCAAGGGTGGCCTTGAATTTTTGTTATTGCTATATCCACCTCCCAAGTGCTGGGATTACATGTACAGGCCATTATGCCCTATTTCAGTTTCTCCATCTTTGAGCGGGCTTGCAGTGTTGGGGTTCCTCAGGATATAGCATACACGCCTTAGTTTATTTAAATCATTCTCAAGTTGTCAATCATGTGGCAATGACACTTTCATGCATCTTTATTCCGATCTTGACACTTGCCTGCCATGTATATCTCCCAGGTAGCAGTAATCCAGGACAGCAGGGAATGGCTTCGAGATGTGTAAGCACTTTCCTAAATTCCTCATTCTCTTTAGGTGATGTACCATCAGGCAAAGGTACCATGATCTATCCAGTCAGTAAGGCAGGAAAACCAGAAGCTATCCCCAATGGTAGAGTTCTTTCCCTGTCATGAGTTTATCAGTACAACCTGTTAATTTCATCTCTGACACTTCCCATCGAGTCAAGGTACTTATTTCTCTTCACATCTATTGCAAGAACTCTGGAATGAGGCAAGATTTATCAGTGCCTGTAGCACTAACCTGGCTTAGCCCTGCAACCCAAGAACTAAAGGCCCTGGGAAATATGGGAGCTGGAAATCAGATAGTTGTCATTTTAGGTCATGAGAAGTATTCAGTGATTGTCTCTTGCTTCTTAGGAAAAAGCGTGTGTTGGTTGAACTTATCAACTTGACAGGGTCTAAAATCATCTCGGAGACACACCTCTGGGCATATATGTGAGAGTATTTTCAGAAGTGTTTAACTAAACAGAGAATGCCCACCCCAAATGTGAGGGTCAGGATTCCACAGGCTAGGACCTGCATTCATTGCTCTGTACTGATGGATTATAGACACATTGTGACCTTAATGCTGTGACTCTTTAAAATGAATTTTGCCACTGTTGTGAAATATAATATAAATATCTGTGTTTTCAGATGCTCTTAGATGGTCCCTGTGAAAGGGTCATTCTAATGCTCCCAAAGGGGTCTGCGAACCACTGCTCTAACCCTTGACACCAAAATAAACCCTTCCTTTTCTGAGTTGTTTTTATTGTTTACTTTATCACAGAAATGAAAGTGACTCACGCCAAGCCAAAACTATTGCTTGTACCCACTGAACTCCTACAATCTGATCTCTTTCTTCCACTCCTCCATCAGGAAGGACTCTTTACCATCTCAGGGTCTCTGAGCACACTGACAAAATGGAAGCATCCTTCAATGCCATCTTCCCCCACTAATAGTTGAATTCTCAATGGAATTAGTGTGTCTCTAAAGGGCTGTAAACAGAGTTCATAGGAAAGAATCTTGCATAGACTGTGGAAGGCCTTGGGTTCCATCATCAGTGCATGGGGGCGGGGGTGGGGGGACATGCTGTAATAGATGCTAACATAAGTTATGAATGGGACCAAGAGGAAATTCTTTGCCTCATATAACAGCAAGTGGATGAAAAAGAAGCCAAATATGTATTTAGGAGTTTATGTGTATACATATGTATATGTAACAACAGTTAATGAAAAATAGAGGCCATGGATTTGAAAGAAAGCAAGGAGGTGTAGAGGTTGGTGTAGAGGGAGGAAAGTAAAGGGAGAACTGGTATAATTATGTTATAACCTCAAAACTAAAGAAATAATTTAAAATCCCTATTCCTATTAGGTATGAATACAGTATTATCAATAAAAATTAAAAATTTAAGACATTAAAAAATCTGTTTAATTTTGTTTTAGTATAGCATACTAATGTCTTCTGCACAAATAAAGTAATAATTAGAGTATCTTGCAGCTGGAAAGATGACTCGGGAATTAAGAGAACTTGTTGCTCATGCAGAAGACCCAGCTCCAGTTACCAGTATCCACAAGGTTCACAGCCATATGTAACTGCAGTTGCAGGCATTCCAGTTCCCCCTTCTTGTCTCCATGGACAACAGGTACAAACATGGTGCACAAATGTACACGCAAGAAAAATACTCACACGTATAAAGCAAATATATTTTAAAAGAAAGGAAGAAAAAGATTAACAAGGGAGATTACAACTTAAGATGAGCACAGGAAGCAAGTTTGATGGCAGCTTTGGCTATATAGGGAGGTGAAGGCCAGCGTGGGCCACTTAAGAACGTATCCTTAAAATCCAAGGGGGATTGGAGAGGGGAAAGGGGAAAGGGAGTGGGAATGTAGCAGGGAGAGAGAGAGATACAGACAGAGACAGACAGAGATAGAGACAGAGACAGAGACAGAGAGGCAGAGACAGAGAGAGACAGAGACAGAGATTAAACTGGTTCGATGCTTACTATCAAAATTATTTTTTCTTATATCAGTTACATTGTCATTGCATTGTAAAAGATACATTGCCTGTGTCCTATCTTTGACTATATATATATTTCTTTTGCCCAGCAATACAAAAAGGAATGTTGACTATAGGAAACATTAAGACAATGCCTCATCTGAGTCCTATTTTATCCCTAGATTACTCAGAGTTTAAAACAAATAAGAGGGAAATTGTTCTAGGGCATGTAACTAGATACTATCCAAGGCCTGTCTCCCACTACAACAGGTGTGCTTTCAATGGCCTTTTATTATTGCTCATTTTATCCTCCTCTTGTTCTCTTGTCCTCAAAAGTCAACAGCTGTGACTACTGTTTGGTCTCTATAGCACCCAGATTCTTTTCTCCTTTAGTCTTAAAGCAATCTCGTTTTCCTAATGTCTTCATATCGCTGTTAATGACTGCGTAGCTGTGTGTGCTGCAGTGGCTAGGAGACTCAGAATTTCTATTGAGTCTAGTTCCATATGCAACACACTATGTGCGTTGTTTTTATGAAGCCAACACATTCTATAAGTTCCCTGGGTACCTAAATTATACTTTAAATCCTTGTGGCCTAATGGTTTGAAATGAATGATCCATAACCTCAAAGGAGAAGGGCTATTTAAGGCTTCTCTAAGGCAAACATAGAGTCTCTTTCTAGATACTCAACTGTTAATAATCTCAAAGCTATTTACTGGCCTGCAGATTGGGCCCGATTGAAGAACATTTGCCTGGCATGTGCAAGGTCTTGGTTTCAATCCCCAGTGCTTAAAAGCAAAAACACACCCTATATTGTACAACTACTAAGTTTGAAATATTATACTAGTTGCTGAGGGGTGGTGGCATACACCTGTACTCCCAGCACTTGGGGAGGCAGAAGCAGATGGATCTCTGTGCATTTGAGGCTAGCCTGGTCTTACAGAGTGACTTCCAGGACAGCCAGGGCTACTATACAAAGAAACCCTGTCTCAAGCCCCCCAAAAAATTATACTAGAAAATGAAGACATAGAGATGATTAATATACAGTGTCTACCAGTTGAATTTAACTCACTATGTAACAGAGGATAATTTTGAGAACTTCTTATCCTCTTGCCTCTACCTCAACTGTTGAGAATACAAAAAGCACCACCGTGCCCATGAGGCAGGGCCAGGAAGGGAACCAAGAGGCAAGCACACTGCCAACGAGCACAGCCCCAGCCTTTGTCCTGTCTCCTTAACTGACTTTCAAAACTTTTAACACCCATAGACAAGTTTTCTTAAACATGATCTGTTTCAAAACATACCTAATAGTTCTACTTTTATACTTTTACATTTCCCATCTTAGAGAGAGAAAGAGTGCAAGAGAAAGGGGGGACAGAGACAGAGACAGCGATCAACTCATCTCAAAGTTTGACTTTACAGACCTCCTAGACAGAAAACAAGGACCCATAGGAAATACGGTGCTGGCATTGAAAAACTTCATTATGCTAATTGTGCTGCCCTTTGGTAAGGACAAGTAGTTCCCAATGCTTTGGTTTCAATAAACTCAAAGGAGGGACTAAGCTATCATTTAGTAGATCATGGCATATAACTATAACTTTTATGATAGATCATTATGCAATTTCTGGTGTATAAGTTAGGAAATGCTCAGCACTATCATTTTAAAAGAGTTCCTTTTATTCTCATCTACTATTTTGTGTGAACAGTATTTCTTGACACTAAAGTCTACTAAAAATGCTGTATTTTATTTCATTTGAACAATAAGTACCATCCAGATATATGAGCTAATTTTATTTACAAATAAATAAATAAAGCCAAATATATTTTCCTCATTCTAAATTTCTTTTCCCTGTTGCAGGTTTATTAAGCATAAGGTTTTGTAACAGGTTCATTGTATTTGAGCTATTTGTGTGAGGATGGCTACAATAGAAGCAATCTGATGGAAGTCTCCGGGCATAACAGCAATAGGAAATAAGCACTTCACCATGTAAGTTTATACATGTTTTTATGGCAAAGATTAGGGAGGTGATAAAAAAAAGATGTTCAAAAATAAAAATATATTACATTGGAATAAAATAGTCTGGGTCGAGGATAATAAAAATATGAGCCCAAGAGGAAAAAGTATGATATAAAATTTCTGACTGTTCAAAAGTAGTCTGTTCATGTCCTGTTTAAATTGATAGTAGATATTTTTAAAGATTTATTTATTTATCATTTATACAGTATTCTGCCCAAATGTCTGCCTGCACACCAGAAGAAGGCACCAGATCTCATGATGGACGGTTGTAAGCCACCATGTGATCGCTGGGAGTTGAACTCAGGACCTTTGGAAGAACAGACAGTGTTCTTAACCTCTGAGCAATCTCCCCAGGCCCAATAGTAGATATTATACTGGGATGAAAATTTGAACTGCAAAATGTATTACTATTAAAATATAAGGTTGGGGTGACTAAAAAAAAAGTTAAGAGCACTTGTGGCTCTTTCAGAGAGGACCCAGGTTCAATTTACAGCATACACATGGCTAACAACTGTTTGTAACTCGAGTTCCAGGCCACCTCACACCCTCTTCTGGCCTCTGCAGTACCAAGTACAAATGTGTACACACATATGTGCAGGCAAAATACAAACGAAATTACAGTTTTAATAAAATGTTAAGATTTATCAGGCAAGTGTGGTAGCCCTTGTCTTTAATTCCAGCACTCAAACACAATGACAGAGAGGTGTCTGTGAGTTCTAGGCCAGCCTGCTCTACATAGAGCATCCCAGGCTAGTCAAGCTACATAGTGAGATCTGTATTTCCAGGCAGTGGTACCACACACCTTTAATCTCAGCACTCTGGAAGCAGAGGCACGTGGATCTCTGTGAGTTCGAGGCCAGCCTGGTCTACAAAGCTGGTTCTAGGAGAGCCAGAGCAATAGAAGGAAGCCTTGTCTCGAAAAAAACAAGAAGGAGTGGGGAAGAGGGAAAAGGTTCATAAGATGTCACATATTTACAAACTTCAGAATTCCTTCCATAAAAATTTCTTAGAAATCAATGTTAATATATTTTATGAAACACATTTGTTTCCAAATTCAGAGGTGACACAAGTCAAAACTGCTAAAAAGCACTGTTGCCAGCAGAGGGGTCACTGGAGACAGTTATAACCTACCCTCAAGTTGGGAGTTTTTATTCCAAACAGTTGCCAAGGACAAAGTGAACTGAAGCTATTGTGTCACTAATTTATTCCAATCACAATCAAGACACAAAAACCTTCCCTATGAGCTCTTCCAGTGTCCCTACTTTTAATTCCTCTCCTGCTTGCTCTTTCACCTAGCTTTTGCCCTCTGTGGAGTCTCGCTGCCTCAGCTCTCCAACCTAAACTTCCAACAGGACTTCGTTCTTTGCCATCATACATAAATTCTATGGATTAAAGATAGAGCAAATCCACAAAACAGGTATTCTTCAGGAATGCTTATAGAATCCAAGAGAGAATGGTTTGCAGTCTTCTGAAAGATTTCCAATTGCTTATTGTGAGTGTAGGCTACTAAGCATTGTTCTGGGCTGACCAGAACTGCCCAACAAAGGAAATTAGACTTCAGTCTAAAGGGGCCCTGCCCCCACCTCCCAACCCCCGCCAGAGACCTATTATTGTCAGCTCAGAAGCCATGCAAGCCCTTTCTCTCCTTCATAGGCCCCAAGCAGATATCTTTTCCCTGCACAGGTCAGATTTGAAAACATTGAAATCCTGCTGAGGTAGATAAACCCCTCCTCAAATGTGGCCCTTCTGATCTCTGATAGGGGCTGAGGTCTCAGACAACTGTAGCCCCTCCGTGAGCTCCTCACCCCCAGATCTTTCACATTCATGTATGGATTTTGGCAGACATTAACCCAAAGAATTGGGAACTCAGGGTACAAGCCACTGTTTGCCATGCGTTCATTTACTCATCATCCATCTATCCATCCATCTGTCCGTTCAAATATATGCACTGAGTGCTTAGTATGTGTCTAAGGCTGTACTGAGCACTTTAGCTACATCAGTAAACAGAATAAAGACCTTGGCTCCACAGAACATATGTTCCAGCAAAGGGAAAGGGGAAGAGAACAAACAAATTAAATCTGTAAATAATATACTGTAATATATTAAGTACTTACTATCATTAAACAGTATATCAAGTACTGTAAAAAAAAATGAGAAAGTGGCTCACACTTCTAATCCCAGCAGGCAGGGATACAGAGGCAGGGAGATCTCTGTGAGTTCAAGGCCATCCTGGTCTACAAAGTGAATCGAGGACAGCCAGGGCTACACAGAGAAACCTTGTCGTGAAAAACAGAGAGGGGGGGGTGCCTAGAACATGGTGAGAAAATGGGAGCACAAAGGACAGCAGGAGGTGGTTGCATATTAACATAAGTGGCACAGTTAAATTAAAATAGTAATAACACTTTTACTCATATAGGGCTAGAGACATAGCTGAGTAGTAGAAGGCTTACCTGGAATGCAAAAAACAAAAAATGGACTGAGAATGGATGTTGATAATGTATGCAGAGTATGTTCACCTTAGCTTAAGACTGCTCCCCCACTGAGACTGCTCCTACCAAGAGTAGATAAACCTGTCCCCTTGACCCTACTATACAGCACAAACCCTGTCTCCTTCTTTATCTGCATATAACAACTCAGTCGCCTTGTTCAAATCTATGTAATAAACATGTTGAGCTTCTGGGTAGTATGGTTTCTCCAGTGGAAAGCCAGCTCACTCAATCCCAGCTTTCTGTCTGTTTCTGTCTGTGTTTTTCTTTTCTTCGTTCTTTCAGTGCCCTAGCCAGGACCAGCCCTGGAAGAAGCATAGAACATTTTGTTCTTAGAACAATTTGAAGCTCTCAGCTACCAACAATTCCCTAGAGCCCAATTTCCCATATGCAGTCTTCCCTATTCTCAGAATCCCCAGCCCAAGAAGGTCATTTGCTAGAAGAGTTCAGTCTACACTGACACATCATTGCTACCCCAAATTTAAGAGTCAAAAATGGGGGTGCTTCTTGTTCTGTATTCTGTGGCTTTTGATAAAGGCATTATGAAATGTGCCTATCATTATAAATTCATCCCAAGTAATTATACTGTTCTAAACTTCCACTGAGCTCCGTACCTCTCTTTTCTTGAATGCTGACAACCACTGATCATTTTACTGGTTCTCTAGATTTCTCTTTCCCAGTACACTGTGTGGCTCAAATCATAGCTTAAATCTCTTTCTCGAACCAGCTTCTTTGAAGTCATCATACCCGGGTGACGTACACTTAATTTTTTTTTTCCTTGTAGGCTGATGCTAGAGCACTTTTGCTTGTTTGTTTTGCTGTTGTTCAATTGTTTTCTTTAGTTTGTGGGATGAAGGATTAAAGCAAGGGCATGAAACATGCTAAGCAAGTGGTGTGCCACTGAGCCATAACCCCCCCCCCCCGGCCCTTAATAGCTCACTTTCATTAGAACTATGATAGATATTACATTGTATGTATATGTTGTTCATTGTCCGTTGGATTTTTTTTCTTGGAGGTGGCCATTGTTTACTGGATAAAAGAAAATATGTGCTGCTGCTTAGTGCCTGGTAGTTTCCCCCCCCCCCTTGGAGGAGTGCATTGTTTACTGATAAAAGAAACTTCTGAGACTAGACCTTAATTAGAGTGGTAGCAAGATATTTGAGGAAGGAAAGCTCCTTGTGAGCCTTTCCCTCTGGCTGTCAAATTCTCGAGTACTACTCAACCAACCCAACCTCTAACCAACCTTGAGTACTTAGGATGGTTAGAGGGAGCTGGAGGTGTGTTTTTCCTTTGCCTCAGGTCAGCAGGGCTCTGAAAACTCACCAGATTAGACTGGTTATAGAGTTAAATGGCCTATCATACTGTTTATTTTCTCCTTCCTCCCTTAGAAGTTCAAGGTTTGTTGTTGTTTTTTTTTTAACCAGTAATCGCTGCCAGACCCAGAGGAAGCACCTAGAGGCAAAATTCACAAAATTGTGCCCTCCTCATACCTGGCTCCTCCATCAGGAGATTTTGTTTTGAGACAGGGATGTGGTATGCACCTTAGCCTGATATCCAATGCATGGGCTCATGGGAATCCTCAAGTTTTAGGATGCTCAGCATGAAGCAAAGCCCATATCATCTGAGAGTGTCCATCACTCAGAGTCCATCCAACACACGAACCCTTCCTCAGTACACCAATTACAGCAGACAATTTTCTACCCCAGCACACCTGCCCGGTCAAGGGTTTCTGCTGTGGCAAGTTGAGTTTCTCTGCAAGTCTGTCTACCTCTTCTATTTTGAAGGCAGCAGTTTGCCCTGTACTAACTGGTTTGGATCTAAAGCTAACAGTGGGTATTTACTTTTATTCAGCTTTTCACTTGTTAAGACAAAATGGCAACTTCCAAGCAACTTACTTTCTGGAAACTAGAATCTCATTCAGAGTATTTTTTTTTTTTTACCAGGTTTAGGTTCTGGGTAGTTGGGCAAACAAGGAGCTCCCTGACTTAGTTTTATGCTAGCAGGCTCATGACACTGAAGCCAAACTCACAATCCCACATTCAAAAGGTTCCATTTCCTCAAGTAAACTCCTTCTCCTCTCCCTAGTTATGGGTTGTATACTAATAATTTCTCGGCACTTTCAATTTTTTTCTAGTTCATTTTTAATCTTTTTTTAGACAGGATATTACTATTTATCACTAGCTGACTCAGAATTTGTTATGTGACCTTGAACTCAGATATCTCCTCGCCTCTGCCACCCGAGTGCTTCTGGCCATAAAGATGTGCATTACCATGCCTGGTTTTCTCACATTTTATTTCCATCATGAATATAGCCAACTTGTGACACTAGCAACATCTTCATTGCATTCATATAGATGGACGAAGGAGAATTCGAGCCATCATATATAGCAATGTGTTTAGATTTGAATGGAGATTTCACATGACCAATCAGGCAATATATAAAATATATTTCTGGTTTGTTATGTTATGTGAACAATAGCCTCCAGCACCTCAGAACTATCTCTGCTTAGGCATGAGCCTCACAATTTAGAAGCATTTTGTTTTTATGGATCTCTTTGGGACAGTAATTAAAACTTTGGGAGAGTCTTAGGAAAGAGTGGGTAGAAGGATGGAGGACTCTGGGAAAAGGAGCATGCCACAGGAGGATTACAGAGCTAATTAGCCAAAGATTGGGGGCACGGGGGCGGGGCCATGGGAGGTTGTAGAGACGGGGGCTCCAGCCAGGGACCATGCATGGACTGGACCTGGGCTATCTGCACAGATGTAGCCTAAGGGCAGTTCAGTCATCACGTGAGTACCCTAGTGAGGGTAGTGGGGGCTAGCTCTGACAGGGACTGTTGCTGCCTGCCTGCTTTTGTTGTCACTCCGCCCCCTCTGGGAGGGGGGACTGCCTCATTAGGCCACTGGGAAGGAGATGCTCTCAGTGCTTATTCAACTTGATATGCTAGAGTGGCGTGGGGAGTACGGCGGGGGGGGGGGGGTGATGAAGGAAACAGGGAGGGAGGAGGCTATGTTCAGGATGTAAAGTGAATAATTAATTTTTTAAAAATAAAATAAAAATTTTTAAAACTTAAAACATAATAAAAAATATTTTTGTACTGAAATTATTCACTACTTACCACAAATGTAATTAAACAAGTATTTTATCAGGCAATCCTATGTGGTAGCCAATTGAGTTTGGAGGGAATTTGTTGGACACAGACTATGAGTGGACAGACTATACAAAGCAGTTCTTCTTAAAGGTAACCCTAGGACTAATAACAGCAGCAGCCCCTGAGACTTGTGCACGATAGAGATTCTCATGCTTCATAGGAGAGGAGCCAAGCCAAAGGAATCTCAGACTCTCTGTGTGTGTGTGCGTGTGTGTGTGTGTGTGTGTGTGTGTGTGTGTGTGTGTGTGTGTGCTTCTGTCTGTCTGTCTGTCTCTGTCTCTGTCTCTGTCTATCTCTGTGTATCTGTCTCTGTCTTTCTCTGTCTGTCTCTGTGTCCCTGTCTCTCTGTCTCTCTCTCTGTCTCTCTCTCTCTCTCTCTCTCTCTCTCTCTCTCTCTCTCTCTCTCTCTCTCTCTCTCTCTCTCCCAAATGTGTTTATCTAACTTTCCCAGGGTGGCTCTGTTAAAGTGTGAAAGGGCCTGATAAAGGCAGCTCTGTTAGCATCCCACCCACATCTCAGCCGGCAGCTGGCTTCTAAAGGAGCCCAGCTGTCCCCTTTAGCTGAAGAATTGCCCTCAGCTGTCAGAAGCACGTCTCCCAGGAAGGTCCCTTCCAATGTGGACAAGTGTGCCCATAATCTGAGCCCTCATATCTCCTCTCCCCCTCCCCCTCTCTTCCCCCACTCTCATTGTTGTTGTTGTTTATTGACGTGGTGTTCCATATACTATAGGCTGACTAGATACATGAAAGTAACCCTGAACTCCTGACACAGCAGCCTCCGGACTGCCTGGATAATAACCATGTCACAAGTTCTAAGCTAGTCTGAGCTACAAGGTGAGACCGTGTCCCCCTCCCTTAGAAGGAAAATGTGATAATTTAAATGAGAATGCCTCATAGGTTCGTATACTTGAATGTGTGGTCCCCACTTGGTGGCCTGTTTAGGAAGTGTGGCCTTGTTGAAGGAGGTTTGGCACTGGCAGTGGGCTCTGACATTTCAAAGGCCTATAGCAGGCCTTGCCCTTTGCCCCTGATTGCTGTCTGCTGCCAAGATGTAGGCTCTCAGCTACTGCTACAGTGCCATGTCAGCTTGCCTGCCTACCACCATGCTTCACCATGATAGGCATAGACTAGCCCTCTAAAACTGGGAGCAAGCCCCAATTGAATGCTTTCCAAGTTGCACATCTTACAGTGTCTCTTCAGAGCAATATAACAGTAACTAAGACAGAGAGAAAGGGAGAATAGGAGGAGCAAGAGCAGAGCTGAATTCTTACCACAAAGGGGAGAATTCTACCATGTGCTTTATCCTCTACACCAGTCCCTCAGTGCACCAGAGCAAGCTTAGACTTTCCTGGATGGCACATTTACCTAGGTCTTTTGTTTTCCATTTCTCTTTCCTCCATAGGCAACCAAAGCCCTGGCTCTGCCTCTACTGTTATAGCATCAGATACAAGATGTCTTGGATGTACAATGTTCAACAAAGCCTGTAAAGCACAGCTAAAAAGCACAGCTAAAAAGCACAGCATGCAGCTAGCTAACTAAAGAGCAGAACTAAAATCATTGCATATAACCACTGGTGCTCGTTAATATGGGACATTATCAAAGTGATTTACCATCATGTGTTAAGAGGCAGGACTCACAGAGTAAAAAGCAAAGGACAGGGTGAATTCAAAACAGTCTTTAAATGGCAGCATCAGAAATAATTGTGGTTGCCATCTATTTCATTTTTCTGCCTTTCTGTAAAGGAAGTGGCAAAGCAACTCAATTACTCCATGAATCAGGGCCCATGGAGAGCATATTTAATGGAAATGGACTCAAGGAAGATGCTCAATAAAATGTTTGTGAATGAAACCAAGGCAGGTGCTGAGAGACAGACAAAGATATGTAAGTTGGAAATATGGAGGAAAACTACCAAGAAATGAAAACAAGCACATAAATGGGAATCAAGTTTATTTGAAAACAAAATTTTGAGGAAACAACATTTGAGGCATCTGAATGAAGCAGTTAACAAAGTGTCTTCTCTAAGGTTTCTGTTGCTGTGATGAAACATCGTGACCAAAACAATACTTATAAGGACAACCATTTAGTTGTGCTGGATTACAGTTCAGAGGTTTAGTTCATTATCACTATGGCAGGAGACATGGCAGCATGCAGGCAGACATGATGCTGGAGAGTCCTATATCTTGATCCACAAGCAGCAGAAGGAGAATGTTACACTAGGCCTAGCTTGAGAATAGGAGACCTCAAAGTCTTACAGTAACACACTGTCTCCAACAAGGCCACACTTCTTAATAGTGTCACTCTCTGTGGGCCAAGCATTCACACACATGAGTCTACGGGGGCCATTCCTATTCAAACCACCACTAGGAGGGAGAGATGACAAGAAATAGAAGCTGAAAGGTGCAACAGCCATGTGTGACACACAGTGCTCTCCTCTGGTGGCAATGCAGTTCACATGAACTTTTCTAATCTTGGCATGAATCCTGGGCATTACACCATACCTCTCATGGCCTATATTGCTTGCTTAACAAAAATATCCACTGGCTCTTCTGAACGAGCTTTCGGAAAGAGTTTAAAGGAAATTTTCCCATAAAGGGCATTTAATCTAACCAGGATGCGTCTGTGTGGCAAGCAACTGAGACAGAATGTTATTGTAATGTCACAGTAAGATGCCATTTGTATTTAACTTATATTTTGAGCGACCTTGTGTTGTCATTACTCTATGGTTTACACATATTTTGGCAACTCTCACATTCTCCCAAAGAAAATAAAACTGATATTTATCAATGGGATGCATCTGAATATTTACAGTGAGGAATAAAATTTTCACAGAGTATGCCTGCTCCCACTTTCAATCTTAGTGCTCTAGAAGCCAAAGCAAGGCTGATGTCATAACTTCAACTCCATTCTGGGCTACAGAAGTAAGGCCCTATCTCATAAACAGCCAAACAAGAAGAAAATAAAAATTTTGGTTCATGGCTTGAGGGTTTAGTATTTTAATATTCTTTTCAAGACTACATTTTAAAATGGGTATTTGAGCAAGGTATGGTAGCCCATGCCTTTACTCCCAGGCAAAGGCAAAGGTAGGTGGATCTCTGTGAGTTCAAGGCTAATTTGGTCTACAAAGGTAGTTCCAGGACAGACAGAGACACACAGTGAGACCATGTCTCCTAAAACAAAAACAACAACAACAACAACAACAAAACAACGATGACAAAAACATAAACACAAGTATTTTTAGCCAATGAAACCACATAAGGAGAAAGATGCTTGCAAATGCCAGCCCTGCCATACTGATTTTAATCCACTGGGCCAACATGATGGAAGGAGAGAACTGATGATTGCAAGTTATGCCCTGACCATCCAATGTACACCACACATCATGGAAGGCACCTGCCTTCCAAATAAATAAATAAATAAATAAATAAATAAATAAATAAATGTAACTTTTAAAAATTTAGGAGGTATGAGAACAGACCCATGCCATAGCCACCTGTAATACTAGGAGAGCAGGCCCTGCACATTGTAGGAGTTCTGAATGAGCCTCCCCAAGGATATGATCATAGGAGAGCTGACCCTACCACTCATCTCACCTGAGGTGAAGTGGACTAGGGAGAGATAACCACCTCTGACCTTACCCCTCACTCCCTGGGTCAGGTGGCAGACCTGGCCCTGGGGTCAGGACTGCAGGAGAGCTGGCCCTGCTCCTCACCAGCTGCAGCACTCGGGAGCAGGTGCTCTACACCTAGCCTGGGCAGCACAGTAGAGCTGACTCTGATGATAGGAGCATGGACTAGCTGGCTCTGAGAGTGTGGGCATGCAATAACTTTCCCCACCACTTGCCTGCTATGCAGTGGCATGGGTGAGGGAAAAATTCCCACCCATCCCTTGCCACCTATGGCAGGCAAGTGAGCTGCTCCCAAGGTCATCAGTTCAGGAGCGCTGTCCCTGCCCTTCACCTGCTGCAGCACGCAGAAGAGCAGACTCTGCACCTCACCTAGGTAGCACAGTAGAGCTGACCCTGAGGGTTGGTATTGTGTGTGAGCTGGCTCTGAGGCTGTGAGTATGGGAGAGCTGGCCCTGGCTCTTGCCTGCTGTGCAGTAGAATAGATGAGGTGGAGATGCCCTTCCCCTCCCTTTTGCCCTGACCAACAGTAGTGGGCAGGAGAGCTGGTTCTGACAGGGTCATCAAAACAGGAGAATTGGTCTTGCCCCTCACTTGCAGCACTTGGGAAAGCAGGCCCCGCACCTCACCTGGGCAGGACAAGAGAGCTGGTCCTGGATGTGGGGGTTGCTGGCAAGCTGATCCCAAGGTTGTAAGCCCAGAAGAGCTAACTCTGCAACTTGTCTGTGCTGCAACAGTGTGGTTGAAGAATAGATGCTCTCTTCCACCCTCTCCTCTTGTCATCTATGGCAGGCAAGAGAGCTGTTCCTGCCCCTAATCTGCTACAGCACTTTGGAGAGCAGGCCCTGCAACTCGACTAAGCAGTACAGGAGAGTTGGCTCTGGTTGTGGGGGTTGCAGATGAGCCAGCCCAGCCTCTTGTCAGCCTGCCGGGTGGTAGTGCAGATGAGAGAAAGAACCCCGTTCTCTACTCATTTGTCCCTCGCCACTATGGCAGGTGAGAGAACTAGCATAGGGGTCATGAGAGTGAAAGAACTGGCCATGTCCCTCACAGGCTGCACCACTTGGGAAAGTAGGCCCTGTATCTTGCCTGGGCAATAGGGTAGAGCTAGCTCTGGTTGCAGGGGGTTTTGGTGTACCCACCCAATGAGCAAGAGAATGCTAGAGCATGTGAGCTGACCAGCTCAGACAGATCTCTGACACAGATCCAGGACTTTGGGTTGGCCCTTCCCAACATCTAACCCATCAATGAACTACAAAGTGCATGAAGGATCCAGTCCTACTGATACAAAACAACGGGCTCTCCATGCCACAGGGCCACAACAGAATATCCTAGAGTGGACCCTATGAGGTTTCAGTATGGAGAGAGTAGCAGAAACTAGAGGACGCATAGGAGACCAATGAGTCATTACAGTGCACATTTGCAAGGAAAGAAGCATGGATAAAAGGACATGCTGTGAGACACACCGGGACCCACTACAGCTTCCACGACAAGATTTTTTTTCCTTTGGTGCGGGAGGTTGTAATGGCAGAGGGCAAGTGTAAGGGGAATAGGACATATGTCAAATTGGGGTGCATGGTATAAAATTCTCAAAGAATCAATAAAAAAACATTTTAAAGAAAAACTTTAGGATTTTGTTTGTTTGTTTGTTTGTTTGTTTTTCAAGACAGGGTTTCTCTGTGTAGTCTTGGCTTGTCCTGGACACTAGGGTGGCCTTGAACTCACAGTGATCAGCCTTGCCTCTGCTTCCGTGGTGGTGGGATTACAGGTGTGCACCACCACAACTGGCTTTTATTTTTGTTTTTAACAAAATAAATTATTATATAAACGAAGACTATCACATTGAACTTGGACATGGCAACCCAACAGGAGGAAAAGAGTCCCAAGAGAAGGCACAAGAGACAGAGACCCACATGTTCTCACATTCAGGATTCCCACTAAATGCTAAGCAAAAAGCTATAATATATACTCAGAGGGCTTGGCACAGACTAGTGTAGGCCCTCTGGTATCTGCTTCAGTCTCGTTAGTACCTAAGGGCTTTGATCCACTGTTTTAGAGGGTCTTTTTCTCCTAGCCTCCCCCATCTCTTCTGTTTCTCCCAACTACTTTTGTCTCCTCTTCCAAGGGGTACTCTGAGCGCTGGGGGAAAGGATTTGATAGAGACATCCTGTCCAGGGTTGAGTATTCCAGCCCTCCCCACCTCTGTATGTCTGGCTATGGGTCTTTGTATTGGTTCCTTTCTGCCTCAGGAGAACTTGATGAAAGGAGAAAACCTACTCCTGTAAGTTGTCCTCTAACCTCCCACTGCACACCATGGAAGACATGGGCCCTCCCTATAAATAAACAAATATGTAAACAAATGTAATCAAAGTGTGTAAAGAAAAGTTGGACATGGGAGGCAGAGGCAGGTAGATCTTGGTAAGTTTGAGGCCAGCCTGGTTTACAAAGGTAGTCCAGGACAACCAAGGCTACACAGAGAAACCCTGTCCAAAAACAAAAAAGAAAGAGTGTGGGAAGATGATATTCGCTCTAACAGTGCATTTTTTTCAGGGCCTAAAGCAGACCCTTGGAGATTGTTCTTTGCAGTTATGCACCAATAACAATATACAAAGAAAGTAGAATGACTCATGCCTCCCCAAAACAACCTTCATTGTCTGTATAGCTCCATTATATTCTAAGAAATGTCTTCCCCCCCTTTACTCTTTTTTTACTTATTGAGAGAAAGAGTCTCTTATAGCTGATGCAATTCTCAAACTAACTACATATCAGTGGATGACCTCGAATTTCTGGTCTTCCTACTTCTACACATAGGATTGCAGGTATGTACCACTACAACCAGTTTTATGCAGTGCTAGACAGCAAAGCTAGGCCCTGTGGATGCTAGTGAAGTACCACCAAATGAATTATATCCCCAGCCCATTGTTCTAAGAAACACAATTTTGCGTATGTAGGAAAGTTCAAGCAATAAGAATGTTGGCTCTAGCTAGAAGGAAGTCTGAGCAATTAAGAGGACTCAGGTTTGGTTCCCAGCATCCGAGTTGTGCAGTTCACAACCACCTGTATATAGCACCAGCTCCTGGGCATCTGACACCCTCTTCTTGTACCTGCAAGCATAAAGAACACACACACACACACACACACACACACACACACACACACACACACACTTAAAAAAAGAAAGAAAATGTTCCCTTTCATTTCCCAGAACCTACATCACACAATTCACAAATGCCGGAAACTCCAGTCCCATGGGACTTGATCTTTTTGCACTCTACAAGCACCTGCATAATCTCGTACACATAAACCCATGCAGACACACACACATATGCATAAATAACATTTTTTTTTTTGTCTTTCAAGACAGATTCTCTGTGTAGCCTGGCTTCCCTGGAACTCACTCTGTAGACTAGGCTAGCCTCAAACTCACAGAGATCTGCCTGGCTCTAGTGGCATTAAGGGTGTGTGCCACCACCACCTGGCAGAAAGAAATAACATAATAGTTTTTAAAAGAATACGAGACCATAAGAGTCAAAATACAATGACCAGGTAACAGAGAACGGGAGTTGATTCTAAGTCTGGTGTAAATCATGAGAAGGTGTTCAGAGAAACGACTGAAATGACATGAAGAACAGAATGTAAGGGTGAGCACTGTGCTCAAGATTCCAGAGTAGCTCATGTGAGCTTGCTTGCCTAGGTCAAGGGTCCAGACAAAAAGCATTTTCCAGGGATGTTGAGCAAGGCAATCCAGTAAGGATAACAGAGAAATTGAAATCAGTTTAGGGTTCTAGGTTAATGCCTTGAACTCAATTACAAGGACCTGTTTCCTACTTACAGGGGTTCTAACCATTATCTCAGATGGATTGTGGGTACAGGAAGAGGAAGTGTCCTGCAAGGTCCTTCCATCTCCAGCACTGAAAAAGGAAGACTAAAACTGTAAGTGGCCTCTTAAGCTCAGCTCCTGACTGACCTGGGCAATTAGACTTTGTTATACTAGTCATGGTTTTTCAGGGCAGTTATTATTGTATTGCTCATAGCAGAAAGTAAGGTGAATTTCAAAGCAAAAGCTTCATCTTAGAAAGAACAGGAAAGAGAAAATAGGAAACATGGGCAATATTTTGTTACATAAATAGTTCTGACATTTCAGGCCAGGAAAATCTGTTTAAAGGAAAGGGAACATGTCTCGGGCAGCTTCCTGGGTAACATCTCTAACACTCTTCTCTGAAACCTGCGAGGATCTCACATTCTGTGAAGGGAATTGGAGGAAAATGGCTAAAATAAATGTCCTATTCTAAGAACAAATCTCGGCCTGAAGTAACCAAATGCACACGCAAGTACCAACACATTTCTATTTTCTTGCTTGTTGCTAATAGTCAATGAACAAAACATTTGGAATCAAAGATTTTTAACTGAGCCTCACAAAAATGAAAAGAAGAAAGGAAGGGAAGGGGAGGGAAAAGGAGGGGAGGGGAGGAGAAGGAAGAGAAGGGGAGGGGAGGGAAGGGAAGGGAAGGGAGGGGAGGGAAGGGAGGGGGAGGGAATAGCGCCAGGTTGGTTATTTCTATGGGCTTGTGCTTCCACTAGTAGAGGAGTATTTAGGGACAACCCAACTGAACAGTCATATTATCAGATTGTTTGGTGACTGCTCTAGTTTGTATTCTAATTTAATACTATAAACTTCTCATTTAGTTGTGTAATCTGCTCTCAAAATTATTTAAAGTAGGATTACAAACCTTGGGCTGGACAGATGGCTCAGTGGTTAAGAGCACTGTCTGCTCTCTGAGAGGTCCTGAGTTCAATTCCCAGCAACCACATGGTGGCTCACAACCATCTATAATGAGATCTGTGCAGACATACATGAAGGCAGAACACTGTAAACGTAATAAATAAAATAAATCTTAAAAAAATAAAAAGGTTACAAACCTTTATCTGAACACAGTACTAATCTGAACACACCTGTAATCCCAGAATTTGGAGGGTGTGGAGGGAGGATTGCTATCAGCCTGGACTACATAGTGAGATTTTTGCATTTAACTAAAGCAGAGAGCAGGCTGGAGAGATGGCTCAGGGGTTAAGAGCTTGCTGTTCTTGCAGAGGACCCAGGTTCAATTCCCAGCACCCAAATGGTGGTTCACAACCATCTGTAACTCTATTTCCAAGAAACATGATGCATTCATCTGGCCTCCACAGGCACCAATCTGTCTTGCGTACAATTCCCATGTGAGGATGTTGTAAAAAGGCTCTTACTAGATGTTGCCATCATATCCGGGACTTCCTAGCCTTCCAGGGATATAGATTTCTGAGTCGCTGCCATGTTAGAATAAAGAGAGTTTTGTACATGTTTTTCATTAGTGATAATTTACTGTAACATTCGGGTATGCCTTGAAGGGCTCCTGTGTTAATAAATAGCGATAAAAATTGTTGTAGGTTTTTTAAAAAATCTAAGCAAGGCCTCCTACAGAGGCCCAACTGCCTTCAAGGCAAACTGTGTGTCTGTCTTCTGAAAATCCTTTTTTAATTGTTTTTACACACACACACACACACACACACACACACACACACACACGTTTGTTTGTTTGTTTGTGCCTGTGACAAGATCAAACATTGTAGTAGAGTAAAGATCCCCACATCATCCCATCACTGCAGCTGGGAAGCACAAGGGGAGAAGCTGGGAATCTCAATATAGTCTTCAATGAAATTCCACCATCCAGACATTTATTTACTTCCTGCATCAAGGCCACATGTCACATAGGTACTTCCACCTAGCAATAGAGCCATCAGCCAGGGATCAAGGCTTCAACAATGGCAACGGGGACAAGGCATTGAGGATGCAGACCATAACAACATCCTTACAGAAATGACACTATCATTTGCATTTACTGGTGTTAAAAAAAACCCCTAATGCTCAATTTATTAATGAAAAAAGAACAAGATCAGACAGTAAATGACGGAGTTAACAGTTCCCCATAATGATACACACCTGAAATTCGAGGACTGGGCAGCCTAAGGCAGGAAAACTGCTGAAGGGTCAAGCCAGTCCATACTCTGTATTGCGTTCCAGACCATCCAGGGCTATATAGGAAGACTCTGTCTCCAAAAAAAAGAAGTAAACAAACAACTAAAACTAGTTCTTTCTACTGCAATCGTTTCTGCCTTTTCTACCTATAGTAATATTTTATGTTTTCTAACAAGGGATAGTTATATTTTTAACCAAAGGAGATATGATAATGTATGCATATAAACTACAAAACATAGGGCTGGAGAAATGGTTCGGCCATTAAGAGAACTCTTTGCTCTTGCAGAGGACCGAGGTTCAGTTCCCAGCACCTATATGGTCATTCACACCCATCCATTGACTCCAGTTTCAGGGGATCTGACGCCCTCTTCAGAACTCTATGGGTACCAGGAATGCACATGGTACACATTCATACATGTAGGCAAAATGCCTGGAGGCATAAAATGAATACATCTAAATGAAAATTAATCGAAGACTATATTAGTAAGAGGCCACCAACGAGGACTGGGGAAATGGCTCAGTAGATAAAACGCTTGTTGGACTAGCATGAGGACCTAAGCTCAACCCACAGTAGCCATATAAAAAAAAATAGGCATGATAGTGCATGGCTGCCATCCCAGAGTTAGGGAGGTAGAAATACAACAATCTCTAGGGCATGCTGGCTATCCAGACAAGACAAATTGATGAACTAACTTCCATGTTCCATGAGAAGTCTTGTCCAAAAGTGGAGTCCAGAGAGAGAACTCAGCAGGTGAGGGTGCCACCACCAACCCTGACAACCAGAGTTTGATACTTAAGACTCTGACAAAAGACAAGGAAAACTGACTTCCAAAAGTCACCCTCTGACCTCTGCACACCTGCCTTGGCACATGCACGTGCATACACACACACACACACACACACACACACACACACACGGACACAAATACATAGAAAGACACAAACATAAGCAGGTTAGGTTTTACAACATTGTCACTTTGTAATAGACTACAATCACTGTCATCCAGAGGCCAGAAAACTATGACCTGAATTCCCAACAATCAGTTTTGTGTTAATTTGTGGAGATAGTAGTTGTTTTATTTATTTGTCTTTCCTTTGTGGTACACGGGATTGAATCCTAGAGCCTCATGCATGCTAGCAAGTATTTTACTACTGAGCTATATCCCCAGTCAATCCCCCTGGCTGGACAAGTAAGGTTGCATTGACTCACGCACATATCGTCACTGTTGCATATGTACAAATGCAGAGATGAGTATATGTCACAGAGACTATATTCCTTCAAGTCTAAATGTGAATCTTAGATACTTTAATGAGAAAGGTTGGACAGCCTGCTCACCCACTAAATATGTACTTTGCTTTCAGGCATGCCTTTATCAGCAAACAGTAGATCTTCAAATAGCACCTTTCAAAGAAAAACAAACAAACAAAACAGTCTTCAAAACTCTAGCCCTGTGTTTGGATAGAAAACAGAAACCAAGACTATAGTCCTTCTCGACGGTAACTTCAATATATAGTAGTAATTCATGATCTAGGGTACATTGCATAAGTTTACTATTTCAGGGGAAAGAGCTATGCTTTTTTAAAGTTCAAAATCACTAGTGTAGTTATTTTCAGAATCTTTATGATTTATTCCCCACATCATACACCAAATGACTATGGTTTTAGCCAGTTAACTAAACTCCTAAAAATGTCCGTGGTTACTGTGGTACCCAGAGCCGTAGTTAAAGACAGTCGCCATCACACCTGGTGTTCTTTGGATGCCGAGGCTCTAAAACAAGGTCCTCATGTTTGCACAGCAAGCACTTGACCAACGTAGCAGCCTCCCCAGCCCTCCCTATTTTAAATGGCAGTGATGGATATGATAACAAGGTTGGTGTGAAAATGGCTTTAGCAAGCAAGATGATACAAGTAGAGAGCTACAGAGGAGGAGCTGTAAATACGGGGCTTGGCCTTGCCAAATGGAGTCACTTACTAAAATGATTATTTGCCCATGCCTAATGGCAACCAAATACAACCTTTTCTTCCAAACATTTTCAGCTTTGCATACCTTTCTGTCACCGGAATTGAAATCTCACATTAAACCGAAAACACTTTGCTACTTCCTCATGCGGTTTCATTGTTTATTTAGTGTTATCCTATATAGATAAACACACATGCAACAATCTGGTTTTAGACAATAGAAAAACTAAGTGCTTAATGATTCCTAGCTGCACAGTTTCCCCCAGGTGATTCTGACGTGAACAAATACATTAAGATCCATAGAGTTTAAAGACAGAATCAAACCAGGGCCATCATGAACGAGATTTCTGCCTCATTAAATGAGATTGCTGACCTACTCCCTCACATGTATGCAGGGACGTTCTAGCACCAGAACTGTGTAGCCTAGTGGGAAAGAGCTCACCTAGCATGTACAAGGTCATAGGATAGATCCTCCAGCACAACAAAAAACAACATCAAACTTGCCGGGGAATCTCAGCTCCTAAAAGTCAAGGGAAAGGAAGTCTTTTAGCATTCAAGTTTGCAACAAAATTTTTCCCCAAGACGGGGTTTCCCTGTGTAGCTTTGGCTGCCCTAGACTTGCTTTGTAGACAGGCTGGCCTTGAACTCACAGCGATCCGCCTGCCTCTGTCTCTCAGAGTGCTGGGATCAAAGGGGTGCGCCACCATGCCAGGCTGCAACAAATCTTGTAATGAGATGGGAACCATTAAAATGCCAAATTCATTTCAAAGGAATGTGCTGAGGTAGGTTGTGATGAGAAAATGAGTAGAAGCCAAGTGGTGGTGAGACACAGCTTTTATCCCAGCACACAAGGTAAGCAGATCTCTGTGAGTCCAATGCCAGCCTCCTCTACACAGGGATTTTCAAGACAGCCAGGGCTATTAAACAGAGAAACTCATCTCAAAAAACCAAAAAGATCAAAAGTTAGTAAAAAAAAAAAAAAAAGGCTGGAAAGGTGGCTCAGTAGTTAAAAGAGCTGAGCTACTCTTGCAGAGGACCCAGGTTGAGTTCCCAGGACCCACGTGGTAGCTCACAACTATCTGCAGCTCCAGTCCCAGGAGATTTAATGCCTTCTTCTGGACTCCTTGGGCATGCGGTGCATAGATATACATGCAGGAAAAACACCCATTACTTTTTTTAAGTTTTAAAGGATATTAAAATATGAAGGAGACAGGAAAAGGAGAATCTGAGAAGGTTTGGAAGGTATATGAACAAAATTCATTGTATGAATGTGTGAAACTCTCAAAAAATAACAAATAATATATATAAGAGAAAGGGAGGGGGCAGGAGAGAAAAAGAGGAGAGGAAAAAGAACAAGATTAAAAGAAAGGCAGAAATGGAAGCAAAAATCACAAGGGCATCCTGACCTTCCTCATGCTGGAATAAAGCTCCCCACTAAACAAGCATGTGAAGGACCAAGTGCACTTCAAATGGAAAAAGGGAAGAGCCGAATTTAAGCCAGAGACCAAGGTTTTAAGAGGAGAAACTGTTTAGCATGCATGCACGCTCTGGCAGCATACCATTGAGAGTCTGGCAGTCACAGCACTGGCTGAGGGGCCTAAAGCTTAGCCGGTTTCTCTGGAAAGACTATTTTATGTATAGCCTAGCTTTGGCCTTGCCTTCTGTTCCTCTCATCACTGGAATGACTTGCCTTAGGATTGTCTCCAAGTCTATTTTTCCTGTCTTATTCACAGAACAGAATTACAAAAAAAGACCTAAGGTGGAGACGTCTCAAGGATTGTCCACAAATTAGGATGACAGGATGAATGATTTTTTTTTCCTCCTATTTTTCTTGATGATGTTCAACATTTTCCTGGCTATTTTGGCCAAAGCAGTAATTGTGCAGGTGTGTTCGGAGGGATATGAGGCTTTAGCTTTGGCCTTCGGCACTGATTAAGAATATGAAGGATAAAGAGCCCAAAGAATAACTGTTTGAAAAATAACTCTACCTGGCTGAAATATAATGTGGGTAATTGCATGATGGAAGACAGGGTCCAACTGTGAGCTGTGGCCAACTTAGTTGTAATGACTGCATGTTACTGATCTGCAAGAGACCATGATGCACTCTATACCATGTTGGCGTACTTCCCTTGCAAAGATGTTTTATGCAAGCTGGGATCTATCTAAATGGTACAGTGCTTGCCTAATGTGCATGAGACACTGTGTCCAACAGTCATCACCTCACAAGAAAGCTTTGGTGATTTAAGTTGGAGAGGTGGTCCAAAGGTTTAGAGCACTGTTGCTCTTGCAAAAGACCCAAGTTCAGTTCCCAACACACATACATGGAGGCTCACAACCTTCCATATCTCCAGTTCCAGAGGATCTGATGTACTCGCCTGGACTCCATGGGTACCAGGCTCACATATGGTAGACAGACATATGTGCAGACAAAGCTCTCATATATATAAAATACATCTTTATAAAAAGCTGTAGAGGTGATGTATTAAAACAATTGTTTGCAAGCTGGGAGTGGCAGTGCATGCTTGAAATCCGAGCACTCCAGAGGCAGAGATAGGTGGATCTCTGTGAGTTCGAGGCTAGCCTGATCTACAAAGAGAGTTCCAAAACAGTCAGGACTATTACACAGAGAAACCCTGTCTCAATAATAATAATAATAATAATAATAATAATAATAATAATAATAATAATAATAATAATAATAATTGTTTACACCAACGCTAGAGCTGATCTTTGGAGGACTGTGCTGTTAACAACTGAACTAGCTCAGGCCATGAGATACATTCAAGTGGTAGATAGAGCACTTACTTTGGGTGTGCAAGGCCCTAGGTTCAACCCAGTGTACCATAAAAATAAGTAAATAGGAGTTCTATAACTTTGAAAAAGTAGAAGATCTTTCAAATGACATAACATGAAGTCCATTTCCTCACAAAAATATTGTCACTACAAACAATTCAGATAAAAAGGAAGACGTTGAAGAATTGGCAAGTCGCAGCTGAGTGCAGAGTGACAGTGTCACACCCCCCCGCATCTACTGTTTGTCTTTTATATTCCATTCCCTATGGTGCTATCTTGACTGTAAAGACAAAATCTCTTTGAAACTTCAGGTCTCACACTGTAGACCCAAACTGGCTTTGAATGCCTGGATGACAACTGTGTGCTGTCACACCCAACATCAAAGACGTTTTTACAGTTTGAAATGTCTCTGTTCGCAAGGTCCTACTCTGTATGTATTTTCTGCTATTGCAAGTGCCAATCATCATGACATCTTGTTATGAAGCTCAAGCAATTGTGTCTCTAGCTGGGCCTTTGCGTAAATGTTTTGAAGGAGCTACACGACTAAGCAGCATGCACTGTAGCCACTTTCTCTTAAACCACATTACTGCAGTCCACTGTTTCCAGAGCCTTTTCTGGAGTATTTACATTGAATTTCTTCTGAACAGTTGCTCTCCAGCAACAGAAGCTTGGTAGACAACAGATTTTCAAGAGTGTTGGAAGGCATAAATACATGATGGCTAAGAGGGGGAGTCAAATAGCCTTGATCTTTCTCTCCATGGCACTAAAGATAATGTTCACACTATAGGGCTAGTTCCAAGGCTGAGTTATATAAGATGTGGAAACTTTTTAGCAACAGGCATTACACATAGTAACTGCTTAAGGATTACCTATTTTCATTTGGCTGTACAAACACAACTTCTTTAAAACTATGTGTCTCATACTGTATATCCAAATTGACTTTGAAAGTTTGTGCTACCATATCTGTCCTCAAAGACTTTTTTAAGTTTAATGTTTTTTTTTTTTCTGGGTAGTGGTAGTGCACGCCTTTAATCCCAGCACTCAGGAGGCAGGGGCAGGTGGATCTCTGTGAGTTCGAGACCAGCCTGGTCTACAAAGTGAGTCCAGGATAGCCAAGTCTACTCAGAAAGACTCTGCTCAAAAAAACCAAAAACAATTATTTTTTTGGGCTGGAGAGTTGGCTCAGAGGTTTTAAGAGCACCGTCAGTTCTTTCAAAGGTCCTGAGTTCAATTTCCAGCAACAACTTGGTGGCTCACAACCATCTATAATGAGATCTGGTGCACTTGTCTGGTGTGTAGGCACATATTCAGGCAGAATACTGTATAAATAAATAAATAATTTTTATTTGCTTTTTTAAAGCTCCTATTCTGTGTGTACTTTTGCTATTGTAAGTGCTATTCAGCATGTCATTACTATAAGTATATAATATATTATAATATATAATATAATATATTACTTACTGTCATATTTGTAAGCATTTCGTGTAAAAACATTTAATTTTGTTTCTTGCTTTGGGAGAGCAAAGCCCAGACTTTGATACTGTTTCAACTAAATGAAGAGTCCACATCTAACCTCTTAATATTTATGTATAGTCACAGTGCATTTGTTCTTGGTGCATGCCTCAGTAAACAGACAACACAGCATTCATTTTGGTAACTTGTTGCAATAATATTTCTCATATTTGTTTAACAGTCATGATTCAAAGAGTTTACACATATAATTGCACTTACCAGTAGTAACGTAATAACTCTGACTAGAGAGATAAGTGGATTTTTCCAGTAATACACAGAAATTGTGCAAAGAGGCTGGTGTTAGATAATAGCATTGGATCTTTGTTTCTTGTTAGGCTATCTCAGTATTCAGTAGCATTCGCTGGATCAAACTGATAACACAAAACATATATGTATTAGAAAAGATTCTATGGTTTCTTAATCTTAATATTTGTATGGTAAAATTATGAAGAAATTTATGAGGTGTAAGGTTAACAAAATTGCAGTAGGTACAATAGAATGTCCTGACTCAAAGCCTGAAAAAAAGTAAGGGCTCTCATTGCCATTTCCCACATTATATACACTTAATGATGACTGACTTTCTAAAATCGATGTTTAGAGATACTACAAAGACATGGGGGACCTTATTTCACACCATTAACTGTAAAAAGTAGCTACATATGAGAGTTCTGTAATTCTCTCCCATGCTTACTGAAGTATAGTTTTATATCTTAATGAAAGCTGTTCTTTCTCCATCTCTCAAATGATGCTATGAGCCATTTGCTTGGCCAGGAAATGTAGGTCTCTCTTGATCTCTCTCTCCCTCCCTCTCTCTCACCCCCCCTCTCTCACCCCCCCTCTCTCACCCCCCCTCTCTCAGTTTTTGGGGTTTTGGGGTTTTGGGATTTGGTTTGGTTTGGTTTGGGTTTGGGTTTGGTTTGGTTTTTTGTAACAAGGTTTCTTTGTGTAACTCTGGCTGTCCTGAACTCACTTTGTAGACCAGGCTGGCCTTGAACTCACAGAGATCCACCTGCCTCTGTCACCTCAAGTACTGGGATTACAGGCCTGCACCACCACATCCAGTTGATATTGCTCTTTTTTAATGAAATGAAATAATGCAAAGTTAAAGATCATTATCAAATTGGTTACAGAATTAACATGTTAAATTCATGACTGCAGAAACTTTTAAAAGTAATGTGTACATAATAAGTTTGCTACCCACTAAAAAATTTGAAGAGGCCTTGACACATTCAAGATCACCAGTTTAGTTACAGTTTTACTTTTATGTTAAACATGTGAGCCTTGATTTGAGGACGCATGAAGACATTGTATTTTGCTTGGTGACACTGGCTGGTCTCATTATGTAGCTGAGGCTGGGGCCAAAGCTTAGTAGTTGTGTAAAAAATTTGAAGTATCAAAATGTACCTAGAGGGCTGGAGAGATGGCTCAGAGGTTAAGAGCACTGTCTTCTCTTCCAGAGGTCCTGAGTTCAATTCCCAGCAACCACTTGGTGGCTCACAACCATCTATAATGGGATCTGATGCCCTCTTCTGGTGTGCAGGCGGACATGCAGGCCGAACACTGTGTACATAATAAATAAATCTTAAAAAAAAAAAAAGGTACCTGGAAGGACTATGTCCCAATATGGACGTGATACTAAGTCATTTAGCAATTATACAGTTATCACAAATGAGACTTTTTTTGCTATGTATCAGTGGAAGAGTAGATTAACTAATAGGATCAAATAGAAACAAAGAAGCAGCACACATGAGCAGTACATTATCCAATCTAAGGCTCCTGTTTCTTTTGGAATAGTCCACGCTGCCTCATTTTTTTTTCTTTTGACAAAATATAAAATATACTTGAAGAAGCTGAAGACTGATGATTTTAGACTCTAATAACCTAATGTTAAAAACTTAGGAGGAAGCCGGGCGTGGTGGCGCATGCCTTTAATCCCAGCACTCAGGAGGCAGAGGCAGGTGGATCGCTGTGAGTTCGAGGCCAGCCTGGTCTACAATGTGAGTCCAGGACAACCAAGGCTACACAGAGAAACCCTGTCTCAAAAGACCAAAAAGAAAAAAAAGAAAGAAAAAAAGGAACCTAGGAGGAGGTCCAGCAGATAAAGGCCCTGATGCCAAGTCTGAGGGGCCTGTTTGATCCAAGGGACCCACATTGTAAGAAAAGAGAACGGACACCTACATGGTGTCCTCTGACCTCCACGTGAGTACTATGGCAAACACACACACACACACAAATAAATAAATAAATAAATAAATAAATAAATAAACAATTTTAAAACAAGTTTTAAAGAAACAGTTGAGGCTAAAGAGATGGTTAAGAGCACTTGTGGTTCTTGCAGAGAACCTGGGCTCAGTTGCTAGCACCCACATGACAGCTCATAACCACCTGTAACTACAGTTCCAATGGGGATCTGAAACCAACTTCTGTCCCTTGCAAGCACTATACACACTTGGTAGACTTAAATGCATGTAGGTAAAATACACATAAAAATAAAATTAAAACATTTTAGAACGATTATAAAGAAATAACCACCATACTGTTGGTAAACCATGAACAAATTATCCATGTACTTGGTTGTCTATTAAGCTGTGTGGGGTGGAACACAATCACACAATCTCAGCACTGTAGAGGCAAAAGCTGGTGGATCTCTGTGAGTGGAAGGCCAGCCTAGAATACATGGCAACTTCCAGTATAGCCCAGCCTACATAATGAGAACCTGTCTCAAAGGTAAATAACTTAAATAAGGCTGTGTGAACCCTCAAGGCACAGGTCAGCTGTTTCACATAAAAACAAAATGACAGGTACCTTTAGCACACGGGAGGCAGAGTCAGATGGATCACCGTGAGTTCGAGGCCAGCCTCGTCTATAGAGTGAGTCCAGGACAGCCAAGGCTACACAGAGAAACCCTGTCTCAGAAAAACTGAAAAAAAATATTGCTGTTTTAAAGGACTTGATAAATATCAGTTTGGAATCTGCCCTATCACAGTTGCAAAAGTCTAAATCAGAGGCCACTAAAAACATTCAGTGGTACTACAAACTCAAAGCAAACCTGGCTTGTAACAACTAGCCAGTCTAATAGAGCATTATGTAAGAAACCTATGTGCTCTAAGGTTCTGGCTGAAAATTTCATAATAAAAATGACTTCTTTTTTAATATGTTTTATTAATTTATTCATATTACATCTAAATTGTTATCCCATCCCTTGCATCCTCCCATTCCTCCTTCCCTCTCATTTTCCCTTTACTCCCCTCCCCTATGACTGTGATTTAGGGGGACTTCCTCTCCTTGTATGTGCTCATAGGGTATCAAGTCTCTTCTTGGTAGCCTGCTATCCTTTCTCTGAGTGTCACCAGGCCTCCCCATCAAGGGGACGTGATCAAATATGGGGCACCAGAGTTCGTGTGAAACTCAGTCCCCACTCTCCACTCAACTATGGAGAATGTCCTGTCCATTGGCTAGATCTGGGTATGGGGTTTGAAGTTTACTGCACGTATTGTCCTTGGCTGGTGCCATAGTTTGAGCTTTAGCTGTCCTGGAACTCACTCTATAGACCAGGCTGTCCTCAAACTCAGAGATCCAGCTGCCTCAGCCTCCCTAGTGCTGAGAATAAAGGTGTGCACCACCACCACCCAACTAATGTAACATTCCTTTTAAAACAAAGTTTTAACTATGAAACAAGGAGAAAACAACATTTCCTTTCTCAAGAGTAAATATACGTATGTGTATATACACTTCAATGTATACAAATTTTAACCCTTCTATTATTTTCTTTAAACTTTACAATAGTAGTAGCTTATTGACAGAATTTAAGCTCTTGTGCAAATCAAGGACAATATAAAGATAACTTTTTAAGTTTAAGGTAGTTTAGTGACTTCTTTTCTGTCAGTTGAGGCCCCAACTTAATTTCCATATGCTCATCTCAGGAAAATGACTCTGCCAGGACAACGAGCGAAATGCAGACACTATATATATATAGTTCACACTTGCTGGACAACAGAGAGTTAACCTTTTTTTTAATACTGCCACTCAAATTGCTGTTTACCATCTAAAGTACAGGGTACAGAGTGAGGAGAAAGGACACGGGGTCATTATACTTTGGTGGCAAAAGAACTATCTTTCTTTTTTCATCCTCTTCGGTGCCAAAAAGCCATTTATTGAAGGACGAGGTTTCTCTGTGTAGCCCTGGCTGTCCTGAACTCATTTTCTAGACCAGGCTGGCCTCGAACTCACAGAGATCCACCTGCCTCTGGCTCCCAAAGTGCTGGGATAACGGGCGTGCACCCCTGGCTTTGTGCTCATTGTAGAAACAACTGAATCCCAGCAAAAATGACTTAGTATGCTTGCAAGAGGGAAGACTCAGGAATCCCAGTTTGAATAGATAACCAAACGCAGGACTCTTTGAAAATGACGCCCAGCTTAACTATTCAAAATAAGGCCACAATCATCACCCTTGAAAATAAAATGCTGTAGGACTTTCTTAAATGTTCCCACTGTGTTGCCTTGAGTTACAGTACACAATGAGAAATGGATGCTATTTAGTGCAATAAAGTCTGAACATTTCAGGTGTCCTGCCCATCTCTACAAAAAGACTTAAGAATCATTTTATCCACACACACACTGCTCTGTTTATACCTGTTTCTCCATTAATAACTGACACTGGCAAATGTATTTGAAAAAAATATTGTTGTAGCTATAGGTACAGTTGTGTGGAACAAATCTATTGCATTCGCAATTATAAAGCTAACTAAAGCAAGTTAAAAGATGCCAATACTGCATCTGAACAGGAAAAATCAATAGATTTGGATCATACAAAAATCAAAAAGAAAAATAAGCCTCAAAAACCAATACTAAACAAGGAAACCTAGGACATGGGTTATAATTTGAGCAGATGTTTGCAGCAAACATTCAAACTGAAAAATAGGTTTAAAGTATTAAAAAATACAGAAGTCAAAAAGGAAAACGAGTAAAGGAAAGAACAAATCAATGTATGACTTAAGTCTAAATTTTTAATGGCTATGATTTTAAATGCTCAGACCTTTTTTTTTTTTTTTTTTTTTTTTTTTTTTTTTTTTTTTTTTTTTTAAGCTTTAAGGCATAAATTTAAAGGAAGACAACTTAGGGCTGGTGACATGGCTCCGTGGCTAAGGATACTTCCAGCTCTTCCACAGAACCTGAGGTCATTTCCCAGAACCCCCACGGTGGCTAATAAGCAGCTGTAACTCCAGTTCCAAGGAATCCTAAATGTACTTCTGACCCCCAGGGGCATGAGGCATGCATGCATGGTAGTTAAACACATGCAGGCAAAATACTCATGCACAAAAATATTAATTAGTTGATTCATTTGAAATAGGAAATAACATAAGAAGGTTTTTGCTGGGTAGGATGACTCACTTCTATAATCCTAGCACTCAGGAGGAGTGGAGGCAAGGGGCTTACCATAGATTTACAACCAGCCTGGTATACATAGTGGCTTGCAGACCGGACAGAGCTTCAAAGTAAAGGTATTTAACAAAAAGACAAGCAGCAGCAGCAGCAGTTGCAGTAGTAGTAATATTGTAGTGGTAGTAATATAAAATAAGAAGGGATTAACCAGTGTGCTGAGAAGAACACCAATCCAAAAAGCCAAGTCCTCAACAAGCCAGGCTCCATGCACAGAATTTGTATAAGACCAGGTGAGGTGTATGAACTAAACCAGTAGGGCAGAGCAATAGGTAAATTATGTAGCGTATTGAAAGTGTCTTGTCGAGAAATCTTATATGAGTCATTTGTCCTGAAAAAAAATTATAAAGATTATCTCTTTAATCATGTTTCTCTGTAAACTCATAGGCATGTTTTATTCTGTTAAACAACAAAAATGATGTTGCCTAGTCTGCAATCTAACATGTCACTGTACGGATATGATTGAGTTAAGCTTTAATATGCACCTTAAGCTTCTTTGAAATACTGTTATAAGAAACATTCAAGGCCAGGAAGGGATGGTTCAAATAGCCAGGCAGTGGTGGCACAAGCCTATAATCCCAGCACTCGGGAGACAGAGACAGGCAGATCTCTGTGAGTTTGAGGCCAGCCTGGTCTACAAAGCAAGTTCCAGGACAAAGCCAAGGCTACACAGAGAAACCCTCTCAAAAAAAGAAAGAACCAAAGAGGGGGGAAGGAGGGACAGGGGGGGAGAGAGAGAGAGAGAGAGAGAGAGAGAGAGAGAGAGAGAGAGAGAGAGAGAGAGAGAGAGAGAGAGAAGATAAATGCAGGAAGGAAATTTAAAAAAACAAAGGTTAAAAATTCTTAAATCCCAGCCAGGCTGTGGTGGCTCATGCCTTTAATCCCAGCACTCAGGGAGGCAGAGGCAGGCAGATCTCTGTGAGTTCGAGGCCAGCCTGGTCTACAAAGTGAGTCCAGGACAGCCAAGGCTACACAGAGAAACCCTGTCTTGAAAAAATATTGTAAATCCCAGTGCTATCAATACAAAATTTTAAATAATTTATTTGAGAGACAATTAAATGGATTGCTAACAAAAGAACAAATTAGTACAAAGATTTAATTATTTGAAATTTTCTAATCCTGTACATGGTAGTACACACCTGTAATTTCAGCACTGGGAAAGCCAAATTAGTAGGATCTTCATAAGTTCAAGTCTAACCTGAGCTATACAATGAGTCCCAGGCAAGTTAGGCCTACAAAATAATATCCTGTCTCAAGGAAGTAAGATAGATAGAGAGATAGAGAGATAGATAGAATACTTTCAAATATATATATTAAAGATTAATTTCCGCCCCCGGGAGACAGGGTTCTCTGTGTAGCCTATTTCTCGAACTCACAGAGATCCACCTGCCTCTGCCTCCTGAGTGCTGGGATTAAAGGCATGCGCCATGGCACCCAGCAAAGATTAAGTTCTTATCTTAATTTTCTTAATCACACCCTTAGAACTAGTAAGCTTCTCTTCAGAATTAAGTTCTGAGAGAAATAATAAAGAATGGAAACAAAGAATTTAGTATAGATGTTTTAAGGGGGAAATTTTGGAATCAAAGAATGCTTTAAAATATGCCGTCCATAGGATATCCACACATGAGAACGCTGTATGGTAATTTAAAATGATGCTTTAAATTATTTAATAGTGTTTGAAAGTGTTTCAGGTGTGGGTATGTAATGCAGGTGGCAGGGAGGAGTGCATGCAGGAAGCCCTGGGTTCCATCCTCAACAATAAATGAAGCAGGGATGGTAGCTAATATCTGTAATCATAGACTTGGGAAGAGGAAGGAAGAGGATGAGGAGTTCAAGGCCATCCTTAGCTCCATAGTGACTTTGAGTCCAGCATGTAATATAGGACACAGACTCAAAAAGGTTTCAAATGTAAAGAAAGTTGGACACAGGGTTTCTTGTAGCCCAGGGTCACTTCAAATATTTATGTAACTGAGACTGGCCTTCAACTCCTGATTCCCTTGCCTGCATCTCCAAAGAACTGGACCTAAAGGCATGCGCCACCACACCATACTTTAAAATACCTATCTATCTATCTATCTATCCATCTATCTATCTATCTATCTATCCATCTATCTATCTATCTAACATAGACCCTGATTATATTTTTAAACAATTGTAAGCACATAAAAAAAGGGTTTTCAAAAAAGGCATCACAGTGCTAACAATTGTTACCTCTGAGTGTTGAGATTTTTCTTCTCATTTTGGTGCGGACATGCTACCGATTTTATACAAGAACCATATGTTGCTTTCATAATCAGAAAATGAAATGAAATATTCCAAACATCCTCAAAACGTATCGTCCAAAGGGAAGAGCTGTCAACTCGTTCAATTTATAGTTTGCAAGTGACAAAGAACACTCCCCATTTGTTTCTGTAGCAGGCATTTTGGAATGCCAGTGACCTTATATTTGCAAGACAAGTGCTTATCTTGCTGCCTAATTTAAAAAGGAGGACTTAAGGGAAAGTCAACAGTCTCTGGGAACAGATGTCTGAAGTGAGATTAAAAGAAAAGAAAAATTTTACTACCAATACTTAAGTCTAATTTTAGTTTAGTTTAGGACTCTCAGATCAAAACATCTCTCCTTATAGAAACTGTTACACTAACTGATCAACGTAAGTAACACTATTAGTATTTATGAGGTGTTATTTTTTTAAGAGGGGCAGATGCTGGAGATGAAATCCTAGACCTCAGGAATGCTGAGCAAGTACTTAACATTTCTGCAGGAATGATTAACAGCGGGTATCGCTCAACCCTAAGCTATAATCACATGAAAAATGCCTTCTTCCTTGTAGTCTGAGGGTTAAGTGGAGATTCGTTTTTTTAAAAAATATTTTTTTTTATCTATTTGTTGGTTGTTTCTTTGCTTTAGTGTCAGAAAAGGGGCTCTATGTAGTCTGACCTGTAACTTGCAGTCTTCTTTTCTCCACCTCCTAAATACAAGGACTACAGACCAGTGAGCACCACCAGGGCTGGTGGGTAAGGCGCTAATTTTGATGATCAGAAAACTAAAAGGGGGCTATAGAGATGGATCAGCCCTTAAAGGATAGTCTTACAAGCAAACAAACAAACAGAAAATTGGAAACAAATATAGCCCATATTAAGTTTATTGAACCTCCCCATAAAAGACTATCATTGCAAGAGAGAGAGAGAAAAAACCCACGTCTAGGCATCCAGCTGCATGATTGTACATGGACAATGGTTCATAGATAACTCAAGAACACAAAGATAATTCTAATAATGCTACTTGCTGCTACTTGCTCCTTGAATGTTCAACTGGAACCCAGATTGCTTCATATTAAAATAAGCATGGTAGGGCCAGGTGTGGTGGTGCACGCCTTTAATCCCAGCACTCAGGAGGCAGAGGCAGGTGGATTGCTGTGAGTTCGAAGCCAGCCTGGTCTACAAAGTGAGTCCAGGACAGCCAAGTCTACACAGAGAGACCCTATCTCGAAAAACCAAAAAAGGAAAAGAAAAAATAAACAAGTAAAATAAGCATGGTAAACAGCCCCCGAATGAACAAAAATTAAACAGGTTATTGCATAAAGATTTCAGTGCCAGCCTTGGATACATGAGACACACTAACTCCCCCTCTGCCCCCTAAGAAAGAGGAAGAAGGGAAGGAGTAAGGGAGGGAGGGAGGCAAAAACCCAGATTTTCTCCCAGTCTTATATTGATCATTCTCATAATCAAAGGGCGAAATTTGAGTTTAATTCTCCATATTCTTCAAGTGTCTTATTCTCATTTGTGTGTGTACCTGGTGTCTGTGTGACGGTCTGCCATGTGTTTTCTCATGCCCTTAGAAGCCTTAAGAGGCTGTAGGGTGAAGATTAAGCTGGAGCTGTGGTTCCAGGGGGCCCTGAGCCAATCAATGTGTGTGCTGGGAAGTGAACATGAATACTCTTAGCAGCAAATGTCCTTAACCTCTGAGTTGTCCATGTTTCGAAGGAGAAGCTGGGGCCATTGATAGAGTGCTTGCCTACAATTTTGCAGGCTCTGGCTTCCATCCACACCACAGCAAGAAGTAACATGTTAAAAAAGAAAAGTAAGCACGCTAAGGATGTGCAGGGTTAGGCAGATAGTGTGAAGAGCTTGTGAAGGGGAGATCGGACGGTTTCTTGACAAAAAAGGGGGAAGAGGATCCATCAAGAGAGTTAGCAGTTTATTTAAATGCAGCAGACTTTTACTGTACGTGCTGCGAATACACAAAAGGAGGGTCTTAAAGATTTCATGATTTAGGGCAAGAGATAAAGCTCAGTTGATAGAGTGTTTGCCTAGCACTCACAAATCCCTTAAACCTCCAGAAACCATAAACCAGGTGATGACACACGCCTGTAGTCCCAGCAAGCAGGCAGAAGGATTAAAAGGTCAAGGTCATCCTTGACTACAGATGGAGTTCAATGATGCCTCTTTCTACGTATTGCTCTGTTTCAAAAAAAAAAAAAAAACCCCGAAAACAAAAATTAAAAATATCCCAAGCCAGATGTGGTGGCACATGCCTGTAACACCAGCACTCGGGAGGCAGAGACAGGTGGATCGCTGTGAGTGAGTTCAAGACCAGCCTGTCCAGGACAGCCACGACTACACAGAGAAACCCTATCTCAAAAAACAAACAAACAAACAAACAAAAACAAAAAGATTTCATTGTGTATCGAGAACACATGATTTAGTATTTGCTGTCAAGAGCAGAATCAAATCCTACATTTTGTGTTTTCTTTTGTACGGCGGGATCTCACTTAGAAGCTCTGGCCGCCCTGAAAAACCAGTATGTAGACCAGGCTGTCTTTGAACTCATAGTGATTCTAAATTCTTCAAGTATTGGGATGACAAGCCAGCGCCCCTCATGGACCACCACACCTGCCTTCAAATTCTGCAGCCTACTAAAGTTCTGGTAGACAAGGGAACACGGTTTATTCAGTTTCATAGTCAAAAAGTCACATAGATCATAAGACTTAGCACTGCAAAAATGTTCTAACTCTCTGGAACCCACCCTTTCTACCCCCCACGAGCCGGTGAAACAGGTAAGCAAGTTTATCTAGGAAATGACTGTCTGGTTTTGCTGCAATATAGAAGTGAATATGAGCCTGGGGTAGGATGCAAAACAGCCGAAAAACCTATGAAATGTGCTGGTGAGTTTTAAATGGCATTTTACATATCTGATCAACTGTGTTTTGTTTCAGAAAAAGCAAAAATAATTAAATACTTCTTTTTTGTGTGTAGGAGCCTTTCGAAGAAGACCCTGGCTCGCGTACAGCTTTTTAAAGCTTAAACAAACTTATGACCCTGAATAATTGATGGTGGAAAGAAAAATAAATCAAACAGGAACTCAACTTGATTTTTCAATTTAGCCATTTTTGTTTACTTGGAATTAACTTGAAACATGAATCATGATTATGTATCCCATAGCTTCCCAGATAAGAGGCCAAAAGCGAAGCTACGATAAGAGAACAGCTCTCTGAAGCAAATAGGACATGAGAGCCAAGTACAAGCAACAGCCTCCACCTTGGATCAGAGCTGTATTGTGTATGGCTATGCCGTGTGCTCACAGTCTTAGACACCTTGCCAGAACCTGTATAGAACATGAAACGCCTTTACTTGCAGAATGAAATCTCAGTGAAGGACCTGGCAGGGTGCTAGGATTACACAGAAAAAGGAAGTGTTTATTACAAAAGATCCAGCTCATTAAGTGGGACAGCCCCAAGGTCCCTTCCATGGTGTATGCATTAAGCCTCAGGGCTGTAAGTGAAATGAGGGGTCTTACAGATCACTGGGGGAAAACGGGGCTTGCATTAAGATTGGAAATGTTGGTTTTTGCTTTGTTGACAGCTAAGCAAACATTTAGTTGCCATGGAGAAGCCAACCATTGTGAGTAATTTAAGAGTTATTTAGTAGAAATACCTAAAAGCAGAAATTATAAATATGACACTATCACATAATATATTTTAATTGGAAAAGCTACTAATAATTGTGCACACTTTGAATTTATATAATGCTTTCTGCTTTCATTACTGTTATAAATTATGTATCAACTTTCACTTCAGAAACAAAGCTTAATGTTCTTCTTGTAGGTTTCTAGGGCCCTTTGGATCCTTCTACTTTGCTATTCTCCCATGCTTCTCTCATCTAGAGTCCCACTAGAATGTCCTCCCCTCTGTCCCAGTTTCCTAGTAAGTGAAGGCTTTTGTGTGACATGCCGCTTGGGCTAGTATGCAGTGAGTATATTTTGAGTCTTTCTGCTTCTGGGTTAACTCACTCATTATGATCATTTCTAGTTCAATCCATTTGTCCACAAATTTCATTATGATAGGCAGATTTAGGCCCAGGGGTCCCGCTCAAACTATGGCTCCAGCCAAGGACAATACGTGCAGTAAACTTCAAACCCCTACCCAGGTCTACCCAATGGACAGGACATTCTCCACAGTTGAGTGGAGAGTGGGGTATGACTTTCACACGAACTCTGGTGCCCAATATTTAACCACGTCCCCTGGATGGGGAGACCTGGTGGCACTCAGAGGAAGGACAGCAGGTTACCAAGAAGAGACTTGATACCCTATGAGCATATACAGGGGGAGGAGGTCCCCCTCAGGAACAGTCATAGGGGAGGGGAGTAAGGGGAAAGTGGAAGGGAGGGAGGAATGGGAGGATACAAGGGATGGGATAACCATTGAGATGTAATATGAATAAATTAATAAATTAAAATTTTTAAAAAAGGAAAAGATAAAAAAAGAAACAAAGCTTCGGTTGCTAATTATGAATAAAATTCTCTAAGACGTTTGGAAAAATTACAGTGCTCTGAATAAGCATTCAATAAGCCCAATTTTCAGGGGATTTCTTTGCTCCCAAAACAGAAGGCTTGGGGCTAAAAATGGAAGACAGTTGGTAGAGCCCTGAGTTCAAAACCCACCACTACATAAAACTATGTGCGCTGGTGAATGCCTGCACTACTAATCCTCCAAAGGCAGAAGCAGAAAGAAATTCAACATCATCCTTGGCTACAGAACAAGCTTGAAGCCAGCCAAGGTGATGTGAAACCCAGTCTCCAAAAATATATTAGTAGAATATTAAGGAATGTATTGATTTATTTTTGAAAAATACTTTGCTATTTCAATGTGAAAAAATTAGGCATGGGAAGACTTTAGGATTCTAAATCATTTCCGGTACTATTTTAAACATTACTATTACTACTTTACACATGGAAGCCAAATTTAAAAGAAGAATTCTTGGTAACAATTGAGCTAATCCACATTTGCACATCCATAGGGGCCCTGGGAAAATCCAGCACATAATAATCATGTTGCTGGGAGCTAGGAAAGGCTGAGCATCCTATTTGAACTTAAAGGAAGTCCTGAATACTGGGGATGGAGTTCAGTGGTGGAGTGACTGCCTAGAATGCTAGGGGTCCTGTGATCCAGCATAGAGTTGCTCCTGTGCTCACAAATAAGTAATAAAGGAAGGACTGCCAAACCTTAGAAATCTCTCACCTAGCTTCTCTCCTCAGCGATGTATTTGAAGTTTACACTAGTCCAGTGGTACTATCAATTTCATGAGCGACATCTGCTCCACTCAAGGTTTCAAGAAGAGAGAGACAGATAACGATGTTTAGTTGGTAATGAGCTTGTCAAGAAATCCCAGCACCCTGGCTTTCTTTTTTGGTTTGGTTTTGGTTTGGTTTTGGTTTTTTGAGACAGGGTTTCTCTGTGTGATAGTCCTGGCTGTCCTGGACTCGCTTTGTAGACTAGGCTGGCCTCGAACTCATAGAGATCCACCTGCCTCTGCCTCCTAAGTACTGGGATTAAAGGCGTGCGCCACCACCAGGCCACCCCGGGTTTTTTGTGTTTGTTTTGTCTTGTTAATTTTTTATTGTGTGTTTGTTTTGTTTTGTTGGTTTTTTTGCATTTTTGTTTTTTGTTTTTGTTTTGTTTTGCCGGAACCACCTAAAAGCATATACTGTGGTTGAATAAAGTTTGGAGTCACCCTGAGATACATGAGATTGTTTCGCAGGGTACTTCTTTGATTTAGTTTTTTCAAACAGGGTGTCCCTGTGTTGCCTGCCTGGCCTCCCCTGGGCTGGCTTTACAGGACAGTACCACCATGCCAGACACCTTGCTCAGAAATGACTGGGGGGTGGAAAAAAAGGCCTGGATTCATGCTCAGCAACCAACGGAATTCTATATAATCAAAGATAAGGTAAGTGAGAAAGGAAAACTAAAGAAGGAGAGCAAGTTAAGCTTTTGTATTGTGTGGAACAACTCCCTGACTAGTGACCTCTTTGCAGACTTGGGATTTCTTTAAACGAAGTGAATAATTTATATCAGCCTCCCTAGGAAAGGTCTGTAGTAGGATTCTGAGTTATCAGTGGAGAGCAGACTCAAAGAATAGCACCAAAAGAAGGCTCTGTGCACGGTGTGATGTATCTGCAGGCAAGCCTCCTCAACCTGCACAAATCAGCCACTATCCCCTTTCCCCCTAAGGTACTTTTGGCTGTTTGTTTGTTGTTTTGGTTTTGTTTGTTTGTTTTTGTTTTAGTTTTGTTTTTGTGCTCTTCGCTCTTCTTGGAGCTACCTTGCTTCCACTGATCTCAGGTTAGGTCCTTAAAGCTTTCATTTTGCATTTCATTTGAAAGTTGGTTAGGGTTTTCTTGTTTTTGGTTGGTTGGTTGGTTGGTTGGTTTTTTTTGTTGTTGTTTGGGGTTTTTTGTTTGTTTGTTTGTTTTTGGCATTTGGCACAAACCAGTGTCGTTGGGAAAGAAGGAACTTCAGTAGAGAAAGTGTTCCCATCAGATTGGACTGTAGGCAAGTCTGTGAGGAAAAGTTTTGATTAATGATTGATGTGGGAGGGCCCAGCCAACTGGGCAGATTGTCCGGAGTGATATAAGAAAGCAGGCTGAGCCAGGCGTGGGGAGCAAGCCAGTAAGTGGTGATCCTTGGTGGTCTCTAGCCCAGTTCTTGCCTCCAGGTTCCGGCCTTGAGCTCCCTCCGTGACACACTGGGATCATGACCTGTAAGCTGAAATAAATCTTCCCAAATTGCTTTTGCTCCTGGTATTTTATTACAATGGAAACTTAACTGGGACAGTACTTTTCCTGGTTCCCTACCTTGTTGAATTTTCTTTCCTTTTATTGAAAGAATGCCATGCATGGGAGATAAAAAGATGGCTCAGTGGTTTAAAAGCACTGGCTACTCTTTAAGAGGATCCAGGTTCAACACTGAGCACACATGCGCAGCTCCCAACCCTCTGTAACTCCAGTTCTAGAGGATCTGGAGCCTTCTTCTGACCTCTGCAGCCACACAAGGCAAACACGCAGTGCACTAACACATGCCTGTAGTGTCTTGGGCAGGTGTGACCAACAACTCAGAAGGAGGTTTTCCATGCCTGGCTCTGGTGTTTTCCTCAGATAGTGTATGGTTCCTGACGTGGAACATTATCGTCCCGTGTGGCTTAATTCCATTCATTTAATTTCTAGTTATATGTACATATAATTCCTCAGTAGTCTGGAGTAAATATGTGTTATATATGTACATTTCTGTCAGTTATAAAGTATTACGTTGCCCTATGGCTTTTTTGAACATCTTTAGTGCATTTTTAAAAATCTCATTCCTCTGTTTCTTTTGACCTAGTTAAAGTCCTCCTTCCCAGTTTTGCTTCTTTTCCTCTTCACAGCATCTGTATGCTACTGCCTACCCAAGCCCCATGTACAGCTCCTTCCCCACGCCTATTCCATGTCTTTACCTTCCTTTGGAGGTAGGGTCCACAGATGAGAGAGAACATGCAACCTTTGAACTTGAGAGTCTAGGCTGCCATGGGTTACCCAGCTCAGTACAATATTTCAGTTCCATCTATTTACTTGCAAATTTCCTGATTTCGGTTTCTTTTTTTTTTTTTCTTTTGGTTTTTCAAGACAGGGCCTCTCTGTGTAGCCTTAGCTGTCCTGGACTCACTTTGTATACCAGGCTGGCCTCAAATTCACAGCAATCCGCCTGCCTCTGCTTCCCAAGTGCTGGGATGATTTCGCTTTTCAATACCACTGAATAGAACTCGGTAGTGGATCACACAGCGCTTCCACTTTCCATTCATCAGCTGAAGGACAATGGGGTTGTTTTCATTTCCTGGCTATTGTGAATGCCACAGCAATGAGCATGGCTGAACAAGTGTCTCTGTTGAAAGCTGTCACCTCCTGTGGGCATGTGCTGAGGAGTGGCATCGCAGAGTCATATAGCAGATTGATTTTAGCTTTTTGAGAGTTCTATACACGGATTTCCAGGGTACCTGAACCAGTTTGCACTTGCACCGACAGTGAACGAGAGTTCCCTTTTCTCCTCACCTCCAGAATTTGTTGTGGTTGTTTTGTTGATCTTTGCCATTCTGACTGGGATTAAGATGAAACCTTAATGTTCTTTTTATTTGGATTGCCCTAATTTTTAATGAATGCTGAATTCGTTTCACTATAGTTCTCAGCATTTGTATGTATTCTTTTATAACTCTGTTCATAGCTGGGTAATGGTGGTGGCACATGCCTTTAATCCCAGCAGTCAGGAGGCAGAAGCATGCGTTTCTGAGTTCGAGGCCAGTCTGGTCTACAGAACACATTTTAGGAGAGCCAGGGCTGCATAGAGAAGCTATGTATCCCAAACAAACAGCATAAAACAAAAAACAGAGTGATACTTTAGAACTCTGTTCATATCAATAGATCAATAGCCAATTTATTATTTCATTAATTTTTTAAATTCTTCTCTTACATATATTACACATCCTGGCTGCAGCTGCAGTTTCTCCTCCCTGAATCTGCCTCCCCAACCCCCCCCCACCCTCCCCACACACACACAGACAGCCCGACCCACTCCTCCATTTCCCTTCAGAAAAGGGCAGGCCTCCCAGGGAGATCAACCAAACATGGTAAATCAAGTTTTTTTTAATTAATTCATTTGATTTCATTTGATTCTTTACAATTTTTTAAAGATTTGATTTTATTATTTTTAATTATGTATAACTATGTGTGTCTACAGAGAGATATGCATCTGAATAAGCCTGTCCTCTGAGGAAAGAGGCCTCCAATGCCCTGAATCTGGAGTTACAAATGGTTGTGAGTCACCTTATAAAAGTACTGGGATCCAAACGTGGGTCCTCTGGAAAAGCAACCAGTGCTCTGAAGTGTTGAGTCATCCTTCTGGTCTCTTCTTTGCTTTCTAATTATATATTCTATATAGCTGTCTATGGAACATGTACCTGGCAAAGAGTTTCTCCCATTCTGTGAGCTTCCTCTATATTCAGATGTTTGGTTCCTTTATTGTACAGAAGTGTGTTCCTTTCATGAGGTCTAGTTTGCCAGCTGTTGCCCTTAGTTCCTAGCCAGAAGGTCCTTTCCTATACTTGCCTTGTAAAGCATTGCCTGTGCGCTCTTCTTAGAGTAATTTCTTTTTTAAAATTTTTTTTATTTTAATTTTATTAATTTATTCAGATTACAACTCAATTGTTATCCCATTACTTGTATGCTCCCATTCCTCCTTCCTTCCCGCTTCCACTCTATTCCCCTCCCCTAAGTCTATGACCATATAGTGGGGGAGGAGGTCCCCCTCAGTCATAGACTAAGAGTGATTTCTGCCTTTTGACAACTCAGCTACTTTTGTTTTCCTTATTTGTTGATCTGGGAGTTTCTGTCTCTGTCTGTCTGTCTGTCTGTCTGCCTGCCTGCCTGCATGTCTGTCTGTCCCTTTCTCTCATCTTAATATTTATTCATTTGTTTACGTGTGTACACATTTGTGTATGAGGATACACATGTACAAGCCATTTTTGTAGAGGTCAGAAGACAACCTTGAGTGTTGGTCTTCACATTCCAGCCTTCTCTAAGGTATGAGCTATGCTAGGATCATAGGGATGTAAACTATCTAGCATAGTTACAAGGCCATTCTTCAAATTCCAGTGTATGGGAAGAAATGTATAATCCTCCAATATACCACATTTTGGAAGGAGAGACATTGAGACAGGATCTCACATTGAAGCCTTAGGAAGCCTTGAATTTACCACAATTCTCCTATCTCTGCTTACTTAGTACTGAGACTCTAGGCATATGTCACCACCAGGCAGCAAAACTCAGTTGCTCAAAGTAACTGTACAAAAAGGCTTCACAAGAACCAAAAGATTAGAGGAATTTATTGGATTCCTGCAGCCCCCAGGAGGTGGACCATAATGGTTCTTTCACTGAAACAATATTGTTTTCATTAGCAACTAAATTTGATGTTGCAAGAGCTTCTGTGTTAAGTAAAATGACAGGAAATACCAATTTGGGGGACTTTGCATGTAGACATTGGTTCCTGGGTGTATTTGTAATGTAGGGAAGGGAAAATCATTCTGGTTTGGGGGAATTTTGGTAAACTGTCTCTGTTCTGTCTAGTGGATGGATGAGAATCTCTCATTTTGTATTTGTAACAAATAACTGATATGGCAAAACATTTCATTGTCAATATTATACACTTCACTATTCTATAAAATACTCCTTGAAACTTCAAACTCTTCAATCTTTCCTTGTACTTTTTGTGGTGATGATTTTTATTTTGGACAATTTCATTTTGTAGCCTTCACTGACTTTAAAGTCCTGGTGGTGCTCCCCCCCCACCCCCCGCGGCTTCCAAGTTCTGGGATTACAGATATGCACAAGCAGGGTTGGCTGCTTCTACTCTTCACAGTATTCATGCAACAATGTTAGAAATCCTGACCGGAAAGAATACAGTTCTACTTAAATACTTAGTATTCTTTTTCTTAGTTGTTTTGAAAACTAGCTGTTTCATTACCATGGGTAGAATAATGACAAAATAAGTCCATGCTGTTGTAGATGTCTAACATCTCAGCCTGTTTGTGTTGGTCTAGTAAATCATCTTGGGCAGCGGTTCTCAACCCGTGGGTCACAACCCCTTGTGGGTCACAACCCCTTGTGGGTCACACATATCAGGTATCCTACGTATCAGACATTTACATTACACTTTATAACAGTAGCAAAATTACACTGAGAAAGTAGAAAAGAAATAATTTTATGGTTGGAGGGATCACTAAAACATGAAGAACATGTATTAAAGGGTCACAGCATTAGGAAGGTTGAGAGCCAGTGTCTCAGATTAATACCCAGAATTCCTAAGCAACACAAATTTGCTGGGCACAATTCTAGACAGTAGATCTAAGAAAGATGACACACCAAAAGAAAGGCTCCAGGTCATGTGAAGAGATAGCATTATGGACGATGTCGTTAAGTGTCCTCATGGCAGAGACAAAACAGCTTGCCCGGGGCCTCTTTTTATAACTGCACTAATACCATTCATGAGGGCTTCCTCAGTTTGACCAAATTACCTCCCAAATACCCAAGATTTCAATACTATCACTTTGTTGACTAACTTCCGACACTTGCATGGATGATGGAGAAGTTACTAACATTCTGATCAGCACATACAATAAATATGCTTTGCTAAAAACCATACTCTTTATGAGCTAGCTAATTTTCCATGGAAGTTAGGCGGTGAAGACGTAAGGAGTGTTCTTATTTATGCTTTATTCATAGGATCAGAGTCCAGCAGTGCTTCTGCTAACATCCTCTGGCTGCAACCCCTCTGGGCACCCTAGGTCTTGTTTCCTATCTAAACTGACCTTGGGCAAAAGGTACTTACTCTGTTACTTCCTGTTATTTTGTTGTTTTAGCTATATTGTTATTGATGTTGTTATTATTGTTATTATTATTATTATTATTATTATTATTATTATTATTATTATTATTATTATTATTACTATTATTATTATTTTGGAGACAGGATCTCCTATGTAAGCTTAGTTGGCTTTGTGTCAATCCTCCTGCCTCTGCCTCCAGAGATTTTGTTGCACTTTTTAAAAGATGTATTTATTATTTATAGTGCTCTGTGTGTGTGTACACCTGCACACCAGAAGAAAGCACCAGATCTCATTATAGATGGCTGTGGGCCACCATATGGTTGCTTGGAATTGAACTCAGGACCTTTGGAAGAGTAGACAGTGCTCTTATCATATCTGAGCCATCTCTCAAACCCTGTGTTTTTTTGTCTACTTGTTCTCATTAAATTTTTAACAATAAATCTTACACTTATTATTCATTACCCTCCTAAATACTCTTTTAAATATCAACATATTAGCTTTCAGTACATGAATGGAGGTAGGGAAGGGTTACCTGAGCAGACCTGACCATGGAATAGACAAGAGAGGTGAAGTCATGAGTAGTTTTATAATTTGTGCTTTAAATAAAGCCCAAATTACAGATAGATAGATAGATAGATAGATAGATAGATAGATAGATAGATAGATAGAAGTGCAGTGTGCATACTGTTCCAGCATACATCTACAGGTCAAAGGAAAACTTGGAGGAGTCTGTTCATTCTTGTTGCCATTTGAGTCCCATGTATTGAATTCATGCTTGGTACAAGGCACTTAAATTTAGTCACTAAGCCACCTCACAGGCCCTGTCCATTGTTATTGAGATAAGATCTCATGTAGATCAGTCTAGCCTGAGACTTTCTATTATTATTACATTTGATTTACTTATTATGTGTCCATATATGTATATGGACACAGCTTTGTGGAGGATACCTTGTGGGTTTGTAGGATCCGACTCTGCTGGTCATGCTAGGGGACAAACATCTATACCCACTGAGCCTTCTCACTGGCTCATAGCCTTAGAATTTTTATGTAGCCAAGTATGACATTGAAATTTTGATTCTCCTGCCACCATGTTCTGAGTACTGGGATTCCATGTATGTGCTACCATGCCCAAGTTATGCAGTGATAGGGATCAAAACTAGCATTTGGTTTTGTATGCTAGGCAAGCACTCTACCGACTGAACTACAATCTAAGCACTATTATTACACTTTGACATAAACGTTCTATATAGCCTAGGCTAGCCCAGAACTCATGGTCATTCTGCCTCAGCTTTTCAAGTTCTGGGCTTACAGGTAGTACCACCATGCCCAAGAGAAGTTCCTGTAAATCTTATTTTGTTCCCCTAAGAATGGGAATAAGGTTTCTAACTGTGAAAGAAGGGTTACCATTAAACATGGTAATGTAAATTGTAGATGGAGCATGTCATATAGACACACAGTAATAATGAGTAGTGCTAACAGGGGTGATTTATATTTCCTTTCCAGTAAAATTTTACCAGTGCAAATTACACTGACATTTTAAAAGTGAAGAAGAAAGTCGATGGCCATCTGTTGACTTTGTGTTGAAGATTATAAATAATTAAGCAAGGGTGCTCATTTCTATTGGGTTAACTCATTAAAGTTTGCTCTTTTAAAACAGTCTTAGGTAGCCCAGGCTGGCAAAATCTAGGGATGTAGCCAAGGATGGCTTTCAACTCCTAATACTCTCCTATTCACCTCTTGAGTGCTGAGAGTGTAGGGGTTTCTACCATGCCAGGGATTTTGTTTTGTTATTGCTTCCTTGTTTATGTGTTTGTTTGTTTGAGATAGGATCTCATTCTATAGCCCAAGCTGGCGTAGAAGTCAGTGTGAAGTTAAGGCTAGCCTCAAAGTCATGGTAAGCCTTCCTGTCTTGGGCCAATGAGGGCTGAGATTAGAGGCATGAGCTTCCACACCAGACTCTAATTCATATTTTAATCTGTTTCCGATCATGATCAAATTCTTACATTTTTGTAATGAAAAGTAACATTAGGAAACTTGCAAAAATAGAGGACTATGGAAAATATTAAGTGGGGTGGTCCAGACTCAGAAGGACAGAATTACATTTTATTTCTAATGCAGATCATACAGATCAGTGAACATACACATGCGTATAAAGGCATAACCATGTGAGCAGACACAATGAAGCTAGAAAGGAAACACTAGGAGGGGTGTCCAGGAGGGGAAGGACACACAAGACAAGAAAGCAGAAAAGAGGAGGTGGGGAAGATACAAGGGAATTAAGGGGAATGGGGAAGGTTATGTGCAGTGGAAAACAATCTCAATTTTAGTTTCAAAATGCCATAATAAAATATAGTACTTTGTATACCAATTCTAAAAAGAACATCCAAAACCATATCATTTTGGAGCCAGAATCAGAAAGCTGAAAAGGGAGGGTCTCTATATGGGCAGGCAATTCTGGCCTCTACAGTGAGCAAGTGGCCATCCTGGCCTATAAAGGAGACCCTGTCTTTAAATCACAACAGACAAACAGAAAAGAGTTAGAAAACTAAAACAGCTCTGGGCTAGAGATATCACTATATGATAGAAGATCTTTCTGCTGTGGCCACCACCCTGAGTTACATCTCCAGCATTAAGAACAGACCACGAAATGAACAGCGCATCAGCAGGATGTGGAGACCACACTGAAGTCAGCAGAGTAAGTGGCCTGCAGCTACATCTGTTGCTGCCTATTCTTATCAATTAAGTTGGGCTGACACACGGCCACACACCTTGGCCTACCTACTTTACATGGCTGCTTCTCTGTTACTACAACAGACTTGAGTCCTTAAAACAGAAAGTATAGGAGCATACAAGGGATGGGCTAATAATCGAGATGTAATATGAATAAATTAATAAAATATATTTTTCCTTTTTAAAAATGTATTAATTTATTCATATTACATCTTGATGGTTATCCCATCCCTTGTATCCTCCCATTCCTCCCTCCCTCCCTCCCATTTTCCCCTTACTCCCCTCCCCTATGACTGTTCCTGAGGTGGACCTCCTCCCCCTGATAAAATGTATTTTTAAAAATTTTTTAAAGAAAAAAAACACCAGAAAGTGTATGTTCTGTATACAAGGAATACTTGAAATGCATGGGCTGGGATGTAGCTCAAGGGTAGTACACTTGCCTAGCATTCCACAGACCCTGAAGTAATCCCTACCAGCACCACCACCGTCTAGGAACACACACAAGAACCCCAGGCCTTTTCACACAAACATTGGCGACTCCTGCCTTAAAATATCAATCAGCAATTTAACCTTATCTCATATGATATACTTTCTGGAGGATTCCAAACTGTTCGAATTTTTAATTATTATGTTAATGTTATATTTTTAAGTAGGTTTATGTGGGGGGGAGGTGTATGCGAGAGTTCCTGCTTATGGAGGTCGTCATATTCCCTGGAGTTGGAGTTACCCAATGTGGTGCTGAGAATAGAACTCAACTCTTTTACAAGAGCAGTGATGTGTTCCTTACCACTAACCTACTCCAACATATATTAATTTTGTATGGGAATAGGAGACAGCTCAGGCCAGGCATGGTGGCACAGGCCTTTAATCCCAGCACTTGGGAGACAGAGGCAAGGAGATCACTGTATGTTCAGGGCCAGCCTGGTCTACAAAGTGAGTCTGGGACACTAAGGCTACACAGAGAAATCCTGTTTCGAAGCCCCTCCCCACACACAAAAAAAGGAGACATCTCAGTCAGTAACATGTTTTCCATGCAAGCATAAGGAACTAGACTCAGATTCGCAACCATCCACGTTAAAACTCTGGCCTCCCGGCCTGCTTTGCATCTTCCTTTCTGCTGGGTCCTAGTTCCCTCTTTCTCCTTCCTAACTGCCAATCTCCTCACCCACAGTCATGGTGGTTAGCTAATACTAAATGGTCAGCACTCAAAACATGCATACAAGTCACATTATCCAAACTGAACGGGTTAAATCTCTACACTTAGGTATATAGGTGAGGCATGGTGGTGCATGACTTTAACCCCAGGCCTCAGAAGGTAGGGGCAGAATCAGAAAGATCTCAAGGGAAATTCAAGGGAAGCCTGGTACACATAGCAAATTCCAGGAAAGCTGGGCTACAGAGTGAGACCTGTCTCAACAAAACAAACAACAAAAACAAAAAGTCTAACACACACACACACACACACACACACACACACACACACACGCACACACACACACGCACACACACACACCACTATCACCAAAACCAAGAACAACAATTATGTTAAGAAAGGCCATAAATTTGAGAAGAGGCTGGGGAGGGGGAGCTTGGTAAAGTTTTGAAGTATAAAATTATGCTTAATATTTGTCTGAGAGTTACTAGTGCTGTGATGAAACACCATGGCCAAAAAACAAGTGGGAGAAGAAAAGGTTTATTTGGCTTACCATTCCATATCAGTGTTCATCATCGACAAAAGCCAGGGCAGGAATTCAGGAAGGGCAGGGGCCTGGAGGCAAGGGCTGATGCAGAGGCCATGGAGGATGCTATTTACTGACTTACTCATCATGGCTTCCTCAGCCTGCTTTGTTATGGAACCCAGGACCACCCACCCAGTGATGGCACCACCCACCATGGGTAGGGCACTTTCTAACAATCACTAATTAAGAAAATGCTCTACAAGATTGTCTACAACAAAATCATATGCAGGCATTTCTTTAACTGGGATTTAGTCCTATCAAATGACTTTAGCTTGTATCAGGTTCACATAAGACTAGACAGCACAATGTAACAATCTCAAAATATCTTTTTAAAAAGTATTTTTTTTTTTTTGGCCTGGCAGTGGTAGTGCTCACCTTTAATCCCAGCAGTGTGGAGGCATACATAGGCTAGTGGATCTCTGAGTTCGAGGGCAGCCTGGTCTACAGAGTGAGTTCAAGGACATGCAGAGCTACGCAGAGAAACCCTGTCTCAAAAAAAGAAAATGTACTTAAAAAAAAAAGAAACTGGGCACAGTAGTACCCACTTATAATCTTTGTGTGTGTGTGAGAGAGAGACAGAGAGAGACAGAGACAGAGAGACAGAGAGACAGAGACAGGGACAGAAAGGCAGAAAGAAAGAGAGAAAGAGAGACAGACAAGTAACCTTCTGACTATCCAGTCTAGTCTAATAGAAGAAACCAGGGTACCAGTGAGAGGTTCTATCTATCTCAAAATCTAAGGTGGACAAGGACACAGAGGATGACCACTGACCTACACGCTGATGCACACTCACACATAAAGGTGCACTAATATGTGCACATGCACGCAGATGGTTTGAACCACTTTCTTAAGCTTAGTTTAAAACATGTGGGATCAGTTGGATGTGTTGGCACACACATTTAATCCCAGCACTTGGGAGGCAGAGGCAGACAGATCTCTGTAAATTCAAAGCCAGCCTGGTCTACAAAGCAAGTCTAGGACAGCCAAGGCTAAACAAAGAAACCCTGTTTCAAAAAACAAAACAAAACAAACAAAATAAAAACATAAGTGCTCATCCACTCACTGGGAGTCATTTTCCCATAGTAATGTTCAGTGTGTGAAGGGGATGCTCTGGTTATACAGCTCTCTCTTGTCCTTGCACGCTTTTACCAGTTGATCCTATGACCTTGGTAAACAACACAGCCAGCACATTCCTGATGTTGGATTAACCAAGAGATGTTTCTTTCCTATTGTGTAAGTATCATATTCCTTTTTATATGTGTCAAAATTCTTAACTAAACAATGAGTTCTGGATTGCAAAATAAGATTTATTTTTGCACCTGCCTTTCATGTCTTTAGCCACCAATTGAACAAAAGCACACACAAGTGCTACCAAGAGATGTTACCTGATGCCAGGGAAAATCCTTATGAGTAAGACTTCTTTGACATTTCTGTAAGAATCTTTTGGATATTTAGACCACACATCCAATTAACTTTAAGACGGTCTATGATTTAAATCTCTGAACTAGTAGTCATATGGTAATTCAAACTGTTTTAAAAAACTATCAAAGAAGAAATGAGTCAGCTTTTGCTATTGGAACTCTGCTTCCAGCATAATTTAAATTTGTATTAAATCTCACCTTCGGTAAACTGAATTGGTTTGTCCAAACTAGGGATCACACTGATCAAAAAATGAAATATTTAGCTTCAAAGGCCCTTTTTGGTTTCTGAGATAATTCTCCTGCCATTTCAGACCCACTATTTGTTTTCTGCCGTCATATCATTGCTTCATTATGATTTCCTTGTGCCTAAACAGCTTAATTGGGGCCTTCCCTTCCTGCCCTGTCTCCCTTTCTCTCCTGCCCACTCTCTGTCTCTTATAATAGCTTGACTGAGATATGTCATACATGATACAGTTTATTTTAATGGTATAATTCAACAAATTTGTAGTCAATTTATAAACATGTATAACAAACACAACCTGTTATAGGATTTTTCTTTTTCAACAACCCTAGAAATAAGCCCTTCCTCATGAGCTGTGTTCCATATTTTCCTCCAACTTTTCTTCTCCCTAGCAACCACTAGTTTCCTTTTTTTTTTTTACACTGAATGTAACTAAAATCATACAATATGTGGTCTTTTTAACTAGTTTCTTTGTGTTAACTTAAAGTTGCAAGGTTCATCCACTCATTCAACATTGTCAATGTTTGTTTTCTTAAAGTACCAATTCGCATATTTAGTAGATACAGACTCAAATATTTCATCCTGAACATTTTTTGGAGGAAGAGTAATAAGCGATAGCGCTCTGAAATGATTATATATTTTTACTTTCTCTCTCTCTCTCTTTCTCTCTCTCTCTCTCTCTCTCTCTCTCTCTCTCTCTCTCTCTCCCTCCCTCCCTCCCTCCCTCCCTCCCACCTTCCTTCCCTCCATCCCTTTGTCTATTTCTGTCTTTCTCTCTCCCTCCTTCCTTCCCTCCATCTCTCTCTCTCTCTCTCTCTCTCTCTCTCTCTCACACACACACACACACACACACACACACACACACACCTGTATCCCAAGAACAAGAGACACAAGCTCCCAAGTTCACAAAGATATGATGTAAACACATTCAAGAATTAAACAAGCAAATATAATAGCTGAGCTATGTCTGGGCCTTGAGGATCAAATTATGGGTTTTTAATGTGCTTTACAATTTGTTCTGAAGAGTTTTCAAAGTATTTCTAGCAAACTTTTCTTTTCCTAAAACCTTCAATATTTAAAACTAAGATCTGATGAAGATTTAAAGATGACTATTTCACCAAATAGAATACTTTATAACCTGGACACACAAGATGACTAATAGGGGCTAGTATACCTGCCTACCTTAACATGCTAGCAAGTTACAGTTCTGCTCTTGTTTATTCTAAAAGCTAAATGCTGTAATTCTAGCACTTAGGAGTTGAGCAAGTGCAAGGCCAGATTTAAAAATGCAGACAATCAAAGCCTGTAAGGATGTCTCAGCTGCCCAAACCCTTGCTATGCTAACTTAGTGATGCCCTAACTTCCAAGCCTGGAACTCATGTTGAGAGGAGAGAACCAACTCCTGGAGGTAGTCACCTAAATTCGGCAGGTAGCCATGGTATGTAGGCACTGGCATGCTCACTTGCTTTCCTGAGTAAACATATAGAAATAAATAAGTACACATGTAGTTTTTTCCTAGTAAATTTTGAGTGGGCTGTATTTCATGACCATAGTGATGGGTTGATGAAGAGAAGATAATTCTCATTCTTCTGGTACAAGTTGGCTTCTTAAGAGCCTGGTAACCATGTAGTAGCAGCAACAGCAGTAGTAGTAACAACAAAAACAACAACAACAACAATAATGATAACAATGATAAATTTTAAGTAAAACAATACTAGGGATAGTGGCAATATGTCTTTGATCCCAGCCCTCAGTAAGCAGAGGCAGGAGGATTTCTGTGAGTTCTAGACCAACAAAGGCTACATAGTGAGACCTTTTTTTAAAAAGAGTTTAAAACCTAAAGAAAAAAATTTTAAAGCAAATTGTGGTGTCAATTAATTAGGTAGACATCATGAAATAACTGATAACTCTCTCTATATAAAGTAACACAAAATTTCTATAGACAAAGCAAGATATTCTGGGGCCAGGCATGGTGGCTCAACTTTAATCCCAGCACTCAGGAGGCAGAGGCAGGCGGATTGACCTGAGTTCGAAGCCAGCCTGGTCTACAAAGGGAGTCCAGGATAGCCAAGGCTACACAGAGAAACCCTGTCTCAAAAAAAAGCAAGATATTCTGTAACTTAGTGCTTAGTGCTAAATGATTATAAGACAAGAGTTTTGAGTCTTTTTTTTTTTGCTTCTACAGTAAGTATATCTGATATAGTCTCACCAACACTGGAAATTTGTAAGGAACTGGTTCCTGGACTCCAGCGAATACTCAAGTTCCTTATATAAAATACATTTACACCTAACCTATGTGAATCCACAGTGTAATTTAAGTCATTGATACTTGACTTAGAATATCCTATACTATGTAAATACTAAGGAAATGGTAGTTGTATTATTTAGAGAATAGCAATGACAAGGAGAAGCCTCTTTATGTGATCACTGAAAGACAAAACTCAAAAGATGCTTTCTGGCCACAGTTGTCTAAATCTGGCAGATAAGAGGAGGGCTGGTACCCATGGTGACTTATCTTTTCAATGGATTAAATAGATGAGATCTCAGGCAATCTTTTTACCCATTGATGTTATCAGGGATCCTTTATTTAGGGCAAATCCTTCGCCTTTGTTTTGCAGATTATGACCTAGAAGCCTAGAAAGACAAACCAATCCCACAAACACACCTAAAATCCACTTTTGTTTTCTTCATAAGAGGACTTTTTTTTTTTTGCTTCTTTTTAGCCACTAATGTTTTACCCATTTTCCAAACCTCCTTGAGCCTCACCACACAAAGGATCCCTTCTCTTGGCACTTCAGCCATATTCTTTTTACATATTGTTTACATAATCCCTACACCATGCTTTTAATATATTTTTATCTTGGACTGTTTTCCTATTAGTTCACCTGTATTGATTTTTCCATTTAATTAGCAGTAGATAACTAACTCCTTGTGTTCTACAAATAGGCTTTTTCTATGCTGTTTAGGATAATTCAATGCTGGTACCTAACATGCCCTTTAAAAGAATAGTAATACATTCATTCATTTATTCATTCATTCAGCTGAGTAGATAGTTAGTTTATGGAGAGGCTTTACCCAAGCTAGCCTCGAACTCTCATTGGTCCTACCCCAGCTTCCCAAATTACTGAAATCACAGCTCCACGCAACTGTGGAGAATGTCCTATTCATTGGCTAGATCTGGGTAGGGGTTCGAAGTTTACTGCACGTATGGATTGAACTAGAAGTGATCATAATGAGTGAGTTCACCCAGAAGCAGAAAGACTCAAATGGTACATACTCACTTGTAGCTGGACACTAGCCCAAGGGGCATGTCCCATGAAAGTCTTCACTTACTAGAAAAGTGGGATAGAGGGGAGGACATCTTATTAGAACTCTAGGTGAGAGAAGCATGGGAGAATGGGGAAATAGAAGGATCCAGAGGGTCCTAGAAACCTACAAGAAGAACATTATGATGGGTGGATCTGGGCCCAGGGATCCTGCTCAAACTATGGCACCAGCCAAGGACAATACTTCGAACGCCTACCCAGAATACAAGTTTTACATTTAATAATTAAGGCAGTAAGATATAAGGTAATAAGGTACAGAGTTTATTAAATGAGCATGGGGGAAGAAGGAAAGGGGGAGGGGTACCCCAGAGAGAGAGGCAGAGACAGAGACAGAAAGAGTAAGGAGAGAGTAGAGAGAGGGGCAGAGAGAGCAGAGAAAGAGAGAGAGAGAGAAAGAAAGAGGAGAAGGAGTAGAGAGGAGGTGGGGGAAAGAGAGAGAGAGAGAGAGAGAGAGAGAGAGAGAGAGAGGATGAGAGGGGGGCCACAAAGACAGGTTTGTTCTTTTATATGCATAGCCCTGGGCAGGGTCATACCCTGTAAGCAATGATATCACAAGGAGGTGGACTGAAGCAGAATCCTAACAATTATCACATAAAACATACTTTTAAAAAAATAATGCGTTCTTGCTTGAAAATAATTTTTGAAGTAGGTACATTTCACAAGAAGATTCTGTTATATGAAGTTTGTGTAATCAAAACACATTGTGATGAAGTATAGAAAGAAAAATACCATTTTTAATTGACACAACTGGGGCAGGGGTTTAGAGTTAGAGTGCCTGTTCAGTGATGTGCAAAGCCTGAGGTTCAATGCCTAGTAAAGGTAGAACACACACACACACACACACACACACACACACACACACACACACACACACACACACAACTCTGTAACTTTAAAACCAATAAAATAAATCAGTTTGATAAATAATTTAGTATTGAGCTGATCAAGATTTTTAAAGATTCTTTTATATGAAGTTTGTGCAATCAAAACACATTGTGATGAAGTATAAAAAGATATCTGTTTTTTTATTTTATTACTAGTTCTTAAATTTTAAATATTTATTAATTTATTGTACCAGCACTCACAACGCAGGGCCAGGGAGATCTCTGTGAGTTCAAGGCAAGCCTTATCTACAGAGTGAATTCCAGGACAGCCAGGGCTACACATGGAAACCCTGTTTCAATACCCCATACAAAAAAAGAAAAGAAAAGAAAGAAAGAAAGAAAACTCTTGTGTGTGATAAGCACAGTTGTCAGTTGACATCTCTCCTTTTGCCACATGGGTCTCAGGGATTTAACTCGGGTTGTCAAACTTGGAAGCCATAATATTGCCAGACATTATTTTTAAATTAATTATTTTTATATTTTGTTTTAGTTTGGTTTTTTTTTTCAAGACAGGAACTCTCTGGGACTAAAGGCAAGCACCAATGGACCTGATTAATTAATTTGTTTTTAATAACAATATAAAAATATAGTAAGATAAAATAAAAACTAATAAATATATAGGAATAGGACAAAATAGACAAGATCCCTCAGGAAATGTCTGAGAAACCTTGGATTCCTAACCTTAAGACTAGACTAAAAAAGTGTTGAAAAAGGCAGTATGAAACTGGAAATACACAAGTAGAAAGGTAGAGAGAAAGGTGGAATAGACCAAGATAATAATCTAAAAGAGAAATTGGATCATTTTATGAGCTTCAAGGAGGACAAGAGGAAGTGCTTTCAGATTTTTGTGATATTGATTTTAAGTTATTTACTGTAAAGCTGCGATGGACAGAAAATTGGAGACAGATGGAAAGTGCTAAAAACATTTAGGTTATTGATTCACAAGGTCCACAGATACCTATATATAGCTTTTCCCTTACTATTGTTTTACAAGAGTAGACTCAAAATAGCCATTAGTTCCATAAACATTCACTCAAATTCTAAGTACCACAGTACTTTGTAAGGTGTTGTTAAGATGAATTGGAGCCAATAACCTCCCTGTAAGCACCTGAGAGGACACCAAAGATCAGACTGATTTACATAGATAAGAAAACTGTCAACCTTTGGTTACCTTTGTGAACCATCCTCTGTGTGTTGAAATCACAGTGAAAGAGCATTAAGAAAAGCCTTCTGAATACACCTCTGTGCTTCGGCAAGGCTCCTTAGATCAAAACGCTAAACTTTGAAAATGCCTTTGAAGTTAAAGGTAGCTTTGGTTGTATCTTTGGCTATCTTCAAGCTACTCATTACAAAGGAGTTCTACTGGGTTGATATTGTTGGGCTTGTCAAACAGGAATCTCAACTACAATCCAAAAATGTGCTTCTGTGCATAAAGCAAGCATTAACTCTTGGAAAGTTACTGAGGTGATGAGGTATTGCCGTTTTTAAAATATGCACCACTAAACAGCCATTAAAGAGTGATGTTGACTGAAGGGTTTTGGGGCGAGGGGTAATTTGTTCAGGTGCTTGGGATAGAACCCAGTGCAATGTTCAATGTGGGTAAGCATTCTACCGATGAGCCACACTCCACACCCCTCCCCGCCAGCCCATTTGACTGATCTCTGACCCTTTTAGTGGTGATGGAAAATATTTATGAGTACAAACTTTTTTTTTGGTCAGGGAAGATAGCTCCGTTGGTAAAGGGGGCGCCTAACAAACATGAGGACGGGAGTTAGAAAACTTTTCTCAAAAACAAACAAAAAACAAAAAAACAAAAAACCTCACACAGCTGGGAAGATGGCTCATTGGATAAAGCTCTGGTGTGACAAGCAGCAAATACCTAAAAGGCATGGTGGCCCCTTCTACCCGGTCCTCAGAAGGCAGAAACAGGAAAGGCTGGTTCAGCCAGAGACCTGCCTCAATAAATAAAGTGAAAATAATGGAAGAAGACACTTAGTCCAATTTTAGGCCTTGACATCCATGTGCATGCACATCAACCCAATCACCACATGTGAACAGTCATATGTACACACATACCACACACATGCGCTCAGAAGAGGAAAAGGGTGTGGCACCATCTCTTAAGGAATATTACCTGGGGTGAGGCTCTGACCTCCACATTTACTGGCATACACACACACTCACACACACACACACACACACACACACACACACACACACACACACGTATCTACTCGAACACATGTATACTCACACACAGACATAGGAAAAAATTGACACTGAACAAAATGGGTTTGGGTTGGCTTTGGTTTGCACTGCCTTAAGCATTCCAGGGAGGCCTTGCTTACTATGTAGCCAGGGAGGACCTCCAGTCTCCTGCCTTTATCTCCTACATTTGGGGATTTCAGGGAGAGATCCAACCCAGGTTAGGCAGACAATACCAGTTATATAACATTTTTGTTCTTTTGCTTGTTTGTTTGTTTTTTACTAAGAAACAGGTACATGTAAGCACGTACATGAAACTTTATTTCATTTTTCACTTTTGGAGATAAGTTCTTCACTGTGTAGTCAGTACTGGCGTCTCCCTTCTGGGTGCTGGAATTATAGAGAAGTGCTATCATTCTATATTGCAGAACTGATACACTCTGCCTGGTTTTATTTTATGGTTAATTAATTAAACATGGGTTTATGCAGGTCACCTAGGGGATCATAGAGAGTGGAAACAACAAACAAGGACACTGCATGGGTCTGACCTAAGTCCTCTGCATATATGCTATGGTTGCATAGCTTGGTGTTTTGTGGCACTCCCAACAACTGGAACAAGGGCTGTCTCTGACTCTTTTGCCTGCTCTTGGGACCCTTTGCCTCTTTTGGATTGCCTCATCTGGCTGTGATATAAGGGTATGTCCCCAGTCTTGTTTTGTTTTGTTTGTTTTGTTTCAGGCAGGGTTTCTCTGTGTAGCCTTGGCTGTCCTGGAACATGCTCTATAGACCAGACTGGCCTCGAACTCACAGAGATCCGCCTCCCTCTGCCTCCCGAGTGCTGGGATTAAAGGTGTGTGCCACTACGCCTGGCTATGCTCCCTGTCTTATTGCAGCTTGTTATGGTATGTTTGGTTGATAATCCTGGGAGGCCTGCTCTTTTCTGAAGAGAAATGGAGAAGAAGTTGATCTGGGGGAGAGGAAAAGAGTGGGGAGGGACTAGGAGAAGTGGATAGACAGGAAAGTGCTGTTGAGACATAATGTATAAGAGAAGATTAAAAAGGGTTTTTTAAAACATGCTTATGTGTATATGTGTGTAATCCATGTGTGAGGTGAATATATATGTCAGTCAGATGACACCTTCAAGACTTGGTCCTCTCTTTCTACCATATGGTTTTCTGAAATTGAGCTTATATCTTCAGGCCTGGTGGCAAGGAGCCATTTGTTGGCCCATGCCACCTTATTTTAAACCCAAAGTGAAACTGAACACAAAGTTAAACTAGACAAACTCACCTATACTGGAACACTCTTGTTTTTTTTTTTTTTTAATATTTATTTACTATTATGTATACAGTGCTCTGCCTACATGTACCCCTGCGCACCAGAAGAGGGCATCAGATCACATTACAGATGGTTGTGAGCCACCATGTGGGTGGTGGGAATTGAACTCTGGACCTCTGGAAGAACAGTCAGTGCTCTTAACCTCCGAGCTATCTCTCCAGCCTACACTCTTGTTAAGTTAGTGACTGGACCTTAAAAGCAGGTGGTAGCTTTTCAATGGGGTCTGGTACCAGCAAAAGTACAAAATTGCCTATTTAGTGCAACCAGAAATTGTGTGTAAAGTTTGCCAGTGACCACACCAAGCCTTGGTCCAATTCCTGAAAGCTAGGAATCTCATTCTGGGGCCTTCCGTAAACATGCAAGGCAACACACAGCATGCTCATCCCACCTGACTCAGGGCAACATCACATAGGAGAGGAGTCTAATGTCTCTGAAAGCATGAGTGCTCTCTAGGTTTGTCTTTGTCTTTCTGGGCCACTGTTAAGGTCCCCTAGTTGGCTAATCATTGACAAAAATTTAACAAGGCTTTCCCCCAGTGCCAAGTCTTTCCCTGATAGTCTAGATTCTAGTCACTGTGTACCTCCCTCATTTAAAAATGCCTAGAATTCACTACAAATCCTATGTTCTCTGCCCCCATTCTCCTCTGCCTGCAATTCACTATGTAACACCTGTTAGCTTGGAACATTTCAGCAATCCTCTTGCTGAATACTGGGGTTATAGGTATAAAATAATACGCCCAGTGTCTCTTGGGAAATCCAAAGCAACTATTAGATAAAGAGGCCCCTTTACAAAAGCATTTAATTATAAGTTTTAGATATCTTGGAACAATGACACATTATTTAAATTAATTTTTCCTTTATACTTTTTATCATAAAATATTTATAAATATGTCAGACAGCATATATTTTATTTGGTTCTAAATATAATACTGCTTTATTTAATTTTTTTTATTTGTGTTTGTTACACATGAATGGAAGTCCGAGGGCAGCTCTCTTCTTCCACCATTTGGGTCCAGGGTTGGAACTGGTGTGAACAGGTTTGGCAAGTGCCTTTACACACTAAGTCATCGCGCTGGCCCTTGCATTCAATTTTAAGTTTCTCTTACTTTCAAATTCTTTCCTGGCATGTGGAACAGGGAACTTAACTGAACCAGTTTTAATGTTTTTCCCAAACTTCCCAAGCACACTCTCCCTGAACAACAACAACGAACAGTGTTTAGGACAGAAATGGTGATAAACAGGAAGTACTCAGAGTTTTTTTCTACTGAACCCCTACAAACTAATCTAGAAAGGATTCCAGGGAACACCTTTTTTATTCACTTTACAGCCTGATCTCAGCCCCCTCTCCTCCCAGGCCCACCCTCACACCCTCTTCTCCATTCCCCTATCCTTTTATCCTCAGAGAGGGGGAATCCTCCCTCCCCTGCCCATGGGTACCAACCCACCCTGGTACATCCAATTACAGCTCAGGGGGCCACTTTAACATCAGCCCTCCAGGCTGATTTTGGAGCTAGGATGAGCCAGCAGATTGGAATACAGATACAGAGGGAAAAACTTGTATAGACAAGAAAAAGAGGCAGTCCTTCGAGCAAAGGAGAAGATAAAATGAAAGCACACATGTCTTGGAGTTTTCTCAGGCGAAAAGCCACTGGAAAGACCTAGTGATTATTCCAGTGCAACCAAGCAGTTTCTACCACCTCTTCCTTCTTTCACCTACCTCTTACTCCTCTCCTCAAGGACTAAGCTACCAGACCAGACAGGTGATTTAGGGCAACAATTCATTTAGCTGGAGCCAAAAACACCTGGGCCTTTCCCTGGCTATGATGAAATGGGTGTGTTGGCCTTAGGTGGTTATTCCAGTACTAGATCGTTGAGCCGGGAAGATCACCAATTTAATTTGAGGCCAGCCTTGGCTTATATATTGTGACCCTCTCTGAAAACAAACCAACCCAAACCAAAGGGGGCAGTAACTGGAAAGTCCCCCTTGGAGTCCTTTGGCACCAGGTCTGAACAGAGCAAAATACAGTACTATACCTTCCTAAGGAAGAGAAAAACTGCACCTTTACCCCCATATCTGACTTAAATGGGTAACGTTCAAACACGTTTCCAAAACTCCAAACTTTTACAGTTATTACAGTACTGTTTTTGAGACACGTATTTCAAGCCAGACACTGTAGACTTCTAAGTGCTTACACCAGATAGGGAGTGGAAAATCAGGCTTGCAAACACAGAGCTCCAGTTCCCAACCCTCCTGAGTGCCCATCCCAGGGCTTAGGCTCTCAGCTCCCCACCCAGTTGATGTGACAGGCCAGCTGCCCAATCCCCTTCCTGGTTCCCAGGCCGCTGGTGAACACCACTAGAGCCAATGGCTGAGGCCACTGGGCGGAGGGGGCTGGCAGGAGGGGAGGGAGCGCTGGCTTTAGAACCACAGCTGCAGAGATTCCTAGTGGCAGAAGTTGTCTGAGTGCTTGGTAGGAAGCTGTGGGGCCAGCTAGGCGACTCTGAGACGCGACTCGGCAAATTTACGTAAGTACTATGCAGCTCCATGGGCCCGAAGGGAGCGAGTTTCCTGGGCGTGGGCAAGAGTAGGTCCTGGCAAGAGCATCTCCCGGAACCTCAGCAGGAATGTACCTTATACCAGGGGGCGGGGGTTGGGCAAAAGTGGGGAGATCAAAGAAAATCTCTTCTGGGCTCTGAGGCTTCTGGGCGATCTTTGGCTACCAGTATGGGTTGGAGCTCCAAATGTTCCTTATTACCACCCGCTGCCTTTACTTTTTCTGCTCTTCCCTGTGTCTGTTCTCTAGTTGCTCCTAACTTGTTGCCCACCACTAGCGGGAGGTCTTCGAAGCCAACCCTTACCCAGATTCCCTGAGGCTGCGACCGCCTGTGAAGTGGAAAACCTGTGCCTAACTTCCCTCTGCAGTCCTTTTCCAGCTACTGCCGATCCCCAATCCATCCCTCCCTTCCTCCTTCTCAGCCGCTGCGAAATCCCGGAGCAGGCAGCCTAGGTCATCTCTCACTAGTTCCAGTTCGCCCTCTGAGGGTGACCCTGTGGCTTCCTGAGGACCCGAAAGGGGCGGGACGTGGAGCGGGTGCGGTAGCCCTGGAAAGGAACCTGGTCTTGGCTGCCCACCTTCCGCCCGCCGGGTCCCCTCCCTAGCCTTTACCCGGAGCGTTGGGACCGCGCCGCGTCTCCCTATGAGTAAGCACTTTTTCCCCCTTTCCATGGCAGAACCTCTTCAGACTAGCCCAGAGGTTCCTTTCAGTTCTTTCCTCTAGTCATGCGCTGACGGTCCGCTTGTGTCCTAATTGTTCTGGCTGTGCAACCCAGAGCTCTAGAGCCAGGCTGTAGCACCCTGGACCGCTCCGGGGATCCTTGGGAGGCTGAGCAGAGAAGGTGGCTGGAGCCCCATTCCCTGGCACAGCTGCACTTGCCTGTGTTTACTTTTCTCCACCCGCCTTACTTTAGCGACCTAATGAGAGGCCTGGGGACGCTGACTACCCCAGTCCTGGCGGGTCGCCAGTCCCAAAGTTGCTGCTACTGCTCCACTAGGTCAAGTGCTGGCAATTCCGAACCTCCGCCTGTCTCCAGGCCCTAGCTTGCTCCAGCTTGGCTGACACTTTACATCCTGAAGACTTGCTTTTCATTTGAGCTGTAAAACTACACCAGTGGCTCAGGTCTAGCTTTGATTTGAATTGGGAAGCCTAGCCATATAGGGCCAGACAGGAGGGATGCTGGCATTGTCCTTCCTGTTAGCGGTAATATAGACAGGGTGAGGGGGCTTGAGTGGATACAGTAGGTAGAAGATGTAGGTGAAGTTAAAACCTATGGAGCAATCAGCATTTACTCCATTTCAAGATGACAATGTGCTTGGGAGCTTAAAATTGATCCCTGAGATGCAGTTTACTGTGGATTGTAACTTGGTGGCCAAGGTCCCACACATGCCAATTGGCATCACGTGTTTTAAGTCTCTGATGCCTCTGGGGTAATGGTCACATGACCTTTTTTGACTTTAACACTGGAATGCAATGGCTGAGGTCCATATTCCCAAAACTACCAAGACAAAAGGTGGGGGGGGGAGCAACGTGTGTCAGCTTCCACTGAAGGGATTTCTTGGGTTTGCATGCAGGGAACACAAAAGGATTTGTTGCTGTGGTTTTAAGTAAAATGAAAGTTAACCAGAATATTTTTAAAAAGGTGTTCTAAAAACAAAAGATTTAAATGTATCTTTGCTGTGACATATATCTCTCTCCCCCCTAAACTCATATGCTTTTCCTAAATTTTAAAAATGTCTTTTTGAAATCGTTGTCTAAGAAAGCTAGGCTTTAACTTATGTCCCATTTCTTCCCTAAATGATACTTTTGAAGTCAGATCCCATAAGACTATCCTTACTCTTTCATCCAGCCTATACTATTCTCTAATTGGGCATCTAATTAAAGGTGATGAATAATCCCTTGATTAAAATTGACTATCAGTTATTTGTGCTTTGGAATTAACTGGCTCAGAAATTACACCCAAAACTAGTTGACAGAAAATTTCCAAAGTTGGTTGGGTTTTATGCTTTATAGTGGTTTGATTAGAAGAATATGAAAAGAATTTCCTTTTTAAAAAAAAATTTCCTTTAGTGCCGGGCATGGTGGTGCACGCCTGTAATCCCAGCACTCAGGAGGCAGAGACAGGAGGATCACTGTGACTTTGAAACCAGCCTGGTCTACAAAGCAAGTCTAAGACAGCCAAGGCTACAGAGAGAAACCCTGTCTCAACACACACACACACATACACACACACACACACACACACACACACACACACACACCATGTGCATTAGTATGACTATGTCAGATCCCTTGGTACTGGAGTTACAGACAGATGTGAGCTTCCATGTGGGTGTTGGGAATCAAACCCAGGCGAAAGGAATTCCCTATATTGTCCTATATTGGAGTTGCTTTTGGGAACAAAGGAGAAGTTTCACTATCTATATTATATATTATAAAGTATGAAACAATGTAAACAGCCAGATGTGTTGGTGGCAGATGACTGTAATCTCAGCACTTGGGAGGCTGAGGCAAGGAGATCAGGAGTCCACAGCCAAGAAGGACTATGTGATATCCCATCTCAAACAATAAGGGAGTGAAGGAAACAAATAAATGGGAGAAAAGAGAGAGAGAGAGAAAAGGAAACATGCAGAAGAGTCTCCAAGGTCAGGAGCTCATGAGCCTCACTTACTGCAGAAACAGGTTAACACATTAATTCTTAAAAGCAATTACTGAAGAAGTTAGGAAAGTCCAAATTAGTGCTCGAGGAGGCTTCAGAGAGGGCTCACTTGAAAATACACACTGCAGTCCTGACTGTCTGACTCCCACCCCCTAAACCTATTGGGTAGAAGAGAACGAGCTCCTGCAATTTGTCCTCTAGCTTTTACACACCATTCCTTGGCACTTGTGTATGCATGTATTCACACACACACACACACACACACACACACACACACACACACACACACACACTTTTTTAAGTAACTAGGAATATTTAAGAGATTTTTGCCTTGTGCCTTTCCTCCCAGACTTTCTATTCTAGTATGCTCTGAATACCTACTGCACTCCATTTTCAGCTGCACAGCTGGTCCTGAAAACTCCTAATCTAAAGTCTGAACGCACACGGTTCTGCTGTGCAGGCTAGCCCGTTGCACAAATTAGTTAGGAGTGGATCTCAGTTGTCCCTGAACTCCTACAGTTGAGCCCCCCTAGTGGAAGTAAGGTGACAATAGAATTTTAGAGTTTCTAATAAACAGTGAATAGACATTGTTAATTTCCTACCTTTAAAGGATGTTTCGATAGATAAATAAAATGACATTAGCTTAGTGAAGATTAACAAAGTCTACATGATTTTTGTTGTTATTCTGTCATTTCAAAATAATTTCAAGAAAATAATGGTTTTAAAGGCAGTCATGGTAATGAGCATCTCTCATTGCAGCATTTAGGTGGCTGATGCAGAAAAATCAGGGATTCTAGGTCATCTTCAACTAGCCTCACTTCTATGAGAGCCTGCCTCAATAAGCCAAGAAGAAGCATGGTTTAGACATAATTTTTTAGTTATACTCATTTTTCTTTTTTAATTATTATTTACCCATCTTCAGGTTTCTCTCTCTCTCTCTCTCTCTCTCTCTCTCTCTCTCTCTCTCTCTCTGTCTTTCTTAAAGTTAAAATCAAACAAACAAAAAAATAATTCAGACAAAACATGCCAGTCCTAAATCATTGTTTAAATTATTTGTTTTTATTTTATGTGCATTGGTGTTTTGTCTTTATGTGTCTGTGTGAGGGTGTCAGATCCCCCTGGAACTGGAGTTATAGACGATTGGGAACTGCCATGTGGATGCTGGGAATTGAACCCTGGTTATTTAGAAGAACATCCAGTGCTCTTAACCCCTGAGCCATCTCTCCAGCCCCCACTAAATCATTTTTAAGTGGTGGGATACTGCTGACAAACTGGGCTGTGGGCATTAAAAGTCATATAAAAGCAGAATCATGAGCCTGTAAGATGGCTCAGGGAGTAAAGGTAAGCTTGAGAACCTGTATTTGTTGCCCTAGGCCCACCTACTAGAAGGTGAGAACTGACTCCTGAAAGTCATCCTCTGACCTTCACACATGGGCTATGACATGACAAGATGTCCCGCACCCCAGTCCCCACAAAACAGAGCCACCACTAGTTGCTGGTCCACACCACTTCTTAGAAAACCCATACATTTAAAACAAACCTCACTGTAGCTCACTTTTGACTTAGAGATATTATCAAATTAACACAGATTTTTATTGAAATTGGGGGATTGTGAATCTAATCCTTAATTTCTACCCTTAGACCTAGCCAGTTACTTGGGATGTGAGCAAAATTATGTTTTGTCTCTGGTGCAATACCTTAAATAGCATTGAAGTGTAAATCATCTAGTTTCTTTGATGCTCTTTAGAATTGAATTGCTAAAACATGACTGGGTCCTGCGGCCTTTGAAATGGAAAGATTAGTTACGGTGACTGAGGAATAGTTTGGGGGAGATAAATCTCTTCTACAAACTTTATATGCACATTAAACTTGACCACGACTGTTCTGGCAGGATGTTAGTATGCAGGATACTATTAGAAACCCAGTGACATTTTCCTCCTAGGCAAATAGTGTGAGTGCTACTGCCAGATAGGGGGCAGCTTAGCCATGGTGCTTGAGAATTAAAGTGATGCCCTTGAACAAAAGAAGAAAGTCCACTTCTAACTCTTTCGGCATTTCTTGACTTCATGTTCTTAGCATAATATTACAAGAGCAGGGGTCTGTATTTTTGTTTAGCGTAGTATACTCTGAGTGGGATATATATATACATATATATACACACACACACACACCAGGACAGCTCTTATTTGTAATTGATTCAAAAAGTAACTGATATGAAGTCAGATTTGAAAATGAGCATCTATCAATACAGGACAGCTTGAGTATCTGTCTTTAGAATTATTTTGTACTTGCTAGTAGGATGGGTTTTTGGTGGAAAATGACCTAAAGGAGGACAGATTGATCTTCAAAAATAAGACTAAAATTTTAAAAAGTATAGAAGCTGGATCATATTTTGAGTCTGTGTATTTATTCTAAGGAGTGATTTGCCATATAATGTAAGCTTAATGGATTGGAGGTTTCAAAAGCTTTTGAGGTGCTTTATTATGGCTGTTATCAGTTTTGACTCCTTTGTTTAAACTTGTGGCAACTATCTAACGCTTGCATGACATGCCTCCATCCCCTGTCTATGTCTGTGTGCCTTGCAGAGATAGACATAAAGTGTCTTCCTCAATGGCCGACTTCCTTATTTTTTAAGACAGAGAGACTCTTGGAAGGCAGAGGCAGAAAGATCTCTGTGAGTTCGAGGCCAGCCTGTTCTACAGAGTTAGTCTCAAGGCAGCCAAAGCTACACAGAGAAATACTGTCTGGGGGTGGGAGTGGGGGCACCAGAATCTGACTGAAACTGGAGCTTGCCCATTTAGCTAGACAGGCTGGCCAGTGAGCCCTACGGATCCTTCTGTCTCCTCTTCTTCAGTGCTGCCATTTCAGTCACATGCTACCTCGTCTTTCTTTTTCACATATGTGCTGGGGATTCTGAATGTAAGTCCTCATGCCTTCACAGCAAGCACTTTGACCCTGAGCATCTCCCCAGACCTTAAATGCCAGTCTCATAATACAAGGGGAAGTTGATTTTTACTTATAGTGGCGAGGCAGCTTCAAAAGATTCACAGGTAAATTTGGTAGTAGTGAATGTTGCCATATTCTTAGCACTTGAACGTAAAAGGTGAGGCTTGATGTTCTAAGGTTGAAGAAACGTTATATTTAAAAGAAAAGAGACTTGATACCCTATGAGCATATATAGAGGGAGGAGGTCCCCGTCAATCACAGCCATAGGGAGGGGAGTAGGGGGAAAATGAGAGGGAGGGAGGAATGGGAGGATACACGGGATGGGATAACAACTGAGATGTAATATGAATAAATTAATAAAATATATTTTAAAAAAAGAAAAGAAAAAATGCTGAGAGAGGAGAGGGGTGTGGTATCCCAGGCTTGCAATCCCAGCACATCAGGTGTGAGTGCATATAGTGAGTTCTAGGCCACCCTTAGTGGCATAAAATCTTGTCGCAAAAAAAAGAAGAAGGAGAAGGAGAAGGAGAAGGAGAAGGAGAAGGAGAAGGAGAAGAAGAAGAAGAAGAAGAAGAAGAAGAAGAAGAAGAAGAAGAAGAAGAAGAAGAAGGGGAAGTATGTATATTGGGCATGGCCTCTTGAGAATATCACATGAAATTTAGTCCATATATGAGCTAGACACTAATCATTTCTTCAGCTTTAAAATGTGGAGTAGCTCAATTATTTTAGTTGGCTGGAATTTCTTTTAGAAAATACCTGGAATCTGGCTATTCTCAGCTTATGTTTTATTTTTAGTTTTTATATGTATGAACATTCTGCCTGTGTGTATGTCTGTGCATCACTTGTGGTACCTGGTGCCCATAAGCTCTAGAAGAGGATATCAAATAGCCTAGATCTGGAGGTAAAAACAAGTGTGAACTGCTATTTGGATGCTGGCAATCAAACCCAGGTCCTCTGGAAGATCAGCTAGTGCTCTTAACCACTTGAGCCATCTCTCCAGCCCCTACTCTTAGTTGAATTGTTATTTAACTTTGTTTTATATTTGCAATGAGAGATGGGTGTTATGGCTTCCCTAATGCCAGGCAAACACTCTCCTACTGAGCTATATGCCAGGCCCACTTGTTGATTTTTATTTTGAGACAGAGTCTTGCTTAAAACACCCAGACTAGTCTTAAACTCATGTTGTAATCCAAACCAGCCTTTGAATTTGTAATCTTCCTGCCTCAATCTCTCAAGTACCCTGGATTATAGGCTTGCATCCACCAGACCTGACTAAGATTGATTATTTTAAAAGATTTATTTATTTATTATTTATACAGTGTTCTGCTTGCATGTGTACCTGCACGCCAGAGGAAGGCATCAGATCTCAGGGTAGATGGTTGTGAGCCAACATGTGCATGCTGGGAATTGAACTCAGGACCTTTGGAAGAGCAGTCAGTGCTCTTAACCTCTGAGCATCTCCCTAACCTCAAGACTGATTTTATAATATGAAAAACTTAAATTTTCTTAAAGTTTAGAAATGTGATTGATGATAAGCATAGTGTTGCTTATTCTAAAAGACATCAGATGTGGAATCTCTGGTCTTTTATTTCTCTATTGTCTGAGCAGATAGGCCCTTTTCAGTAAATCACTGTTGTGCTCATGTCTAGAGCTTGCTTGATTTTTAAAGCATCTGTTTTCAATATATGCATTTCACAAGATTGCTGAAAGGAGAAGTAAGCTATGAGAAGCCTTGGCTCTTTGGCAAACAGGTGCTCTATAAATCCACTACACTGTAGCTGTAGATCATAACTATGCTAGGGCTTTAACTGGCCTTTCCAGAAGATGGGAGTGTGGCTCAGTGCAAGAACATTTGTTTTGAATGCATGAGGCTCTGGGTTCAATCCCTAGCATATCTCTCTCTCTTTGTCTCTCTGTCTCTCTCTCTCTCCTCTCTCTGTCTCTGTCTCTGTCTCTGTCTCTGTCTCTCTCTCTCTCTCTCTCTCTCTCTCACACACACACACACACACACACACACACACACACACAAACAGTTGTTCTATTTTTCACTTGAAATATTATGCAGAATAGCATGTTAACATCATCAATTGATTTTTTTCCTTGTAACTAAATACTTTTTTTGTTTTGGTTTGGTTTTTTGAGACAGGGTTTCTCTGTGTAGCCTTGGCTGTCTTTGTAGACCAGGCTGGCCTTGAACTCACAGTGATCCTCCTGCCTTTGCCTCCCAAGTGCTGGGATTAAAGGCATGCGCCACCACCACCCAGCACATTTTTTTCTTTCTTTATTGCTTGTCATTAAAGAGTCTGTTGTCTTCTCCTATTTTGTTCTTCTTTTAAATTTTTCATTAGCATACACACATTTAGGTTTCATCATGTCATTTTTGAACAATTTTTTTGTTTATTTTCATATTCCTCTCTTCTTCCCTTTCCTCCTTTGTACCCTTCCCTCCTCCTTTCTGCTTTCATCTCACATGTGTTAGATTGCTTCCCCTTCCTCAACATCTCTCCCCACACTAATGGTCTCTTTTCTAGTTTCATAACCCCTGGCACACTCACCTTCTGCCTGTACATATGTGTAAACATTACATAAGAGAGAATGTGATTCTTGTCTGAGTCTGAGCCATCTCACTTAAAATTCTGCTTTCTAGATGAATCCATTTTCCTAAAAATATTGCTCTTCTTTACGGCTGAATAAAATTATCCATTATGTTTTTATGACTTTTTTTTTTTTGGTCCATTTATCTGTTGATGAACATATAGGCTGATGGCATTTCCTTGCTGTTGTGAGTAAAGCAACACTAAAAATAGATATGCAAGGTTTTCTGTGGTAGGATACAGAGTTCTTTTGATATGCCCCAGAAAGGATACCTGAGTCACACGAGAGTTCTAAGTTAATGTAATTTTTTGGAATGTATTTATTTTGTCTATGTGCATGTGCTGTGGTGCACGTGGAGGTTAGAGGACAGCATACAGAAGGAGTTCTTTACTTCTATCTTGTGGGTTTGGGGACTTGAATTCAGGTCATCGGGTTTGGTAGCAAACACCTTTACCTGATGAGTTATTTTGCCAGCCCAGTTAAATGACTTGAGAATAACGGAGCTTCATGACTGGATTGCAGGAGTGGGCTATTTTTACTACTAAAATTTGTTTGCAGATTTAAATTGTGTCCTTTTTCTTCGACCATCTGTAGTTTAAACTATTCACCAGGAATGGCGTTTTGTGTAATCCTGTAACTTGTACATTGAAAATAGAAGCTTGGTTATCTTAAGTTCTGATACATACATGGAAAACTGACTACACATATGCATTATAATCATATGTAAACATAGAACATCCTTACTTGCATAGAGTGCAATAAATTCTCAACAAATATTTCCATTTATAGCTCAGGTAATCCTTCCCAGAGATTTGGACCTCTTAATTTTCTACTAATTTGAACCCTTTTTCCTTACTACCATTTGCTATGGCGACGACGGCAGCAGCGGCGGCGGCGGTGGTGGTGGTGGTGGTGGTGGTGGTGGTGGTGGTGGTGGTTGCACACACTGTTAATCGTAGCACATGGAAGGCAGAAGCAGATGAGTCCCAGTGATTTTAAGGCCAGCCTGGTCTACAGAACACGTTTTATGACATCCAAGGTTACACAGAGAAACCCTGTCTTGGAAAAGAAAAAGAAAGGAAAGAAAAAGCAAATATGGAAGGTAGGAGAGATGGAGCATCTATTAGAGTGCTGCTTGTTGCTCTTACAGAATTCAGTTCCCAGCATCCACATAGGGGTGTGTCACAACCCCCTGTAACTCCCAATTCAGAGAATACCACACCTTCTTCTAACCTCTGTGGGCAATTACACTTATATGCACATACTGTCACACAAACATGCATACACACAAAATTAAAAGCTAAAAATAATCCCAAAATGGAAACTTTGGTGAAATTTTTGTTTGATTTAAAATTTTAATTTTTCATTGGTGTGTGTGTGTGTGTGTGTGTGTGTGTGTGTGTGTGTGTGTGTGTGTGTGTTTCAGAGGACAGCTTGCAGAAATCAAGTTCTCCTTCCAGCGTAGATGTCCTGAGAATTGAACTCAAGGCCTCAGGCTTGGCAGCAAGCATTCTTAGCCACTGACATGTTTCACTAGCCCGTGTTTCTTTTATTTAATTATTCTATTATGACTATATTGTTTTCTGTGGCTTCTCATTGTGAATATGCATGGTTTGAGCAAAGATGCAGGTTAAAGGGACTGTTTTGCTTACGTCGGGAACATGTTTATCATTGAATCATCCTTTTATGAGGATATGCTATCCAGAAGTCTAAAGAACTTCTCTTCAAAGGAAAGTTGGAAACAGGACTCCTTATAAGCTACATATACCATTTACAATAAACTCATAGCCATTTTCAAATATAGCTTAAGCAAGGATAAAAAGTAATGGTTAATATTGGTGCCGGGTTTGATAGGTGGGAAGGGAGGCTTCATGATTTGCAAGCTTTTCATCAATGGTAGAAAGTTTACTTTGGATAAAATAGCATAGACAAAATAAACTAGTGAAACTTGCAATACTGAAGAAGGCAGAGGGCTGTTAATTAAATCAGTATCTTTCCTTTAAGAAAATATTTATCAGTGTGTGTTTGTGTTCCTTCATGGGCAGAGGTCAGAGGATACCTCTCAAGGGTCAGTTCCCTCCTTCCACTGTAGAGTCTGGGTTCAGGTTGTCATGGTTGCTCACTAAGCCTAAATTAGTATCCTTTCCAAGGTGACATACAGCCTTTAGAAACTGATACATTTACAACATTAAATTTAATTTCGCTATGCTGATTCTTTTCCTCTGGTTTTCAAGTTTTGAATGCAAACCCCAGGAAATGAAAGGTATACAGAAGACCCTGTCTCTTTTAAAAGGCCTATAGGCCACTGATAAATAAAAAGAAACTTAGGCAAACTATAAAATATGCTCAAGTACATTCAAGTATCTGTCGCTCTGCTTGTATGTCTATCTATCTAGATATATATTGTGCATAATCATCCATGAGGTAATATGGACATCTCTTTGTGAGTAGTTTCATAATTCATTCAGTTAATCAAAGTGTTTATTTTAATTATTCTATTTTATGTGCATGAATGCTTTGTCTGTGTGTGTGTGTATAAGTAAAATATGTGCACATCTAGTGCCCACTGAGGCCAGAAGAGAGCTCTGGGTTCTCTGGAACTTCACTTATTGCTAGTTGTAAGCTGCCGTGTGCATGGGTGCTGGAAACCAAATCCAGGTCATTTACAAGAGTAGCCAGTGCTGTCAACAGGTGAGCAATCTCCCCAGCCCCATCGTTTAATAAAAGTATTTAATGAAGAATAGTATGTACTAGAGTTACAAAGAGAGAAGAGAACTCCTTCAATTTAGGAGAAGAAAAACCCCACAAGAGCAATAGTGGTTCTCAAGAAATTTAAAGATATTTATTATTGTAGGTATATACTATGCTTATCTTTATTTATTAATTTGTATGTGTGCATGCACTTGCACATGCATGTAACATCAGGACAACTTGTGGGAACTGGTTCTTGCCTCCCACTTTGTTGAGGCACTGTTTCTCTGCTGCAGAGCTACTTCTTCTGGCCCAGGTGGATGATGGTAGGGTGAGTCCCCTTGCCACTTCCCGTTTCTGTGTAACAGTGATGTGTACCACAACATATGGCTTTTTACAATTGCTTCCAAAATTGAACTTGAGCCATCAGACTTGCATGGCTATTACTTTTGCCTATTGAGCCATCCTCCTCTAATATATAATTACAAGGAGAAATTAATTTAAATATGGTCTTTTTAAACATACTATAATTTCTAAATTTAAACTTTGTATGGATAAAGACATTCACTTATATCCCAGTATAATCAAATCTAAAGTAAGAACAAAGCACATTTAAACATTGTTATTTCTTTGCAATAATTATTACGTCCTAAAAAAAAAAGAGCTCACTATGAGTTAATTTTACTTAAATAGAACATTGCTCAGCCTATAAATGAAGGTCAGAAGACACCAGTGTCTTGGAAAAAAATAGCCCTTTGGCTAGAAAATGCACCACACCCCATTTTGTTTTTACAAAAATAAAATTCTTTCCAGCTTTACAAAATTGGAGATGCTGTGTACAACGACAGGAGTAGTTGGTTCTGAAGCTGTGGAAATATCCAAATATCCATGTGTGCAGAAGCCCTTAGAAAAGTTGACTTGCATAAGCAGTACTCAGGCTTTCTGTAGCTCATGTTCTCTTAGGTTTTATCTGACCCGTGTATAAAATGCAAGTAACTTGTATAGCTGATGGCTTTAATTCCTAACTTGGAACGTCATGATTTTCACAGATCTTAGAAATAGAGTAGGAAAACCTGCGATTTCAGATCAGACAGTTGCTCCCTCTGGTAGCAGGGAATCAAAGTAATGCTTATGTCTTTCTTCAAGGACAGTGAGAAATTTCTGCCAATGGAAGAGCCATACAAACAGGGATTGGACAAATAAACACCCACAGCCCGCCCCTTCCCACCAGTAAACCTCTGTTCTGTTTTCTTCATAGGGGCCTGAACCACAGCAGGACACATTTACAGTATTTCCTCCATAGTCACAAGGAATGGGTTTCAGGAACTCTCTCAGATTCTACTGTTAATAGATGCGAAAGCTCCTTATAGGATATGAGGTGGTATTTACATATAGCCTATGTGCATTCTTCATGCTTTTTCCTATTGGAGGTGAGAATTGCGTCAAAAGCCTCTCACATTTGAAATGCCCCACTGAGCTACATTCACAATCTTCTTCCATATATGTTAAATAATTTCTAGGTTACTCATTACATCATAGACTATGAAAGCTTACCCAGTAATCCTTAACTGCAATGCTTAGAGAATGAGGACAAGAAAATATCCATGCAGGTTTAATACAGTCCTGGGTCTTTTTGAATGTTTTCCACCTGGTATTGGTTGAACCCATGTGGAGCATATAGATACAGAGAACCAATTACTATACTTGAGTTCATGAAAACAAAAGGACCCTGAATTGTCTTGCTGATAAACATGAAACCGAGGGCTGGAGGTATGGCTCAGTAGTAGAATTTGTACTGGACATGAATAAGGCCTTAGATTTGATCCCCAGCAGAAAGAAAGGAGGCTGGGGAAGGAGGAAGAAAAAAATAAAGTGAAGGAAAGAATGAAACATGTAAAGATAGGGAGAAAAACAATCAAATTGAAGACGTCTGAATTAGCAGATCATTGATTTATGACACACTGATTTCCTGCAGACACAATAATCAAATGATGTTCTTGCTTTTGTTTACTTTTTAGCTATTTTATTCACTTACTAGAACTTTTATTAGCATAAGTTCATTGTACAAAATGGAAGAATTTATCATGAAATTTTCATGCAAATACATAATGTACTTCAGCCATACTTACCCCCATTGACTGCTCTTTTCTTCAGCCTCAAACTCTCCCACAGGTTAATTTTCTTTTTCCAAATAATCCTTTGAGATTCACATCCTATGTGTGGGTGTTTGTGTGTGTCAAAATACTGTATATGGAAGAAAACTTAGAATATTTGTCCTTCTGAATGTGGCTAATTTCATTTAATATGATCTCTAGTTCCGTCATTTTTCCTGCAAATGACATAATTTTATTCATCTTTGTGGCTGGAAAAAACAGCATTGTGGACATTGCTCACAGAACTAGGAGAAAAACCCTACAATTCATATGAAAATACAAAATACCATGCATAACCAAAGCAATGCTAAGCAGAAAAAAACACTGCTGGAAAGTATCAAAATTACTTGACCTCAGATTGTATTACAGAATTGCACTGGCAAACACAACATGGTCCAGACAAAAACAAACATGGAGACCTGTGAACAAACATAGACATCTATGACCACGTAATATTGGACAAAGGTGATAAAAGTATACATTAGGGAAAAAGTCCATTCAGCAAATAGTACTGGCTATCCCCCTACAGAAGGATAATATTAGATCCACATCTCTCATCCTGTGCAAAAGCACATTGAAAATAGGCAAAAAAAAACTTATTTTAGAGCAATAATAATAATAATAATAATAATAATAATAATAATAACAACAACAATAATAATAAAAACCCAAATCCCTGAATTTGCTAGAGAAAAATCAGAAAAACGTTTCAAGATACATACATAGGCAAAAATCTGCCTCTTCTTTGAGTTAGGACTCATATAGCACGGGCTAGCCTCAAGCTCCTGTGTAGCTGGGGATAATCCTGAATTTATGATTATTTTGCCTCCACCTGTTGTCACATGCAGGGATTATAGACATGTACTCCCACACTTGGCTTAGACTGTGCTCTGCAGCTTCATACACACTAAGAAAGCACTCTACTAAAATTCTCCTGCCTCAGCCTTCTTGGTGCTGGAATTATAGGAATTTAGCACCATACCTGACTTTAGCGATTTCAAATGATTAATCCCGAGTGGATGCTAAGGATATGCTTTGTATTGTTCCTGGTTTTTGGAGACTAAGTTTCACCATGTAATCCCCTGCTGGCCTGGAATTTGCTATGCTGCGCAGGCTAGCCTTTAATTTGTAATATTCCATACTTAGCCTCCTGCGTGCTGAGATTGCAGGCACACACCATCACCTCTGGCTATGAATACCATCTCCCTTCTTCTTTTTATTTTTTTTAGATTTATTTATTTATTTTATGTGTGTGTGTTTTGCTCTCTTGTCTATATCTGGGTACTATAGGCATATCAAGTTCCCACGGAGGTCAGATGAGGGTTTTAATCCCTTGGAGCCAGAACTAGGTACAGCTATGAGCTGCCATGTTAGTGCTAGAAATGAAGCCTGGGTCCCCTGTGAGAACAAGTGCTCATAACTGCTGAGCCATCTCTCCAGACCACTATAGTTCATTTTCATTAGCTCAGACAGAAATACTGGACTGTCTACCTGTAATCTTCCCAGGATATACATCCTGCTAGCCCTATGTGACTACTAATTATTTTGTATTTGCATATATTTCCCTATTCTGGACTTTTATATGAATTAGGTGCTATGGCATATGGCCTTTTTTTTTTCACCTCACTTCTTCCACTTGGCATAGTGCTTTAAGAGGTCACCCATATTCTAACATCAGTACTTTATTGCTTTTTTTTTTTAATGCCTGATCAATATTTAGGTTATGTAGCCATCTATATCCACCATTTGCTCATTGGTGGTCATTTGAATATACCACAGGCAAGATAGTGAATGAGTTAAAGGTTGTATTGACACCGGGCGTGGTGGCACACGCCTTTAATCCCAGCACTCGGGAGGCAGAGGCAGGTGGATTGCTGTGAGTTCGAGGCCAGCCTGGTCTACAAAGTGAGTCCAGGACAGCCAAGGCTACACAGAGAAACCCTGTCTCAAAAAAAAAAAAGGTTTTATTGTCAAGATCATCTCATTTCTTTTTCCTCTGCTGTTAGTGAGAATCCTTGCGTGGACTGACTTTGACTATTTGTTTCTTGGTGCTCCTACCTACTGATTTATCAACAATTCACTCCCAGTATATTTTTTCCTTTTCCTTGAGTAATGCAAAGTAAGTACAAGATTGTAGTTTTGTTTGGGTGGGGTCAGGCAGGCCTTGAGCACTTATCCTCCTGTCTCAGGCCCTGGAGGAGTGGGGATTCCAAGGCTCTGCTCTCAGGCCTTTAAAACATACAGTATAATAGGGCTGGAGAGATGGCTCAGCCATTAAAGGCTAGGCTCGCAACCAAAAAGCAACCAAAAATAAATAACATACCATATAATTGATGATTAGAATGTTCAGTTAAATAAGTGTTATTGTTGTTTGGACTGTGCGACAGCCTCTCCCTATGCAGATAAGGCTGGTCTTAAACTCGTGATCTTTCTGCTTCACCTTTCCCGGTAGCTAGGAATGGAGGCACAGCACCACACCCTGCCACATATTTGTTTCATAGCATTCTTGACCACTGAAGAGCAAAGATAAGCAGTGTTAAGGAATGCAGAAGTAAGTAGTCAATACTTGAAAACAATGGTTATCTTTAATGTAAAGAATTAGTAAACACATTTGTTTTTCAAATGTGCTCACAAAGAACAAATTTCAACAGCTACCAAGGGCCATAATATATAATAAGGAACCTTAATGCGTGATGCAACTTTCAAAAGGGATTTGTGTTGTGTGGTTAGAAGAACTTTTTAAGAGTGAACATGGACAGTACTGTGGTACAATAACTCCCAGGTAGAGGATGAGATCCCACATGTTTTTAACTAAGCCTAACAAAGTGCTACAGACCGTCTGCATGCATGTGCACACATGAGTGCATATTTATGTGTGAGAGTGTGTGTGTATATGTGTGTGTGTGTGTGTGTGTGTGTGTGTAGGTCAGTGGTCATTCTCTGAGTCAGTGGTCATTCTCTGGGTCCTTGTCCACCTTAGATTATGAGATAGATGGGATCTCTCACTGATGCTCAAGGCTCTTCCATTAGACTAGACTAGATAGTCAGAGGGTTGTAGGTTACTTGTCTGTGTCTAGCACCAAGATTGCAAGTGAGTACCACTGTGCCCAGTTTTTTTTAAAGTTATATTTTCTTATTTGTTTTTTGTTTTGTTTTGTTTTGTTTTCGAGACAGGGTTTCCCTATGTAGCTTTGGTTGTCCTGGAACTCTGCTTGGTAGACCAGGCTGGCCTCGAACTCACAGAGATCCACTTGTAATTGCAGTTTTAGGTTAAAGCATACCAGATCCAGCCAGGGCACATTCAGTGAAACTAGGTGATAACAAAGTAGGTGTGATATGGCACACCTGCAATCCCAGTACTTTGAAGCTGAGACAGGAGGATTGTGACATATTTGAGGACAAAATGGGTTATTAGAACATCCTATCTTAAGAACCCTTAAAGTAATTAAGAAAAGAAAATAGATGATGGTCCCTAGAAATACTATTTTCCTATTCTATTCTGGACTCAACTGTAAGAAAATGTCCTGGGACACTATTAAAGAGAGTCCTTAAAATTTTTGATAAAGATGCTGAAGTGTACCTCTTCACTGTTAATGGCTTCTGGTCAGGGTAGGATAGAGACTCACTTATCTTTTATTTTTCCCCAAGAGAGAGAGAGAGAGAGAGAGAGAGAGAGAGAGAGAGAGAGAGGGTTTCCCTGTGTAGTCCTGGACTCATTTTGTAGGCCAAGCTGGCCTCAAACTCACATCAATCTTCCTGCCTCTGCTTCCCAAGTGATGGAATTAAAGGCTAGTGCCACCATGCCCGGCCAACTCAGTTATCTTTAAGGGGCTGGCCACTGGAAGTTTGACCATGTTTCACTGAGTATATGGACAAACAAATTTGACTTGATGTATTTTGAGGGATGGGGAATGGCACAAGGGTGAAGGGGTGGACCTGGGAGGAATGTGCATTGTACGAAATTCCCAAATATTTAATTAAAAATATGTTGGGGAAAGAAAAAAAAAAGCTTCCTGGGTCCCAGCTTCTTCATCTTCTAGCCACTTAGAACTGTGCAGGCCCTTGAGGAAAGCAGGGGTTTCTTATGTGTAAGGAAGGCTGGGAGTCAGTACCGTTTCCTGGAGACCCATTTCAAATGTCCTATATAATGACTTAACTCTTGTAACGTATCTTTTTTAATTGTCTAATGTGCCTAGAGCACTAAGATTAATCAATCACTGTGCAACCATTTGAGCTTGGAGTCCAGTCCAGGCATTTGCGTTACAGGTGAGGCAATGGAAGTCCGATTGTATTAGGGTCCTTAGTGGAGGAGCACATCTTTATCATGGGAGATCCGGATTTTAGCAGTAGACCTAGTCCATCACTGTTCTTTGTTCATTTAAATACCACATGTATGGGCCACACTATCTGATAGCACTGCCTCTAACTGCCCAGAATCAGTTTATGATAACTGCTATTTTCTTTCTGATACTAACAGAATGGCAGATGCTATGCCATGTTTTAAAAGTGTCACGAACTCGTGAGAACTCAGCTTGGGTCAGACAATTCATCCATAGCTAATAGACATATATGATAACAGTTATGCAGAAATGTGGTGCATGGTGTGTGTGTGTGCGTGTGCGTGCGCACGTGCACATCTACTTGTTAGTGTGGATGTGTACACATGTTCATCTGGATAAGCATGCATGCATGTATGTACGGTGTCTTCCTTAGTTTCTCTCATTTATTTTTGAGAGACAGTCTCTCACTAAGCCTAAAGCACATTGATTCTCCCAGGTGGCTAGCCCATGAGGCTTAGGGATCTCCCTATCTCTACCTGTTTCCCCACAATACTAGAGATACATGCTAGCATAAAGCACCACCATGCTTTTACATGTGTATTGAGAATCCAGGGTTGGGCCCCTTGGATCCCGTGCTTGTATGACAAGTTACTGAGCCACCTCCACAGCCCCCTGTGGGTCTTTTCATATCTAAACCATAACATGTAATATGTTATACGCTGTTCTGTTGAGGAGGCAGTTAAACCAGGATTAGGGGTACAGGGAGGAGGAAGAAGAGGCTTAGCAGTCACAGTTGTGGAATCGCAGAACATTTCTCTGAGAGAAATTTCAGAGCAGGAATGAAGGTCATCAAGGAATGACCAGGGGAATATCCAGGAAGGAATGTTTCAGGGGTTTATCACTCCCGATTTAAACTGAACTTCATTTCTAATTGTCCTACTAATAAGAACATCCTGAAAGGTTTTAGTCTTGGAATAATTGTTAATGTCAGCTCCTTTGGTATTTTGGTATTGAATACTCCAGTGGTGAGGAATTGATTACAGTTTTGGGGTTTGGGGCGATTGTTTTTGTATTGACAATTTGTACTAAGAATATGTTATCAATATTTAAGCTAACGGTTTGGAGAGACCATGGGAAATATGTTTAAACTGTGATGTTAAGTTGCATATATTTTATTCATTTCCTTATTGTTTTGGTTTTTTGAGGCAGAGTTTCACTATGTAGCCCTGCTTGTCTAAAACTCACTAAATAGATAGGGCTGATCTCAAAATGACAGAGATCTGCCTTCCTCTGCCTTCTTCTTTATATATTTAGTTCTAGACTTGGTTTTATTTATCATTTTATGTTGAGATAGGTGTCCATTTACACAGAAATGTAAGAAATGCATTTAGAGACCTTGTGCTCCTTACCCAGTTTTCTCCAATGGTAGCCACTTGCTAAAACAGCATAATAATGTCAATCCCAGGATACTGACATTGATATGGTCAAGATGCAGAACATCTCATCACCTCCAGAGTGTCTTTTGTTGTCCATTTGTAACAACACATACTTCTTTCCTCCTTCCATTCCTATTCCTGAAACCTAGGAAACACCAATATGTTCTCTAGTTTTATACTTTTTGATATTTACATAATATTTATAATGAGATATTTTGGGGATTCATTCTCTCTCTCTCTCTCTCTCTCTCTCTCTCTCTCTCTCTCTCTCTCTCTCTGTGTGTGTGTGTGTGTGTGTGTGTGTGTGTCCTTCTTCTCCCATCTACCTTTGGCTCCCTCTATTCTTCTCTTTTTATTTTATTTTGATACACTGCTTCACTGTAACCCAGGCTGACCTTGCTTGAATTTGCCCTCAGTTCTTCATCAGGCATGGGCTACCATGCCTGGAAGGGAATTTGCTTTATTCATTCAGTGTATTTTTCTGGTGAGTCTTCCAGAATACTGTGTATATCCAGTCTTTGTTCCTTTTCATTACTAAATAGCAGTCTGTGGTGTGGCTGTATCACGGTGTAACAGTATGTCCATTAGAGAATATCTGGACCATTTACAGCTGTATTTTGGTATTGCTTTAAATTTTTTTTCAACATCTCCACACCCTAAGTTTCTGGTACATGGTTTGTTTTGCACAATCACCCATGTCTGGAAGATGTGTCTATTATCTTTATTTGCTTATTGGATGGTGGCATACATGTGCCGTAACACACAAGTGGAGTTCACAGAATGATTTAGAGGAAGTTAGTACCTTCCAACATATGGGTCCCCAGGGATTAAATTAAAGTGATTATCCTTGCTTACAAGTGCCTGGGCCCACTGAGCCATCCTGCTAGGACTTGAACTTCTGACTTCAAGCATGGTAGGCACATGAGCTACCACTAACTACACTCTCTGTTTGTTTCCAGGTTTCGTTGTTGCCACTAATAAAGGTGCTATAAATGTTTGTGTGTAACTCCTTTTCCACATGTTAGTTTTATTTCGGGGAAATTGTTATAGTTGAATATGAAATGTTTTGTGCAGGCTTATATATTGAGTCCTGGGTGGCCCCTACTTTGGAAACTTTAAGATGTGGGGTCTAGATGGAAGATATAGGTGACCAAGGATGTGTCCTTGGGGGATATATCTTGTACTCTGAGCTTCTCTGTCTCTGATCCTGTCCCGCTGTGAAGTGAGTAGCCTCTGCCATGTCACAATGTTCTGCCTCACTAGAGGCTAAAAACGAAAGGCAAGACTCTGGACTGAGAACCCACTGAAATCTTGAACCAAGACAAGTCCTTCTTCACTTCAGCTGTTTATGTCAGATATTTTGTTAACAAAAAGTCTGGTGCTAAATCTTATTTTCTAGCTCTCTACATTTTTTTTTTAAAGATAAAACGCCAGGTGGTCCAGGCTAGCTTTAAATTCTCCAAGTAGTTGAAGACGATTTGAAGTTTTAATCTTACTGCCTCTACCACCAGAGTGCTCAAATTACAGATGTGGTCTTCTAACTCTGCTGTAGAACATGCTGTGGATTGACCCCAGGAAGCCCATACAAAGCAAACGTTCTGTAAAATAATGAAGCCAGACATGTGGCATATGGCCTTAATCCCAGGACTCAGGCAGGTAGAGCTCTCTAACTTTTAGGTCAAACCTAGTTCATACATGCCTCGAGGCCAGCCAGGGTTATATAGTGAGATACTGTCTCAAAAATAAATAAGTAAATAAATAAATAAATAAATAAATTTACCTCCTTAACTGATATACAGAAAGATAAAAAAAACTCTGCATTTTTATAATGTAGTATATTTGGCACAGGTATATGCCATGTAATATATCAAGATAAACGTACCCATCCTCTCAGCCATTTATCTTGTTGTTTTCCCCATAATATGTACCCTGGATGTGTGTACACTGGTTTGGTGGACCTAAAAGTAATGAGATTCTCTTTCCACTTCTTTCAAAGTACTGGAATTATGTGCATATGATACCTGACTATAATTTATTTACCATTTCTTTATGGCAAATACATTCATATCTTTTATAATTTTTAAATCCTACAATGACGATGTCTCCTTTTTTTGTTTTTCTAGACATGGTTTTTCTGTGTAGTCCTGTCTGCCCTGAACTTGCTTTATAGACCAGGCTGGCCTCGAACTCACAGAGATCTGCTTGCCTCCACCTACCTGAGTGCTGGGATTACAGGTGTGTGCTACCGCTCCCAGGCAAAGATATCTGTTAAAATATACCTCGAGTGCCTTTTGAGTTGCTAAAATTGAAGCTTTTCAAAGGGATGAGACTTTATTTTTGTTGTTGTTTTACAGTACTCAGCAAGGCACCCAGGGTCTTAACCTGCCATACTGATGCTCTACAGCTGAGCTGCAGCCCTAGCCCAGGACAGGAGTTAGGACAAGGTCTCACACTCAAGCACAGGCTGGCCTCAAACTCAGTCTGTCAAGTGCTGGGATTATAGGTGTCAGCTACTACAAACAGCTGGCAGATGCTTTGGTTTAGAATATGTAGCATTTGCTAAATTGTTGATCTTAGTTTTAATTTAAGGAAGTATAAGTGTCACTTATAGATTTTTTAATTGTATATTTTATTTCATTTTTTATGTTTTTGACATAGGCTCATACTCTGTAACCCAGGAAGGCCTGGAACTTACTATGCAATACAAGCTGGCCTGTAACACAGATAATCCTCATGGCTGAGCCTCACCACTCAAATTATAAACACAAGCCAGAGTGACTGCCTATTTCCGTAATTTATAAAGACCACCCAGTGTAACTGCTTATAGGGTTCTCAAACTTCTTGTTGTGCCTTAAGGGAATGGTGGCTTAGTCCATCATTGGCCTCAAACAAATTCACATCTCAAAATAGCAAAATGGGCTATGCTATTAAAGCACCAGAACTTGGGACATTGAAGTTGAGCTGTGTTTGCTGTTCGTGAACAGGAAATCAAAAGTGTTGAAATGAAACCACTTGTGCCCTCCTGTGCTTTCATTATAGATCCTACAAAAATAACACCTTAACAATTACAAAGTGTGTCTGATGATAAGCTGGGTGACTTAAAAGAACACGGGGAAATTTACTGCTAGGTTGGAACAAAGAAAAAAAAAAAACAATGGGGACTGCCAGACTGATTATGGCTGAGGAGCTGAAAAGAAAATGTCACCTTGTTGCTCTGGGGTGAGGGAAGATGAAATACCATCATGCTTTCATTTGTACCCTGCTTTCTCGAGAAAAAGCTTTTATGCTCTTTATATTTAATGATTCTGGGTGGGTGGTGAAAGAACAAAGCCGAATGGCTCATTTTTCCATCCTGTTTTTATTCTCAATTGCCTTTTATTTCATTTAGTAAAAGTTATAACTCGGCCTGTAACTGGAATTAAGGGGTTAGATTTAGAGAGCAGGAACAGAAAAATCTCACTTCAGATGTACTTTTCTGAGTACCTGACAAAATTATTGCTCTGTAATAAAAGCTTCCTTAGCTTATATAGTGTGTGGATCCTAGCGATAACTGTCACAGTGCTGCCTACTGTCATTGGTGTCAGTTATGTGTGTAACTGCTTAGTAGTGCCTACAGCTTCAACAAAACCCATCTTTAACAGAAGACATAATCTGGGAAAGAAAGGGAAGCACAGCAGTTCACATCTGTAGTATGGGGAGAGTTGAGCAAGAAGGATCACAAAATGAAGCCAGGCTGGTGTCTATGGCAAGCTCAAGGCTGACCTGGTAGGCTTCATGATTGAGACTCTGTCTCCAAAAAAAAAAATAATAATAATAAAAATAAGAAAACAACAGTAGGTTTTTTTTTAAAGAGACAACAATATGATATTCATCAAAACAGATATTCAAGGTTTTTTCACATATAATTAATTTGGCGAATATATATCTTTACTTCAGCGCTATCAATTTCTTTATCAGTACAGATGGAGATAGAACCAGAGCCTTGCACATGCTAGCCAACCACACTAACCACTGTGTGGTCCAACCATCCTTTCAATTTTGTCTTTGAAAAATTCACCCTGGAAGGGTTCAGGTGCCCCACAAGGAGACCCTCAAGGCCAGCTCATCTGGGCCCAGGGGGGCCACCATAAACTGTTGCACCAACCAAGGACAATGCATGCAGTAAACCTGGACCCTTGTTCAGATCCAGCCAATGGATGGTGCATTCTCCACAGTTGTGGGAAGAGCAGGTACTGCCTCTGACATGAACTCTGGTCCCCCCAGTTTGATCACTTCCCCTTGATGGGGAGGCACACAGAGGAAGGGGAAGCAGGATATCCGGATGAGACCTGATAGGCTGTGGCCATAGGGTGGGGGAATAGAGAGGAAGAGGGAGGAAGGGTGGGAATAGAGAGATACAAGCTAGGGGACAGCAATCAGGATGTAATCTGAATAACTTATAATAAATTAAATTTTTTTAAAAATTTACCCTGAAAAGCCATGAATTCTAAGAGTCATTGAACCTGGAATAGTCAACCCCAGTGGAGGAACTCTGAGAGGCTAGCTGCTTTCTGATATAACGAGCTGGAAGCCAGCAGAGGATGGTTAGTACTAAAAATGTGGTGTCTAGCAATTGGAGACCATAGAGCGTTCTGACTTGTGGCAAAAATTCATTGTAATGAGATGTGTTTGCCTAGACCAACTTAACAGATTACCAAGTGAAATGCCAGCTGAGCGAATGTGCACGATTCTAATACACTTCTCTAGCAATCTGAGCCAGCCTGGTATTGTGTTGACGGAGTCTGCTCCATCCTCAAAGATACACAATGAAGCTTCTCGGCAAAAAAATCAAATAAATAAAAAATTTTAAGTCATCTCTCGATGTATATATATGAACGGTAAGAACATGTCACCACTTTAGAGGACTGTGGCATTTTTGTGGCCAATCTTAGAGATAAATCTACATTGTGTTCACAGTTCTGGGTTGAGGCAGATTTAACAATGACCATTATGTGTAGAAAATAGCAACCATTGTTTCTGTACTAAACTCTCTGGAGATTAAAAAAAATTAAATGAAGCAAATTAAAGCCTTAATGGTAACACACCGAAGAAGTTAACCAGCAAAGAGTGATTAGAAACAACATAGAAGGACTGTTGAATTAACCCTGGCAAAGGATACCTGAAATGTGTAGAAGGCTATTCTTGCTTAAAGAGTAATTTCAAAAGGATCTATATTCTATTTAAGCTAAGTATTCTTTCTTTTTTTTTAAAGCTTCATCACACACACACACACACACACACACACACACACACACACACACACTTGGATCTTTCAGCTAGTTGTTTTTGTAAAAGCATCAAAAACTATATTCGGAAGAGATACAATGCAGACAGTGCACTGCCAGGTCCTAACAACATGGAATTTGTTTGGTCTGTGCTTTGAAAGTGTGTGTATGTTTGCAAGAATTCCAAGGGAGAGTTGAGCTGACACTGTGCGGTTCTTAAAGCGAATGTCAGCAATACTCTGGATGTTTTATTAGACAAGAGGCCACAAGTTTTTTCTGTGAACTTGACTCTGCAACGGTAGCGGAAGTCAGACTGCATTTCCCATGCAAATATATGTGAAACTTCATGGATGCATTTAACACTTTGAAGCGATTGGCAACATCTGGTAACAAGTGGAAACCGACATCCTAGAAGCTCTGGTTTCGTGTTACCACTTCATCTGAATTAGTCATTTAAAGGGGATTTTATATGCCTTGCTAAGAGCCGACAAGGTTAATGTTGGACTAGGGCATGCAGGCAGGAAATGCTAAAGGCTCTTTCTTTTGAAGATTTCTTTCATTACTCCCTGTGAGGTCAAAAAGCAGTTGTAAAGTTTAGAAACCCAGCGCAGTGATGTCTTGAGAGCTAAATGAGATTTTTCTTTCTTGTGGGGCAAGTTGGGTTTGTTCAGTGCCTACTTGTGTGCCAGGCACTGTCTTAGATGCCAAAATAGATTACTAAAAGAAGTACACCAACACAACCACTGCCATAGACTTTGATCAAGGTTAAGGCTCTAGAAATATTTGAAGTTGTTTAATACTGCTGCTCAGCTTTTTCAAACCACCACCAAGTACATCTGGAGTTCTAGAATATTTTATCTGATTTGAATAGAGATAAATTGACGATTTGTTTGGAATACATGGCCAGAATCCAGAAGCTGATACCGAAAGTCAATATTTTCCTTTTTTGTTTGTTTTGTTTTGTTTTTGATTGTCACTGCTGTGTTTCTTTTGCCAGTGTTACACCTGTTTTGCTCACTAACCAAGGAATGCTATGGGCTTAACTTGTGGATTTACTCCCTAGGATGAGCCTAATTCAATTTTTGTGGATGAGTGAAAGGACAGAATAGGTTCAATGTAATGTATAAATTCATTTAGGAATGTGTCTCTGTCATTTGAAGAGTTATGGAATACTCGAATGTACTTAATAGTCGCCATGGAAAATGAATATATCACTTAGTTATTTTTGCCATGTGAGTAGTGCAAGGGCTGACTCAAAGGACATGACATGATGGTTCCTGTCCTGAAGTAAAATAAGATGACAGAGTGGGGTGGAAAAACCATGTGGTCATGCCCATATTTGCTCACATCCCTTGTTCATTTCCTTTTATAGACTGAAACCAAGGAGAGTTTCGGGTTTTTTGGTGGTTTTTTTTTTTTTGGCTTTTTTTTTATTTTGTTTTTTTTTTTAAGCTTGGTCTTGATATTTTATTTTTCCTACACTTTTTCTTTTATTTCCTTTTAAAATTCCACTTTAATAATTTGCATTTTGCTTAGCTCATATTGTGCTTTGTCATAGTATATGTACTACCTTAGCATAGTCATAGCGGAAGGATGATACCCATTTTTGGAAATCAGGCTTAATACCTGCTTTTCTTGTTTGGTGTCAGATTGGCCTTGAACTCATGATATGAGCAAAGCAAGATTGAATTTGAACTTCTGATCCTTATGCCTCCACTTCTGGTATGTTGAAATTATGGATGTGAATCACCATGCCTGGTTTTGGTGCTGGGTATTGAACCTTGAGTTTCATGTATGCCAAGCAAGCATTTTATCAACTGACCTACATTCTCCCCTGAGTATTAATGTGTTTATAATATTAGTGTATGTGCATAACTATCCTTAAGCCCAGCCCCAGGCTCAATGAAAGACCCTGTCTCAAGGGAATAAGATGAAGTGTGGTAAACCAGAACCCCCAACATCCTCCTCTGGTCATCCCATGTTGTCTTACAGGCATTTAAGCATGTGTACATCACACACATATGTATATATCATGCATGGGCACATACATATACATGGAATTTTTTTAATGAATTGACTGTTCTTGGCTTGAATTGAACATTAAAGTAATTGTTAGTAATGATAAAATTAGAGATTTTAATCCAAACTTGCATTGACATTTCCTTTCTCCATTTCCTCCCTTCCACTACTAAGGATGGAGCCTAGGCTCCATTAATACTTTATCGTCTGTTTTGCTGTTTGTTTCGTTTTTTAACTTTTTTTTTGACAGAGACTTGCAGTGTAGCTCAGGCTAACTTGCTATTTACTAGGTAGCCACACTATGTAGCTATACTATGTAGCCACATTGGCCTGCTTTAGCCTTCTAAATGCTGGGATTACAGAGAGGTGTGAACTACCCTATCTGGCTCAATACATAGGGTTTTATAATGAAGTTGATGCTGTCACTAATTAATAGGATTTCTTAGGCATTGTTCAAATGGTAACATTTAGAAGATCTACATAACTTGGTGGAATGTTCATTTTTCCGGTGATCAATGCATAAACCAAGTAGGGTATTAAAAAAAAAAGTCAAAATGTAACTGAGTCTAAAGAGATTTATTTGAAAAGGCTATCAATACAACTTTTCAATTTGCTTTTTAAAATTATAATTGCTTTTGTAAAAATATGCTACATATGTTAGCATGTGATGGAGTAAATCATGCTTTTTAAATCTTAACATTTTCCCAGCGGTAATTTTAGTATGATGAGTATTACATTGCTTTAATGCGCATATCAGGAAGTGCGTTGTGGATTTCCGGTCCAGAGCCAAAAAGTTGGGGGAAAGCATTCAATTGGTTGGATTTTGCTGTTGTGTCCCCCCATCCCTCACTTCTACTCCTCTCTCCTGTTCCTTCATCTCTTTCCTCCTCCTCCTCTTCCTCCTTCTCCTCTTCCTTCTTTTTAAATCAAAGGCCATCAAGGTAGAAAGGTGGAGAGCATATGCGTTATTTCTTTGTATATTTTTATTAGCTATGAAGAGATACAGATGTCTTAAATCAGACTCTGTCCCATGTGGAGCCCAGTGAGCCGTTTTCTGAGAACTTAGACTCCAACTCAGCTTAGGAGGCTGGGAAAGGAGGATCAATTTAAGGCAAGCCTCTAAGACAATATTCTGTCTGAAATGAAAATGGCTTTGATTTACTTATTTCAACCTTCAGTTTTACTGCATTGAGGACATAATTTAATATACAATTAGAATCCTGGTTCGTTTAAACGAGGTTATTTTATTATTGAAACGGGACTGATAAATCCATGGTAATATGGAGTCATCTCTGGAATGCTGAGAGTAAGGGGGTTTTATTTCTTTATTAATTCTTTGAGGATTTCATACAATTCATCATCTTCATCCCCAACTCTCTCTTTAACCCCTTCCAGATCTAGCCATACCATTGTACATCCCCCAAATGTTTGTCTTATGAAATTAAGATATTTTTCCATCCAATTATTTTCTTTAAATGTGAAAAAAAATTTCAGGGGCTGGAACTGTAGGCCAACATGAAAGCAGTTGCTTGCATTCACAAGGCCATGTTCCTCCCAAATACTGGCCTTACAGGCTTATAGCACCTCATCCTGCTAGTTCTCCTTAATTAGCTTCATAGGAAATTTTTTTTCTTTGATCTTCTTGGCCCTTGAATGGTGTAGATTGGTTCCACCACCTCACATCAAATAAGATGGAAGGTCTTACTGTTGAGGCACTTGACTTTGAGTGGGTTTTTGTTTGTTTGTTTATTTTTGTTGTTTTTTGTTTGTTTTATGATACAGGGTCTCTCTGTGTACCCTTAGCTGTCCTCCATTTGTAGACCAGGCTGGTCTAGAACTCATAGCGATCCACCTGCCTCGGCCTCCCCAAGTGCTGGGATTAAAGGCATGCACCAGCTACCTGGCTTTGACTTTGGTGTTTGGTTTATGGTAGTTGTTCCCCTGCCTTCATTTGGATTGGACCTAGAGCCTCGTTCTACCACTGAGCTATATCCACATCCATTTTATTTTAAAATACTTTTATTTTCTAATTTAAATATTGTAATCATATCCCCCATTCCTTTTTCTTCCCATAACCCTTCTATTGTACCCTACACTTGCTCTCAAATTCGTGGCCTCTTTTTTTTTTTTAATTGTTGTTACATATGTGTATGTTTCTTAATATATAAATATAATCTGGTTGGTCTGCATAATTTGCTTCTATGTATATGATTTCAGGGCTGAACATTGGGTATAAGATAGCCAATTGGTGCTCTCTTCTCTGAGGAAGGATTCTCCTCCCCACCCCGCCCCCAAGCATTCCGAAGGATTCTCCTCCCCACCCCACCCCCAAGCATTCCTTAGTTGATTTTCTTCTTAAGGATTTGTGTGTGCGCATAACTAGGCAGGAATCTGAAGACATGCATGCAGCAAACTGGGTTTCATATTGGTGGGGGAAAAATCATTATATTACCTATTTGTTGAGTAAGCCTAGATTTGAACTGAGCCCAGTGGTATACTATGTACAACTAGTATTTTTAATTTTAATTTTTTAAGATTTATTTGTTTATTATTACAAATAGAGTGCTGTGCCTCCATGTAAACCTGCAGGCATGAGATCTCATTGTAGATGGTTGTGAGCTACCATGTGGTTGCTAGGAATTGAATTCAGGACTTCTGGAAGAACAGTGAGTGCCTTTAACCTCGGAGCCATCTCTCCTACCCCGTACTTTTATTTTTTTAAATATGATTGACCAGATGACTATTTCCTATGCACTAGATAAAAAAATTCATTGGACTAAACATTGAATGTGAAGAGGAAAATATATAATCATCAGAATGCTTGAAACTTTTGGATAGTTTAAGTCAGATTCTAATGGAGATATGAGTTTAGAAGAGAGAATATTTTCAAATAACTATCATTGTAGTTGCACAAACGAAATCATCTATAAATACAAAAAGTGTGTGTGTATGGTGTGGTGTGTGTGTGTGTGTGTGTGTGTGAGAGAGAGAGAGAGAGAGAGAGAGAGAGAGAGAGAGAGAGAGGAGAGAGAGAGAGAGAGAGAGAGAGGGAGAGAGAGAGAGAGAGAGAGAGAGAGAGAGAGAGAGAGAGAGAGAGAGAGAGAGAGAGAATGTGTGTACCCATGAGTTCAGTGCCCCAAGAAGACATTGGATCCCCCAGAGTTAGAATTACAGACCTACATGGGTGCTGAGAACCAATGGAGTCCTTAGAAAGAGCAGCAAATGTTCTTAACTTCTGAACCATCTCACCAGCCCCCTCAAGCTCATTATTTTGAGACAAGATCATATTGTCCAGGCTGGCACAACCCTGTGATCCTCATGCCTCATTAGCCCTCGGTCCCTGCATGCCTAACTTCATCCTCAAAAGCTAGGATTAGAGGCATGAGCTACCGCATACAGCTTCTATTATCTTTGTGGTTTTTGTTGTTAAGGTTGTTGTTGTTTTGTTTGTGTACAGACCTTTTGTAACACTTGGGGTTGAATCGAGGACCTATATATGTATTAGACAACTTCTCTATTACTAAGAAGAGAGGCTTTTATTTTGAAGTAACGTCTTCAATAAGTTACCCAAGCTATCTTGCACCTACTCCATATCCTATGCAGGCTTTGAATTTGCCATCTTCTGCCTCAGCCTCCCCAATAGCTATGATTAGAGACCACAACCACTAAGTGAAGTTTTGATTGTCTTTTAACATTCTATCATATGCTTTACAACTAAGCAGATATGGAAGCAATGTAAAGTGTTTACATTCCAAATTCCAAGGCTCTGGTCAAGTCTGTAGAAGACAAAGTGAATCAGGATATGGGCTAACTGTTCATAAGGCAGCTTGTACTTGTGGAGTTTGGAATCCCAGAATGCTGACATTAAACTGTGGTTTACGCCTTGCTTTTTTTTTCCTCCAAGGGTGAAAAAAATTACAGAAGCGTGTGTATCGCTCCGTGTAAATCACTCATGTAGCATGGACAAGACCCTAGAGTACATCCTGTGCACAGATCCACTTGACTGTTAAAACTGACCTGTCCATGCACCAGGAAGATTGTGGGCCGAACGCTGCTTCTGAGATACGTTTTTGAAATATTCCAATATGGCACCAAATTACAGTAGTATAGTCATCTCCTGCATAGTATACTGTCGCCTGTTTTATATGGTAGAGCTCTGTTAATGAATGCTTCTCTTACTGTGCTACCTTTTAAGTCACAAAAAAAATGGGTAATATCTTATTTCTTGAAAGGAACTAGATCACTGTATTGAAGTGTGTCAGTAAGCAGAGCGGGAGAGGCCTCCAAGGTACCAGTCACACACACAAAAGATCCATAGCAGTGGAAGTGGTAAGGGAGCATGACGGTTTGAGTGAAAATCGGAAAGGGTTTATCAGTGCGGTCTAGATTTTGTACTCTAGCTACACATTGCTCTGCTATGCATATGAAACTCTTGTGACGTTATTGGGTGTGCCTCTTATTCTTATTTTTTCTTTCCACCCTGAGGGGGGGCGGTGTGTGTGAACCGTCTTGTTTTGACTGTAAGATCTGAGAGACAATTGACACACACTGCCCATTCATCGTGATGCACTGGGAGTGGAGTAGGAAACTTGTTTTCATTCTGTTGTCTGCTTGTAAAAACATAAAGCTCATTATTCACCCCTAGCCGCCATCTTCTATTCCCAAGCCAATGTTCATTAGCCATAGTAAAAACAGGTTCTAGCCACAGTCACAGGCACGGGCACATGCAAACACAGACACATTCACCACCACCCAACTCTTCTAAAACCACCCCCTTTCGGATGGTGAGTGGGAAAACAGCTTACAAAGTGAGCCACAGACCAAGAAATAAAACTAAAAACTAAACACTTGATTGCACTATCGCTACTGAAGAAGTTTCTTGGGGGAGGGGGCAGTAGTTTTCCAGACAGGGTCTCTCTGTGTAGTCTTGACTGTCCTGGACTCACTTTGTAGACCAGGCTGGCCTTGAACTCACAGAGATCAACCTGCCTCTGCCTCCCGAGTGCTGGGATTAAAGGCGTGCGCCACGACTGCCTGGCAATCTGAAGAAGTTTCTTTTAAGAAACATGAGGGCTTGGGGGTTTTGGTGTTTCCTTTTTAGATTTTCATTTTTCTTTTTTTGAGATTTATTTTGTTTTGTTTTATTTGATTTGGGTTTGTTTTTTGTTTGTTTGTTTTGTTTTGTTTTGTTGTCTTTGTTGTTTTATTTTTTTGTTTTTTGAGACAGGGTTTCTCTGTAACAGCCCTGGCTGTCCTAGTCTCACTCTGTAGACCAGGCTGGCTTTGCACTCACGGAGATCTGCTTGCCTCTGCCTCCCCAAGTCCTGGTATTACAGGCATGTGCCACTGTGCCTGGCTGGATTTTCGATATTTTCGTGCTTGGGGATTGAACAGAAGGCCTCTTGAATGCTCAGTAGAAGAAAGATTAAGAACATTCGAGTTTGAAAAGGTAGAAATATATACATTTACATTTACCTATGACCAAAGAAGTCAGGGATACATTTTTTGTTTTGTTTTGGATTTTGTTGAGACAAGGTTTCTCTGTGTAACTTTGACTGTCCTGGATCTACATCTGTAGACGAGGCTGGCCTTGAACTTAGAGATCCATCAGCTTTTGCCTCCCAATTGCTGAGATTAAAAGTGTGTGCTGCAACTGCCTGGTAGGGTTATACTATCAGCCTTTTAGAGCCCTCTGTAAAAGAGAAAGGAAAATGTCTTCTCAAGGAGCACTTCGTTAGTTTAAAACATTAAATTACCCGGTGGTGATCTCGAACATCTGAAAAGGATGGGTTATATAGCACTTGGGACAGACCCAGCTAAGTGGTTTGAAGCAACAAGTATGGCTGAAGAATGGCTCCTGCTGGGAAAACCCAGCATTTCTGACATGACACTGCTGTCTCCTTACCCGAGGCAGTTGTGTCTCCCTAGCATTCTTTACCTGCAAAATACACAACAACCCCTGCATAGGTATCTGTCTTCCATTTAGTACCAGCAGCTTTGTAGGTCCTCCAGCAGTGCTATATAACCTGACAGGCTGTGGGGAAACATAGGCTTATTTTGCAAATGGAGAATTTGAAAAGTTGAGAAATTCATGTAGTGAGTCAGCAATTGAGATTGATGAATATGTCCCCTGGCTTCTCCTGTGCCCACCCAGCTCTTCTGGGTTGTGTTGCATTTTCGGCATTTCATATGGACTTTGGTGGTCGGCATAATGCATTGAAGCACATCCATTAAGGCAATGAAGTGGAATCTAGTATTGGTTGGCAAGGAGACGTGATGAGGACAGAACACTGTCTGCTTCTTAATGAGAACTATCTAGTGATGGTTCCTCTTCACAAGTGAATGCACTGTGACTCACATCTGTGTGCTGAGAAGTTGTTTTATCTTATTTGGAAAGATCCAGAGACTCTGCTATCTCGTTTTATTTCCTCATAAAGTAGACAGAGCAAATGTTAGTAAGCAGGTGTTCCCAGGGCCCATGGCAGCAGTGCCTGAACACCATGCCAGATGCTTCCATCTTCCCAGGCAGCCTTTAAAAGAGAAGTAGAAGTAAGCTCCGTTTTTACAGAGACGTTAAGTGCCTTGTGAAAGGTCACAAAAACTTCAAGACTGTCAGACTTCTAAAGCCCCCACATTTCCATTCCATTCTTCTCAGGTTATTGACTTGCACTGAGTCTATTGAAATGGTGTGCTGAGCCTAGCCAGTACTACTGTTTGTTTGTTTTGTGGGGAGGGTCATCTTGCCATTCAGTGATTCCATTGCTAGAACAGGTAAGAAGAACTTTAATAGGGGCATCTGTCCATATCTAGTGATTACCATGATATACACTTACTGGAATACACAAAATAAATTAAAATGTTCTTCACTGTAAGAAGTAGATACTGAAATATAGAGTAGTTCATTTTTTATTATCATTATTGTCATTGTTGCTTTGGTTTTTCCAACACAGGGTTTCTCTGTGTAGCCCTGGATGTCCTTTGTTTGTTTGTTTGGTTGGTTGGTTTGATTTTTTTTAGAGACAGGGTTTCTCTATGTAACAGCTCTGGCTGTCGTGGAACTCCCACTGTAGACCAGGTTGGCCTCAAACTCACAGAGATCCATCTGCCTCTGTGTCCCAGAGTGCTGGGGCTTAAAAGCATGTGCCACTATGCCCAGTGAGGATTTCACATTATTATTGTCATTTATAATGTTAGAGATGGAATCTGGGGCCCTTTGCATACTGGGCCTGGGCAGTGTGTAAGCCCAAGCCCTAGCTCCAGCCCAAAATGCATATGGTTGTCATCATAAGCTGGGGTGTCATCAAGGCTGGGAAACCCAGACGGAGGAGTTTAAACAGTTGGCCTTATAACACCTAAAACTATTAAAATATGGGGCTTGGATGGATTCACACCTCGTCTGACTTCAGCATGGTTTCTAAGATGGCACAGCCTTTTCGACAGAACAGTTCTCAGTTTAGCAAGCGTTGGCTTACGTCCGGTGTGCTATGCTAGTGTCAAGAGTTTACAGTTCCAAGAGAAACCAAAGTGAAATAAATGTGCACTAGCTAGAATCTGGAGTATAAATGTTGTATGTGCGCTGGGATGAATAATAGAAGACGTAAGTGTACTGAGATAGTTAATTTGCCTTTCCAAGTAATGTACTTGACCGTGGATGAGTGGCTGGGACACTGGGGAGAAGCTGTTCTTTGTGTTCTAAAATAAGAAGGTTACTTGGCTACTGCTCACACTCTAAATAGGTATATGGGTTGTAGCTGTTTGACCTGAACCAACTTGAAATTCCCTTGGTTCCCTGTCTGGTTTTAAAAGCGGAGCCAAAATGAAAGCATAAAGTTTCCTCTGAAAGTTGTGCTTAAGTTCAGATTTAGTCAACCTCTGGCAAAGAACTGCAAGGCAGCCAGGAAGGAGATCCGTAAGTATTGTATCATTCCTTTGTCAGGAAGTGTTGTGACTTGCTCTTTAAGATGCAATTGTAAGAAGAATGTTGGGTTTCCAGATTTCAAGTTCTGGGCGTGGGAGACAGTCCTATTAGAGCTTCCAGAAAAGAAACAGCTCTGCTCCCGTCGGAAGGGTAACTATGTTAATATTATTTTTGTAGGTGCTAACTTTTAGATTACTGAGTATCTAAGCCAAGATTGACTTGGTGAAAAGGTGGGATTCTTTCTTTTCTGTTTAGGCGAAACTTTGAGTCACTTTTAAAGTCCCGATTGTTTAAGTAGAAGTCAGACTTGTTGTAAGAAAAATTTTAAGCTAAGAATTTAACCTCTTGTATGTATAGTCTGGTGTTTTCTCTTCTTTTTCAGTGTTGGGAATGTTCTAGGAGTTTTGTTCTCTCTTTAAAAAAATAGGTTTGAAGTCCTATTTACATAATCTTTACATGTCAAGTTAGATGCCTCAAAGTTGAGTTGATAGAAATTATTATCTGTGGCTTTCTGGGTGGAAGGGAAAAGAGACCGGATTTGAAATGCCTTTGATCCCTGTTAAGGGATGTCTTTTTTAAAAATTATATAACACGGATGGGTGGCGTGTTATGCTAGAACACGTCATGATTAGATGAGTATCTCTACTCTCACAAACTGGCTTGTGTCAAACAGTTGCCGTGGCATTTACAGTTCTAAATATACATGACTTAGACAGTGTTGCAGTAACGCAGCTGTGAGGGGGACTGCCAGCGCTCATCTTGCCAGCAGGGTTTTCAGTCACACACAGCAGAGGATCTCGGACTCTGTTGCTGGGAAGGAAGAGGGAGCTGGAATTGTGTATCCAGTAACTTCTGATAAAAAATAGTATCTTAATTTTGAGTTGAAACATGTTAGGTATTCTGATCTTACACATACATATGTACGTGCACACATCCCTGAAGGTTACCCTTGACGTCTTAAATATGTTAATTTTTATAGGACAGGAAGCTGAGCGACCCCTCAGGTATGAAGGGCCATTCATTTCAGGAGCAAGCAGCAGCATTCTTTTTACACAGTTTGTAGGGGATATAAAACTTGGGAGGGGAAACACAAAAAGCATAAAAGCTTTCAAAAGAGATGTGTCCTATTTTACACCAAGAAATTAGCTTGGTGTACATGTAAGGGTAAGAAAGTGGTGATATGAGTTGTCTCTTTATTTTTATTTTATTTTATTGTGATTTAATATTACATTGTTTCCCCTGTCTCTTTCCTCCCCCTAGGCTGAGTCTTTTGAGTCTGACATATTTAAATCATTATTACGACTTGCATTAAAAACCTATAAAACTTTTGCGCATAAAACATTTAAGGAATGTCTTCAATGTAGGTTAAATTGAACATTGCTATTATTAGAAAATGTAGTGACATATTTTTAACTAGCCACTGCTTTTAGATCTTATCTGTGTTTATTAAGCACCAAGGGGGAAGGAAAACTTTTACTTAAAATGGAAGCATTTGATAGTCCCTCAGGAAATGACACAGAGTTGGGCACCCTTTGGGATTCGAGTGACTCATACACATTGGTACGGAAAGTGATCAATTACAATCTATCTTATACTGTTCTATAATAGAGTCCAAATACTTTCAGAAGAGGCATTTGTTTCTTAACAGAAATGTAGTAGTGAAATGATGGGGTGTGTGAAGGTAGATTGGAAATAATCCCGGTTAGAGAGGCAAGGAAAAGGGGGAGGGGTGGGGCTGAAGAAACAGTGGACACATTCATGGGTAAGTCCTGATAAATGTAGTACCTGCTGGGTTTGTGGATGGTGAATATATGATTTCATCCTGTTTGTATATATTGAAAACACTAATAGCATAAAACTTGAAGTATAATTAGTCAATTGTGAGCGTAGCTATATTTCCTTTTAAACATTCAGTTTTACCTATGAATGGCAAGCCTGTCAAAGCATGTCATATTAGAAAGGTGAAATGTGCTGTGTGTATGCTCAAAGGCAGCAAGGACTGTTTCTAAAGCTCTTTCTCTTTGACTTTCAGTTACATTTGAAACATAGGTTGCAAACATCTTGAACAATTTTGTAGTATCTTGAAGTATGAAACCAGAGTAAATAAGTAAAACTTGGTCACAGGCCAATCGCACGTGAAGAATGGGAGTTATTTATGTTCCCAGTTTTTCCCACAGTTTTCTCTAATAATGCTTGCAACTTGGCTTAATCATTCATTCATTCATCTATTGGTGCTGAGGATTGAACCCATCATACGCTTAAGAAACACTCTGCCACTAACCTACACCATGAATCTGGCTAGTTTAGCATTGTGCGTGTTTGAGGTGGTTTTGTTTACTTTTTTAAGGCAAGGTTTCTTTTTTTCCTTTCCTTTTCTTTCTTTCTTTCTTTTTCTTTTTCGTTTGTTTTTTGAGACTGGATAGGATTTCTCTGTGTATCCTTGGCTGTCCTGGACTCACTTTGTAGACAAGGCTGGCCTCGAACTCACAGAGATCCACCTGCCTCTGCCTCCCAGAGTGTTGGGTTTACAGGTGTGCAACACTACATCCCACTAGACAGGGTTTCTATCCTTGAACTTCCTGCATAGCCCAGGATGGCCTGGGACTCACAGTTCTCCTGCCTCACATGCCCAAGTTCTGTAATTGTAGGCAGTGCTATGCTCAGCTCAAGACTATGCATGTTGGAACCCACTTGGCGTGACTAAATGGACAGACTTCCTGTTAGGTAGGTAGGTCTGCTCACTCACTGTACTCACTCCAGTCAATGCTCATTTATCCAACCAGCATTTGGTGTGTATTTGTTGTGACCCAAGATAAAAATCATATGTGATACTCTCACTGTTTCTGAGGAACCCACAGATGAGTGGAAGAAACAGAGAAGGCAGAAGGTAGTCGCCATACTGTGGAATTTAGGGAGAGGGCTACCAGATAGCAACTATGATCTAGTGATGCATCTCCTTTAAAAATATCCAAACAGAACTTTTGTGGTCTGGGCATGGGATTCTGTATCTGTAATCACAGTGTTTAGGAAGCAGAGGCAAGAGAATCAGGAGTTTGAGGCCAACCTAGGTATCTCAAAATGAAACAAAAATTTAGGGTGGCTTAACTCGTTGCCGGTATTAAAGAGGTAGACAGTGAACAAAGATAGTTTATATTAAATCTGTACATGAGATTAAAAAAAAAACTTTTTGCTCCTTTATTCTTCTCAGAAACCTTTAAAGGCAATCTGTACATCTGCAGGGGTCATGAAGCAACACATACAAAAGGGAGCAACATCTTTACATTTCACAGAAAATCGGTATTTAAGTCTCCTTAAACGTTGTTGGTTAAAGTGCTAGTTAAAGGAAGCAAGCTCTTGGGACAGAGGCAAGGGTAGAGGAATCTGAAAGCAGCAGTCTTCCAGAGTGTATCAGTTGATTAGGAATTGAAAGCATATTTTGCCAAAGGAGTAAAAGACTTGCTTTTGTTAAATTTTAATCATTTGTGGCTGGAAAGGTGGCTCAGTGGTTAAGAGCCCTGGCTGCTCTTCCAAAGGACCTTGGTTCAGTTCCCAGCACCTATGTGGCTGCTCTAACCATCTGTAACTCCAGTTCCGTGGAACTGATCCCCTCTCCTGGCCTCTGTGGGCACTGCATACACAGACATACACTCAGGTAAAACACCCATGCTCAAAATAAAATTAAAAGTAATTAATTTTAAAAATAGGTATCTATTCTTATTATGTGTATATGTGCACATTTTGCTTGCACGTATGTATATGCGCCGCAGGCAGCAAGTGCTTTTGGAAGACAGAAGAGGTTTTGAAATCCCCTGGAAGTAGAAATACAAACAGATATGATCTGCCATGGGGTGCTGGGAACCAAACCTGGGTCCTTTACAAAAGGTTCAGTGTTCTTAACTGCTGAGTCGTATCTCCAGTATCAAGTAATAAGACTTTTCAGATTATTTCACAAGTGTCTTTCAAGTCTTACCTTGAATTATTTGCCCTATTTTTTTATACTGTCATTCATGTGTTGTTTGTTTCCCCAGCCCTTCTCTGCTTTTTTATTTTCAAACATAATCTAGCTAATTAACCCTGGTCTGTGTTGAATTTTAGAATCCTCTAGCCTCAGTCTCCCAAGTGCATGGTGAGATTATAATGCTGCTCCACAAGGCCAAGCCTATGTTACTTTAACTAGAATGAACCAATAAGAGGGGCTGGAAAGTGCTTCAGTGATTAAGAACACATATTGCTCTTACAGAGAACATGCATTCTATTTTCAGCACCCACCTTAGGCAGCTCCCCAGTGCCTGTAACTCCCAGTGCCATGTCCTCTGTCTTCCATGCACACATATACACACACACGCACACGCATTTAAAAGAATGAACCAAGAATGTTTGCTACATATTTCCACATTCATGTTCTTTCTACAAGTGTCTTTATTTTCCAGATTCTAATTCATTGCAACCCAGAAAACATATATAGCTCTACCAAAAGCTCAAATGCTACTGGTTTTGTAAAGAGTATTCTCTGATTAGTTTTATAGTTTATGGCTGAAATGTCAAAAAAAATTCACCAGAAGAGGTAGACCTGAAACATAACTGTACTAAGTAAAGACTGCTGTATATGTTTTTTCCTTCACATTGACTATAAAAAGACAATTGGACATTGGCTATAAAATCAATTGGCAGGAGCAAGTGCAGTTGTAAACAGTTTTAATCCCAACACTTGAGAGGCAGAGGCAAATGAATATCTGTGAGTTCCAGGCCAGCCTGGGCTAGGTAATAAGACCCTATCTCACAGGGAAAAAACAAAACAAAACAAACAAAAGCAAGCACTTGGTAATGGGCATGGAGTAGAGATGTAGCTTAGGTGCTAGCATGCACAAGGCCTGGGCTTTGGTTCTCAGCATCACACAACCCAAGCATCTTGGTACCTAATATTCAGAATCTAGAGATAGGCGAGCCAGGAGCTAAAAGTTATACTAGGTTACGTAGGAAAGTCTAAGCCAGCTTGGACTACATGAGACTCTGTCTGAAAACAATAATCAAGCCTGATTTAAAAAAATGTGTGTGAACATGTGATAATGAAGCCTAGTATAAGTTACTAAAAAAATAAAATAAAAGACAAAAAACGACTCAGAGAAACAAAACAACCCTTTTGTGTTTATATACGTATGGGTGCTCCCACACTGCTCACATGTGATGCTTGGAGGACAGCGTCTGCTGTCAGTCCTCACCTTCTACCTTCTGTTACTTCGTTGTTTGCCACTAAATATACCAAACTGGCTACCGTGGGAGCATCTGGGAAGTCTTCTGTCTCCACCCTCTCACTTTGGGAACACTGGCATTTTAGGTGTGTGTGATTGTGGCCAGCTTTACATGGGTTCTGGTTATTTGAACTCAGGTCCTTAGGCTTACATGCAAGCTCTTTACCCACTGAGCCATCTTCCCATCCCCAAATACACGACAGCCTCAAATACTGATGTGCTGTGGTTAGTGAGTTCTTTTAAAAAAAAAAGTCACCATGTTTTTCTTAATTTCAAAAGTAGAAGTCTAAAGGCACTGCAAGGGCATTTAAGATTTGACTGCCTTCTTTGGACTTTCAAAGCTTGGAATGAAAATGGTGTATAGTGCTGGGCATGATGGCGCACATCTTTAATCCCAGTAGTCAGGAGGTAGAGGCAGGCAGATCTCTATGAGTCCAAGGCTAGCCTGATCTACAGAGAGTTCCAGGGCAGCCAGAGCTATGTAGGGAAACCCTCTGTGGGGGGGGGGGAAGAAAACAAACAAAAAGAGAGAGAGAAAAAAAAAGGAAAGAAAACGATGTATAGATTCTTAAGCACTTAAGGCACTGCTTTATCAAGATTCCATGGTTTGCTTCAAGGACAAGAGTCCTGAAAGAATCTTATACTGAAAAGTGACCTTATAGATGAATGAGCATTTGCCTATGTTTCCATTAAGACTAAGTTATTGCTAAGCTGTGTGGCAAAATTAAAAAATCTGTGCAAGCTGAAGAGAAAGATGAGAGGGAGGCAGAGCATTGGACATCAGGCTTCTGGGGTGTGGGGGGTGGGGAGCTTCTGTAGAACTTTGGAAGCTGACAGTAATGTAATAGGCAGGGAAGAAGGGAAAACAGAGAGATAGGAAAAGAAGATTCAGAGGGAAGAAGTCTTTAAAGGAAAAGGATAGAGTCAAACCAAAGTGGTGGTTAAAAGTTAATAAGGCACGGTCAGAGGGACCTATGAGTCAAAACGTGTAATCAGCAGGGCATGGTGGTGCACACCTTTAATCCCACTTGGGGCAGAGGCAGGAGGATCTCTGTGAGTTTGAGGCCAGCCTGGTCTACACAGTTTCAGGCCAGCCAAGGCTTCACAGAAAAAAGAAAGAAAAGAAAAAGGCTTTTTCAAAGCTCGTATAATCCCAGCAGTAGGGAAACTTAAGGGGGAATATTACCACTTCTGGGCCAGCCAGGGCTGCGTAGGGACACCTTGTCTCAAAAATAGAGAAATAAAAGTTTGTATTGAAGGTTGTTAAAATAAACATAAAGCTGCATAGGTGTAAATGGTAGGACTGTGGGCTACTTGAACTATCAGGGAGATATTAGGCAATTAATTTAGGTACAAGCAGTTGTAGCTTGCTGAATTCAGTGAGGGGCATGATCAAAAATGGTTGTGCATGCTAGTTAAGAGCCATTTTTAATTTAAAGGAAATCAGAGTGCTCTGTGCCTGTGCTGTAGGGAATTAAGTAATAAATAAGTTCTAGTTCTACCCTGTGGAGTCCTAAGGAAAGCAAATTCATTCAGTAAGTTATTGAGGTTTTATCAGAGAGTGGTCGAGAACATCAACTTCTTCAGACAGATCTGAGGTGTGAGACTTGGCTCATCTCTTGCTTGCTGTGTGACTTTGAAGTAAATAACATACACCCAACAAATAATTTTTCATTTTTAAAAATAATTTAATTAATACTTTTGATGTTAATTGGCAGTATTACAAGGATTAGAGATTTTTATTCTGAGAAGTAACTTCCATTTTACATATGAAGCAAGTAGCGTATCCGACAGTAAATAGTTCCTCTGCAATTATAAGTGGCTAAAATAGAAATTTCAAACATGTGCTAATAGTTCATTTAAGTTATTATTACTTACTTTTCAGGCACTATGATAGAGGGTGGGTGGATGCCAATGAGATGGGATGGCGGTCACTGAGAATGAGATATGAACATTTACATCAAATGATTTGATAAGGGTATTAAATGCTATTTTTATGGTAACTATATTTTCTATAATAAGTAAGTTTGAGTTGGGCATGGTGGTGCATGCTGGTAATAAAAGCACCCTGGAGATGGAGGCAAGAGGATGCCAAATTCATGCCAGCCTGGGTTATAGAGCAAGACCCTATGAGAGGAGAGAGAGGGAGAGGGAGGGAGGGAGAGAGAGAGAGAGAGAGAGAGAGAGAGAGAGAGAGAGAGAGAGAGAGAGAGAGAGGAGGGAGTGAGTTACCGAAACGCTTAGAATTAATCAAACCTGAAAACCTATAAAGGGACATGATGGAAAAGAATCTCAATGGTTGTAAGAAAGAATCCAGGAAATTTAATATATTTGCCTGGAGACTGAAAGAAAAATGGAGAAGCTGAAGATGAGGCCTGGTAGGTATATCAGGAAGGAGAGCTGGTGAGGGGAAGAGGTGAGGCAGGGGTGTGACTCACTGAAGGAGCATCTCTTTAGCATGCTTGAGGTTCTGGGTTTGAGTCATAGTCCTGAGGAAAGAAGGGAGGGAATGGCAGTGAGCTCAAATTGAGTCACTCTTGCTAAGTTTCACCTCCCTTGGTCAGTAACCCTAGGCTAAAAATCCCAGCCATCCTGAATTTCTGCCGCTCCAGATAGCAGCATCTCTTTATTTTTTATTTTTTTTATTTATTATAATTTATTCACATTATATCCTGATTACTATCCCCCCTACCCCTACCCCCCCCCCCCCCCGCCGCCCACACTTGTATCTTCCCAGTCCCACCCTTCCTCCCTCTGACCACAGCCTATCAGGTCTCATCAGGATGCAGCGGCTCTTTTGGACTCTAAGCCTAGAACAGGTCTTCGGTCTCAAAGATTAAGGTCCTATCACATTCATGGAACTGTTTTCTGACACCTACCACTCAGCACAGATGACTGTGCCAGCTCTAGTATAATGAGTTGCTATCTGTTTCCCGTCTCTGGAGAAAAGAGAATGGAGGGTCCTAATAGTCCGTACCTGTGGCACTTGACACACTGCCTTGTATACATACTAGGCTTGCTCAGTGTAGATGAGTAAGAAGTGAATGTGTTAGGCACTCAGGTTGAGATGTCCCAAAGTCATTTAGAAATATAGCACTGGAGTTTGAGTAATCAAACTAAGACAAGGCAAGCCTGAGCCCACAGAGTGGCACACACCCTTGAGCCTAGTGCTGTTGATTTCCCTAACCGAGGAGGAGGGAGGGTGGTAGTTTCTATTGGTACAGATAGGAATGTGAAGTGTGGGTGTTCCAAGGCACTACCTATTTGGGATGGAAGAACGTGACAAATAATATCCCCTTCTTCGTTGCCTGCTCTTGAATTGTTTGCCCACATTGGTGGCTACATCCTTCGACTTTCATCTTCTTTTATATCAAAATAATACAAGCTTCTCTGTTTTCTTCACCCTTTATTGCTGTCCCCTTCATGAGTTGTAAGTCCTATACTGGACAATCTTTAACTGGAAATGAAGTCAATGTTGAATATCCCATAGGGTGCTGGAGTAGTTGATCAGCTTGTTTGTTTTCTGTTCTGCTGGAAATAAAACTCAGTGCACTTGGTAGACAGGCTGTCTAATGCTGAGCTACAAACCCAGATTTGTTCCAATTTTATCCTTTATTTGCCAGTCCAGTTTCAAGAGAAAAAAAAAGAAACAATATAAAATTCCTAATCCAAACTGATTACCCACCAAGGAGTTCCTGAATGTGCCACCCTTCCTCCTGACCTTGCAATGGCACAGAATGACACGTACTAGTTAGTCCACTGTTCAGTAAGCCACATTCCAAAAGCGAGTGCCTGAGGAAACGAGAAATCGGGACCCTCCTTTTTCTCACTTGAACAGCCTTCAAATTTTGAGTAATAGTTTCAGGTAGTTTTAGGTAAACCATTCTTAGGAAAGATTTGTGTCCAGGGTTTCTGTATAGTTAAATGAGCCAGTGGAGTGGTTTCATAATTGCTGTATTGTTAGTCAAATGCTGTAATTAGGGATGACTTCATAAGCATAAGATTCTTCTATGGGTGACGCCCTGAATTCGTACCCAGTTGTACACCGTATCCTTTTCTGAAACCAAACAAACAAACAGGTTTTGTTTGCTTTTGTTTTATGCACTGAGTTGAAAATCTGTTTTCCAATGTCTCAGATGTTTAGGAAAAAGAGCTTGCTTTTTCTTTTCTTTTTCTTTTATTTTTTATTCCCTGCTGCTTTCTCTGTATAGAAAAGTCAGGCAGACTAAGCAAGGGGGAAAAAACAGAGCCCAGGAAGAACAAAGGGCTTTGAAGACTAGAGACCCTGGGATCTTTTATCCTTGACTGGTAGTTCATTTGCCAAAAGAAATGAGGGGAAATATAGTTCTGTTCTTTGAATATTAGTTCTCTCTCATTTCATGTAAACAAAGTTCACTTTTGTGGTAAGGCAGACTGCAGGGGTAAAAGAAAAATCATTTCAGAGAGCCTTTCCCCTGTCATACATTCTGAAATTGGACCTAAGTTTGAATCTTCATTTTACCTCTTTATCATTTATTCTGCATTATTTCTCAAGAGAAAATGTTCAGATCAGGAGGAATGCATCGATATTAACAAACTGTGGATAACTTTGAACTATTTAAACTAAAATTACTTGTATGTTTTAAAAGGTATCACTTGCCTGCACCTTCAAGTTCTGGACAGAAGTTGGCCTTCTGAAAGAGCCTAATTGAATCATAGGTAAAATGTGGGGCACAGGATTTCTTTCCGGTCATCCTTCTTCAACTACTTTGACTGAAGGCTTGGAATTGTGATATATGAGGGAGGCTTGTTATGCCCTGGAGTCCATAATTATAGGGGAGATGAGACAGTTCTTCATGCCTCCCATTTAAAGACTTTTAGTAGACCTGATGCCTGATATTCATAGTCTTCCACAACTCCTTACGGAGTTACTTGTTGCCCATTTTCTTTCACTGAGGATTTGCAGTTGCTGTATAAAGCTTTGGAGTTTATAATTTCTCTTCTCACACATCATCTTTAGTCTTTAGGAGGGTGCTGGGAAACAGGTATCATTAGTGCTATTTGCAAATGAGACACCCAGGCTCAGAAAGATGAAGCAAACCTACTCGTGGATAAACAATTAGGAAGAAGCAGAACCAGGATGTGGATTGATGTCCCCTCATTGCATCCCCAATGAGAATATACTATGTCCGTGGGAGAAAAGGAACTACTGGGCGTGACTAGTGTACAAGAAGTATCTAGAAACATCAATGCTATCAAATTTTTTGTTTCAGATGTAAACCAGTCTGGGATACTTTAGTTTCTTTGGGAGAACCTGTATGAAACAGTCAAAAAACAAAGGAAAATAAAAGGAAACGATTTTAGTGAGATCTAAGCATTTCCTAATTCTATAGGAAGAACTAAAAAACTGTGTCCCTGGACGGACAACCTTAACATTGTCAGGGCCTTCAGGCTTTTTCAAAGGAGTATATGATGCTTTTCCAGAGGACTAGAATGCTGGGCCGTGGGGCACATACAGCACCAGTGGACTGACATCCTCTTCTGGTCTCTACAGGCACTACACTGTATGACATGTGCAAGCAAACACACACACACACACACACACACACACACACACACTTCAAAAGGAATAATAAAATATTTGTGAAATACGGCGTGAGAGTAAAAGGGGAGCTGAAAGGCGTGATGAGGAGGGATTTGGAAAAGGAGGAAGTGAGGCAGAAGGATGACAGTCCTGTCATCTGGAGTAAGGCTGATGAGCAGGTGGTTTGTGTCTCGACTTAGCTGCTTAATTTTCTTTCTGATTTTTTTTTGAAAAAACACACATTGTATGTAGTATGTAAATTAAATAAATTGCTTAGGGTTTTATTGATGCTTGGATTTTTTTGAGCTGACATGTTTTAAATTATTACTCATTCAAACTACCCAAACCAGAAAACATGTTTTAGGTTTTCTCACTCCCAAGCTTTTTATGCCATTGTTCTACATTTATAATTCATGGAAGTGGCTAATCAGTTTTCGTTAAAACCACGATGGGCTGGACATGGCAGCATAAGCCTGTAGCTGCAGCATGATGAAGTGTAGAGGTAGGAGGATTGCCAAAAGCTTGACGTTACCCAGATCTACCTGGGGAGTTCCCAGCCAGCCAGGGCTGCAGAACCACGCCCTAATTTAAAACAAGCCAAAATTATTATTTTAAAAATATGTAAATAAAACTATACTTACGCCACTTTAGGATTTTCTTTTTTATGAATGGTACTGTTAAACATCATCTGAATGATACATAAATTCAGGATTATTACCAGAAGGTTACCCTTTAATTAAAAAAAAATTTAGCTACTTTATTTGGTATCAAGACTGATTGTTTATGATAGGCGGATCACTATGCAGCCTTATTAGCATGGAGCTCCTCGAACTCACAGAGATCTGCCTGCCAAGTGCTGGGATTAAAGGTGTGTGCCGCCAATCCTGACCCCACACTTTTATAAATGTGTTTTATTTTTGAAAATAAATATAACATAATCTCCTCCACTTTCCTCCTTGTAGCCTTTCCCATGTACACCTGCCCTTAAACCCACGGCTTCTGGCCTCTTCTTCTTTAGTTCTTATTATGTAAAATAACTATCTCTGGTTTAGGAATAGAGCTCAGTTACTAGAGTGCTTCCTTAGCATTTGTGAAGCCATAGCTTCTATCCCCAGCGCTGAATAAACCACGTAGCGCATGCTATAGGGCCAGCATTTGAAAGAGGAGTAAGGTATGAGGATGAGAAGAATTTCATGGGCATCCTAGGCTATCAAACAAATTAGAGGTGATCCTGGGCTATATGAGACCCTCTCTCAAAAAAAAAAATGGTGACAAAGTTAAAGGACGAAGTGTAGGTCTAACTGGAGGTATTCTCCTGTCTTTCCCTATGTTTCTGTCTCTGTCTCTGTTTTTCTCTGTTTCTCTCTCTCTGTCTCTCTCTGTCACTCTCTCACTGTCTCTCTCTGTCTTTCTCTCTCTCTCTCTCTCTCTCTCTCTCTCTCTCTCTCTCTCTCTCTCTCTCGTTTTTTTCAAGAAAGGGTTTCTCTGTGTAGCCCTGGCTATCCTAGACTCACTTTGTAGACCAGGCTGGCCTCGAACCCACAGAGATCCTGCCTGCCTCTGCCTCCCGAGTGTTGGAATTAAAGGCATGAACCAATGCACCCTGCTTAGGCATTTATTTATTTTTTTGAGATCATAATTTAATTATAATATTTTCCCTTCCCTTTCCTCCCTCCAACTCCTCCCATGATCTCCACACTCCTTCTCAAATTCATGACCTCTCCTTTTTCCTCCTCTTCTTTATTATTGTTGCTATATACACATATATTAAAACTTACTAGATTATATCTAGTACATAACATCAACAATTTAACATAGTATATATGCATTAACATATGCCTATAGATTCTATATCAAAACCAAATATATTTTTGACTGATTTCTTTTTATCTCTTTTTTCAAAAGAACAATTGATAGGTATCAGTATGATGTTTGAAATCAGTAACTTATTTTACAGGAATTAATAGCCAAGTGAATTTGATGTTCACATTGGCACCAAAAACAAAAACAAAACAAACAAACAAAAAAATCAAGATTCTGTCATTCATCACTTTCTTGTTGTACCTTGGTAATTTCTTAGTCTCTTTTAATGTAGCTTAAGATTGTATCCATGGGAGGGTAAATTTGCCACCAAGTGAGAGTTCCTGACTATAACATAGTGAAGATAGAATAGATGCCAGTATTTGTCCTCTGACCTCTACATGTACCCTATGACATGTATGCACCCAAACACACACACACACACACACACACACACACACACACACACACACACACACCCATACAGTGGATAAATGTAATTTTAATATTTTAAATTTATTCTTTTAAAATAATTTTTGTTTGTATGTTTTTGTGTGTGAGGGTGTCAGATCCCCCGGAACTGGAGTTATAGACAGTTGAGAGTTGCCACGTAGGTGCTGGGAATTGAACCTGGGTCCTCTGGAAGAGTATTCAGTGCATTTAACAGCTAAGCTGTCTCTCCAGTTCTTTAAATTTATTCATAACAGGATAGATTCAGATAATTTTTTTCTGTATAGCTTTTGATAAATGAGTACTTGTCATTTGTTTATTCTCTTTATTTTAGGTGTAATGACATTGTCACCTATTTAAATTGTTTCTGTAGTTTGCAAGTCTGGTTAATGCATTTGGAACTTACAAAGAATGCTGATGTTATGTATTCTTCACAAACTTTTGAAGACTGAACCATTTGTTTTCTTTTAGATCGTGACATGGATGAGATGGCAACCACTCAGATTTCCAAAGATGAGCTTGATGAACTCAAAGAGGCCTTTGCAAAAGTTGGTGAGTACATTTTATACCATAACCATAGGAAAGGCATTTTTATTTGGACTTAATGTTAAATCTCAAGAAAATCATGAATTGGCTTTTTGCCTGAGCAACATTGTGTGAATGACTCCAAAAATCAAACCAAAATTAGATGGATAAAGTTTTAGAATTTATAATAAAAACTGTATTAATTCAGGCAGGCATTGCTCAGCAGCTAATGGTGCTTAACTGAATTTGGAGGGAACTAATTCCTGCAAGTTGTCCTCTGACAAACACACATACACACATACACACACACACACACACACACACACACACACACACACACAGAGAGAGATATGTCATAAATTTTATTAGTATTTCTACGTGAGTACTGTATTTATATCATTTCCGGTCACCCTTCCTTCCCCTCAAACTCCTTCCATGTCCCCCCCCCACTCCCTCATCTCCTCGCGTATATTGCATATACAAATTTTTAATGCTTAAAGTACTTTAATTATATCTAGTATTTAATATAGTCTAGCATTTTGAGCCCAGAGTCCTACTCATGAAATCTAGGTGCTGTGGCACTTGAAATTTTGATGACACATGTATTGTTAGAATATTTTGAATAACAGGTTTTTCTGAGGTGAATGAACATTGAAGCATTGGGTAGAATTCACTGTTCTTGTGGTATGTATGTGTTCAGAAAGGAGTCCCATTCTGTATCCCTTGAACTCAGTATGTATACTGTTCATCCTTCTAACAATAAATAAAAGTATAGCATCAGGCAAAGAGGCCAAAGGCATATTGTAATGTCCTTGTTTTTCCCTGGAACAGGGTATTGAACCCAGAACATCATGCATGCCAGGCAGGTGCTCTACCACTGAGTTATTACATCCTCAGCCATGTATATTTTGAGACAGTCTCACTAAGTTGCTCAGGCTGATACAAATTTGTGATCCTCTTACTTCCCACAGGTGTTGGAATTATAATAAGTAAATTTCTCAGCTTTCTTTTCACTCTTTACTTTGAGACAAGGTCTCAATACGTTGCCCAGACTGTCCTTGAACTTACTCCATATCCCAATCAAGTCTTGAATTTGCTATCCACCCTTCTTCCTCAGCTACTGAAGCAATATATAGTGTTTACATTCTTTGAAAAGCTCAAGTCTATAAAAGATAAAATGAAATGGAGAAGGAATACTTCATTACTGGTATGTAGGCTAACATGAGGTAGCATGTACTTAAGCACTGGTTCTCAAACTGTGGATTAAAAACATGTTGGGAAGCCCTGCATGGTGGTACACACCTTTAATCCCAGTACTCAGAACCCAGAGGCAGGTGGATCACTGTGAGTTCGGTGCCAGCCTTGTCTAGAAGTGAGTCCAGGACAGCCAGGGCTACACAGAGAAACCCTGTCTTGAAAAATGAAAAGAGGAACAAAAAGATGAAGAAGAAAGAAGAAGAAGAAGAAGAAGAAGAAGAAGAAGAAGAAGAAGAAGAAGAAGAAGAAGAAAAAGAAGAAGAAAAAGAAGAAGAAAACATTGGAAAATATCTCTCTCCAAAAATATTTACATTTAAACTCAAAGCAATATCAAAATTTTAGCTATGAAATAGCAACAAAAATGATTTTATGGTTGGGAACTATATTAAAGGGACCCAGCCTTAGGAAGGTTGAGAACCAATGGCTTTAAGTAAATGGACTTTTTAGCATTGCATAAACTAAAGGGAGTAAAGTTAGAGTATAACAGTTTATTATTTAAGTAAGATTTACACTTAAACTGGCCCTATATGTACTATTAATATAAAAATTAAAAGGATAGTTATCGCTGTCCCCTTTTGGTTGATTGATTCATTCATTCATTCATTTACTCGTTCATTTTTTTGAGACAGTCTCTTTTAGCCCAAGATGGTCTCCAAAATTCTCTCCAAATAGCCCATGATAATTTAAAACTTTGATTCTCCTTCCTCCACCTCCCTAGCGCTGAGATTGAAGACATTGCCACCTGTTTTAGTTTGGGTTTTATTGCTCTGAAGAGACACCATGACCTCGTAACTCTTATAAAAGAAACATTTAATTGGAGCTGTTTTATAGTTTCAGAGGTTTAGTCCATTGTCATCATGGCAGGAAGCATGGCAGTGTGCAGGCAGACATGGTGCTGGAGATGAAGTTGAGAGTTCTACATCTTGATTGATGGGCAACAGAAGGAGACTGTGCATACTGAGCATAGCTTGAGGGTAGGAGACCTCTAAGATTGCCCCCTCAGCGACACACTTCTTCCAACAAGGCCACACCTACTCAAACAAGGCCACACCCCCTGATAGTGTAACTTCCTCTGGGTCAAATAGGCAAACACATGAGTCTATGGGGGCCATTCCTATTCAGATAACCACAGCAAGTTTAATGTAGTGTTGGGGGTTGAACTCAGGTCTTTATACATACTAGGCAAAACTCTGCCAACTGAAATACATCTCCAGTCTATGATCCACATTTCTATAAAAGTATATGTGTTCTATTATGCCTTGAGTATAATAGTAACCCTCAGCTAGATTGCCTATTCAGATCCTATCATAAGTCTAGATAGAAAAGGTTAAGTTGTTCTGAATCTTCAATTTATATGTGTATATTTTATAAAGCAATAAATAAACCTGCTGTAGCTAGGACACACTGGGAGACTGGAAGTACATAGTCAGATATTCTGTAGATGAAAAAGGCCAAATAAGTTATTGGTCCTCAGATGTGGGGTTATTTTGTTGTTAAATTTTTCTGCTTTGTCAATATTCTTTGGGATTGTTCTTATCATAATTGTTCTTAGAAATGTATTTCCTTTGCCCTTTGTCTTTTGCTTACTTTCATCTTTCAGTGTTAGGAACAGCTCAGTTTGTTTTGTTATGAATAGAGTGTTAGAAGAGTGCCTGTGACTTATTAATGTTGCATTGCTTGACCACTGTGTCGAGCCTCCTGCAAGAAGGCCTTGGCCTCGTGTATTCCCTCTTAGAAATATTTATGCTTACTGTTTCTTTTAAATTAACATTAATTTAGATGTGACTTTGAGTAATTTTTTTGAGTTAAGTAGCTTAATTGCTTTGTTAAGACACAGTGATAGAGAGTTGACCAATTATTGTCATGGTGGGAACAGGGTTAAATTATATTTAGTAAGTGAGAGCTTAGTTAGACCAATGGGTTCTTAACCTTCCTAATGCTGTAGCCCTTTACTACAGTTCCTCATGGTGTACTGGCCCCACCCATGACATTATTTCATTGCTACTTCATAAATATAATTTTGCTAGTTATGAATCATAATGTAAATATCGGACATGCAGGGTGTCTGATATGCAGACCCTGTGAAAGGGTCGTTGGACCCCTCCTCCCAGAGGAGTTGCGACCCACAGTTTGAGAACCACTGAATTAGAGGTCTGAATGCAAAAAGTCTAGAGCAGCAACAACAAAAATCTCCCGCTGTGGAGTCTTCGCTTTGCACAGGCAGGAGATGGAACTGTGAGACTTTAGTGAAATCCCGTTCTATGCACAGGTTTCTATATATCCCCTCTCACAAGCTGTGCATCTGAATTGGGAGGCCACTGTTTCTCCCTGTTCTGCCCTTAGTCCCCCTCTGAATATCTACCACAGCGTTTCCCACATGTTAGCTTCTCAGTAACTACTTAATTACTTGAATCTCAAGGAACTACAGTCTTTTGATGAGTTGGGATTTTACCACGATCAATTGTACATTCAAAGGGTCTTTGCCATGAAGAATTTATTACTGAAGATTTTTTTGTTTTTTGTTTTTTGTTTTTTGTTTTTTGGGTTTTTTTGGCCATCGCACTAAAGCACATAAAAGTTTGGCGGGAGGGGGGGCACTTATGCAGGGGAGGTTACGTGTAGTAAATGTTCATGTAAAGTCTGTCTTTCAGAAAAATCCTTGAAAAGTTTACCTGAATCTTTTGATTTTTTTTTTTCCTTCAAATCCCTTTGTGCTTTTTAGATGGTGTTGGTTACAGAGCCTTCAGGCTGTCCAAGGTGTGGTGGAATTTATTTTTCATTTAAGGATCGCTTCATTATTAAACAAGCTCTAGAAGTTATTTTCCTGGCAGTGATGATTGCTTCCTACTTATGTGGTAGGAGAGAGTACAGAGGACTACTTTGTCTCATTTCAATTGTGACAAAATATGGAAATCATTTTCTTCATCTTTTAGCAATAATAGCCTTGATTATCTGCTTAGAAATTCAGCAAAATCATAGTGTGCAGAGAAAATCTCTGTAATTACGACTAATCACAGGTTTTGTTCAATCAATTAATAGTGCTTTGAAATGCTCTTTACTAGCAATATATTGAGGATTAGGATTTACAGTTCTTTCACCCCCTTCTTGCACCTGCTTACTGTTAAGCTCTAATCATATGTAATTATTTTAATTATCTCAATAATTGTCTCAGGGTTTCCCTCGAGGGTAGTGGAAACCATAGTGCCCCCTCCCCCAACACAAAACGTTTCTGTTTTAATTTAAATGCTGACATCCTGTGTGATTTTGTTGTTTGTTGTTGTTTTTTTTTTCTGAAGAGAATAAAGCCTGGCACATTCGTGCCTGCCTGTAATCCTTGCTCTCTATAACCCTTTGACTAGGGGGGTTGAAGCAAGAGCCCAAGAGTACCAGGCTAGCCAAAGCTGGATAGGGAAACACGGTTTCTAACTATTTTTTCAGGCTAAGTGTGGTGGCACATACCTCTAATCCCACTACCTGTGAGGCAAAGGCACACATAGGCACAGCTCAGTGAGTTCAAGGCCAGCCTAGTCTAGACCTTGTTTCAAAAAACATAACCTTAATAAATATATATTTTCCCTTAGCTGTGTTGTCACATGCCTTGGGTTCTAGCACTTGGAAGGCAGAAGCAGGCCGATCTCTGTGAATTCAAGGCCATCCTGATCTACAGAGCCAATTCCTGGACAGCCAGGGCTACACAGAGAAACACTGTCTCAAAAAAAAGAAACAAACAAAACATAGAGATTTATTACATATTCATTCATTTACGAAGTGAATATTTACGAGATAGAATATGTCTTTTGCGTCCTAAGACTTTAATTTTGTATTATTACATACCTCAAACAGTGCATCTTGGGTAACTTAAATCCTCTGAGTTCAGCTTTGGTAACACATCCACCTTTTTTGAATTAAGATTTTTGAGGGCTGGAGAGGTGACTTCTTGCTACTCTTGCAGAAGACCTGGGGTTCAAGTTCCAGCACCCACATAGAAAGCTGACCATCTCCCTCTTCAAGAGATCAGACACCCTCTTCTGTACTCTGTGAGCAGCTGCAATCACATGTGCACTCACCCCAGGGCACGCACACATACATACATAGTTAAAAATAAGATAAATCTATTAGAATAGCAATAAATTATGACTTTTCTTTCCCAAGGCATGCTCTAGTAAACTTTTGTAAAGATGAAAGTCAGGACCATTGGAACGCAAGAATACTGGAGGTTCTTAAGTGGCCAAGAATAGTATGGGTGCATTCCTTTGAGGTTGCCCACCAACTGAAGCCAAAGCATTTTGGCTGTGGTGAGTTTAGCTGTACCAGATTTCTCTCAGCCCAGAAAGTTGAACTGTTTCCAAATACTTGATATTTTCTAGTATACAGAAACCACTAAAAAAAAAAAGAAGAAGAAGAAGAAGGAAAGAAAAATGGCAGTTTTGTCTAGTTTACTTTCAGTGTTGAACAAAACTACACCACTACGCAGTTGTTTAGTTAAAACAGGAAAAAAATTAAAAGTATGAGGCTAGGTTTTTTTTTTTTACTAAGATGCAGAACTGGTGTTTAGTATCTAGAAGACCCTGGGTATGCATACACACACACACACACACATACACACACAAAATACACACACTACACACAAATGCAGAGAGAGAGAGAGAGAGAGAGAGAGAGAGAGAGAGAGAGAATGTATATGTATGTATTTCTAAGCCCACACTAACATAAATGAATGAATGAACAAACATGTAAACAAATAAAACTGGACATGGTGGTACATGCCAACATGTAGAAGCAAGGACAAGAAGAAGAATTCAAGGTTAGCCTTAGCTACTTAACAAGTACAAGACCAGCATATGTTTCCTGAGACTCTGTCTCATCAAACTAAATAAGTAAATAAATATTGTATCTCAACTAAACAATGAATTAGTGCTCTTTTACTATGGCATCTGGTTCACTATCTATGGACTATTAGAAGTCTCTGTTTGGGGATAATCTAAACACCATGTGCTGACACTATAAAAGTTGTACAAGTACCTGTGTGACAGTAGAAGCAGGACTGTATACATGTGAGAACATGTCCACAAAAAATGTATGTAAGTATCTAGGTGTGGTGGCGCACCCCTTTAATCCCAGCACACGGGAGGCAGAGGCAGGCAGATCGCTGTGAGTTTGAGGCCAGCCTGGTCTACAAAGAGAATCCAGGATGACTAAGGCTACACAGAAAGACCCTGTCTCAAAAAACAAAACCAAAAAAAAAATATGTATATGAGTATTTTTAGAGGAGGGAGCGGCAGCAGGTAGAAAAATATAACCAAAGTGCTAGAAACACAGAAAAAGATTGTAAGCATCTCTGACTACCCAGCCCTGGCCTCCACACTGCTCCAGCCTTCAATTATAGGTGAATGCCACCTTCAGGAATCCACTATTAAATGTCCAATATAGATTCTACCTTCAAGTGGGACTCTAAATGTCCACTTATGTTTGATGAACTGGGCCTACCTCAAGAAGTAGAAACTGCAGAAGGCCAGCCACAGTTTTAGCTACACATCTGGAGCTATTTAGTAGCAGCCTTTCTTTAAGTTTTGTCTTTTTTTTTTCCAAGACAGAGACTCTCTAGGTAGCCCTGCCCATCCTAGAACTCACTCTGTACTGTAGACCAGGCTGGCTCAGAACTCAGAGATCTGCCTGCTTCTGCCTCCCCAGTGCTGAGACTAAAGGTTTGTGTCACCACCACTGCCCAGCTAAGTTTTAATATTTTAATACCTAATGATACTGAAGAGATGGCTCAGCAGTTAAGAGCACTGTCTGCTCTTCCGGAGGACCTGAGTTCAATTCCTGGCAACCATATGGTAGCTCACAACCATCAATAATGGCATCTGATGCCCACTAAATAAATACCTAATGAAAGCTTGGCTTTACTCCTTAGATCTTAAGGTATAATATATATATATACCCTTTTTGCCCGTTCTTTTAGACATTTCTTTAGATTTATTAATTGTATATTGTGTATGTTTCCCTGTGTATATTTCTATGTACCACATGTGTGCCTGGTACCATCATAGGACAGAAAAAGGGTGTCCGATTCCTTGGAACAAAAGTTATGAATGGTTGCAAGCCACCAGGTGGTTGCTGGGAACTAACGGTGAGTCCTCTGCAAGAGCAGCAGTGCTCTTAAGCACTGAACCAGCTCTCCAGCCCCTCCCTGGTCAAGTCTTTTTTGGTTTTGTTTCTGTTTTTCTAGATAGTATTTCTCTGTGTAGCCCTGGCTATCCTGGACTCACTCTGTAGACCAGGCTGGCCTTGAACTCAGAGAGATCTGCCTGCCTCTGCCACCCTGAATGCTAGGATTAAAGGTGTGTGTCACCATACTGAGCTAGGTCTAGTCTTTAGCTCAATATTTTTGTGAACTTTTATAGGCATTCAAGATAATGTGTGTTTGTGTAAATCCATTATTACACATTTAAATACTTTCTATCTTTTTTTATTGTAAAAAGTACTTAGAATGCATTAGTTAAACTAAATTGAACGTTTTGATTCCAGCCTTTTCACAATATTGTTTATCTGCACTTGATCCATTTCCTTCTTTAAATTGTAAGGAGCACTGTCCATAATGGGTTAATGTAGAAGCCACATATGTATTGCATATGAGAACACACAGTTGCAACCTTTTTACAAGAATTAACAGTAGATTTCGACAGACTCAAGGAGCGTTAAACACACACACACACACACACAAACTTGACAGTCAAAGGAAACCCTCCCTCATTTTCCTTACTGTCATATTTATAAGACAAAGTAGCACCCCAAAAGATGCTTTTGAAGTGATGGATTACAGCGCAGACCACCTAGGCAAGGGCAGTGTAAAACAGCAGCTAAAATCAAAACCACTTGAATTCTGGCTCAGCTTTCTCCAGACAAGGCCTTAAAATAGCTTAAATAACAGGATGCAAGGGGAGGGAAAACATTGCCTTTTAAGGATATGCATTCTTGGTGTGATTCAAACTTCTGCAGGAACATGGCTGTATAATAAGTTTATTTACTTTGAGGTTACTTTGGAGGAGGGTGTTGAAGGAGGTAACTGGCATTTTAAGTAATACTTGGTAAAAGAGAATAATAAGATTTCCTTTAAAACAAAATGCAGATGTGACTCTATGTGTGTCATCTGAGACAGAGACTCAGACGGGAGTGAATTCCTTGTAACCAACAGTTGGTTCATTTCTGATGAATTCAGCGGCCAAAGTGAAAGATGATTCTGTCTACTGCAAACCTGAGTGTCTCCTAGTGATTTTTCAGGGTTTGTTTTTAAATAGACTGGGTATATTTGTTAAATGTTAGCTCTTTACTTTGTGCACACACTATGTTCGGTGGCTAGGTGGCATTTCTTTTTTTTCCCCCCTGTAGCTTGTTAGTCCACCCATCGTGATCCTATTTTCGGAACGGAAATGCTCAGAGAAAGCGTTGTGACTGTTGTGGAAAACATAAGCTGCATGTAAATCATTTACTGTTTTAATCAGTCATCAGGAAATGTGATGGCAGAAAAGAGGAGTCTTCCGAATGCAAAGCCTCTCCTGCCTCATGCCAGGGTATAGTTAGTGAATGAGCCAGAAATGGCTTCCAGAATGTTGGCAGCTTTAATGAGACAAGAAAGAGCTACCATCGTGCCTGGTGTTTGCGATTTTGGTTTCCAGTTAAAACTGCTTTTGATCTGGGTCTGGTTCTTAGATGCACACATTATTGAAAGCGTATGTTTATATCAAAACTCAAAATGGGAAAAGTTCACCGTCAAACGTGGTCTTGAGCTTTTGGTGAACAGTGTTACTGGTAAGATGGGCGCTGGCTACACTAGCCTGTGCTCCCTCATTTTCTGGCACTTTTGATGGCTGTCGCTGCTTCAGAATGCATTACTGTTTTTTTTTTTTAATTTTTTGCTCTTTTCAACTGGATATTGAAAATGAAATCAGCATAAAATGCTTTGAAATTAATTACACACCATTTTGTGTCTTTTAAGGACTTTACCAGCTGCGAGGTTTTTGTTAATTGCTAGCTGCTGCCACTTTCAGGCTCTCTCTGCCTTCTTAATGACATTGAAATTGGTCTCTTCCAATGTAGTCTTAATAAAGGCCCAATGTGATTTGCTAATACTAGCACTAAAATGGCACAGTGTAAATAGGATTAATATCTACTGAGAAAATAGAGAAAGGTAACCAAATAGAATCCCTTCCTCCTTCCTCCTAACCCTCCTTCTCCCTCCTCTGTTCCTGTCTCTCTGTCTCTCTGTGTCTCTCTGTGTCTGTCTCCCTCCCTCCCTCCCTCCCTCCCTCCCTCCCTCCCTCCCTCCCTCTCTCTCTCTCTCTCTCTCTCTCTCTCTCTCTCTCTCTGCCTGTCCTTGAACTCTATCTATAGACCAGGCTGGTCTCAAACTCACAGAGATCTCCCTCCTTCTGCCTGGAATGAAAGGCAGGTGCCACCACTGCCTGGCTAGATGTTACACAATCTAATCACTGTGAGAGTAGCAGATAAATTTCATCAGGAACTGCAAAGTTGTTCACAAATGTAAAAACCACTGGTTCAAGTGAGACACTAGGGTCCAGACTGATTTTTTTTTCTGCTTTTATTTGGGTCCAACTTAGTGCGTCTGTGACAGAGTACCCTGTCCGTGTGCCCTGACAGTGTCCCCTGGAGGGTGGCTCAAGCTTAAATAAAGTGTCATGCTGTTTCCAAGGTTGGCCTTGAACTCGTGGCTTATGTGACATATCTGTGTCAGGTTCCTGGTAGCTGAGTGGCTTGGACTACAGGCAGCCACAAAGTGTATGCGTTAGAACACCTATCTGACCTGACAGCTCTCTCTGTGCTCTCTGCACTTAGGTTCTGTTTAAGGGCTGTGGTCCCGTAGAAAACCAAATTACAGATCTGACGCTTGCTGGGTGGGGATAGCATTAGAACAAAGGGAGTGAGAATAAACATTATTTGAGAGATATTTCTGTCAAGGTTTGGCTTCCTGATGACCTGGCATTCCTCCTTTTTTTTTTTTTTTTTTTTTTTTTGGTGCTATTTCTGTATTTTTTGGTCATTGCCACTGAAAACACTCCTCTGAGATGATATAGCGTTCTCCCTCTGGTTAATGTCTAAGAGTTCGTTTCCACAGAGAGAGCTCTTCCCACTACTGGCTGTGCGCAAGGCACTGTGCTGTGTGATATGCTCTGAAAGATAAGGCGATTAATGTTAAAGAAACTCTGTAAGGAAATGTACAGCCTAATAAGGAGGATTGGGAAAAGGAGAACTTGGAGTTTCACCAGCCCCACCACCACCCCTGTAAAGCTGTCCTCTCCTTTGCTAACTAAAGCCATCTACTACTTCCCATGACATAAATACAGTATTCTCACCTCGGCACCTCTTCCTTGAGAAGCCTGTGGCCACGATCTTGGGTGTCTTACATGCTCACAGGTGCCTTCCGTTCCCTTAACTCTTGTGTTTAAAATCTTCTATTCAAAGCTCTTAAGAAGTTTCAACTCTAGTTCATAAAAATATAGTTCCCTTTTAAATTTTTTATGCTACTGTATTTTGTGTGACTACATAAATGCAGCACCAATATGCATATGGAGGTCAAAGGACAACTTGCAGAAGTCACTTTTCTACCCTACTATCTGAGTCCTGGGATTAAACTCAGGTTGTCAAGCAGGGCAGCAAACACCTTTTCCCACTAAGCCGTTTTACTCGTTCCACTCTCTCCTTTTCATAACTTCTTTTTTTCATGCTGGAGAGCAAACCCAGCACCTGCACAACCCAGCCAAGCACCCTGTCACTGAGCTATTATAACCTTAGTCCGTGTGTGTGTGTGTGTGTGTGTGTGTGTGTGTGTGTGTGTGTGTGTGTGTGTGTGTGTGTGTGTGTTGTATTTGAGACAAGATCTCAGGACATAGCCCAAGTTGACTTTGAATTCATGCACTTTCTGCCTCCTAAGTACAGGGATTATATGAGTGTGCCACCATACCCAGCTATTATTTATTCATACACTCACTCATTTATTTATATATTGTGAAGCAAAATGGGAACTTCTTTTGTTGTTGTTGTTGTTATTGTTTTTAGAGACAGGGTTTCTCTGTGTATCCCTGGCTGTCCTGGAACACACTATGTAGACCAGGCTGGCCTTGAACTCACAGACCACCTGCCTCTGCCTCCTTGAGTGCGAGGATTATAACTGTGCACCACCATGCCCAGCCTTGCTGGAAATTCATAAGAACAGATTTTAACAAACCTTTAAAAAACATAGTCTTTATTTTTTCTTCTATTTTTGTATGTGTATACATATATGTACCAAAACATAAGTATGTGGAGGTCAGAGTTCTATCTTTCCACAATGAGGGTTCTGTGGGTTGAACTCAAGCTATTAGGTTTGGCAGCAAATGCTTTTACCTGCTAAAGCATCTTGCTGGCCTTGTTCAGAGGTGGCATTATAAATTCCCATGCATTGTGACCTGGAGTATAATTGAGACAAAAGCAGTCTTTTTTTCTTTTTTAAAACATATTTTACTAATTTATTCATATTACATCTCAATTGTTATCCCATCCCTTGTATCCTCCCATTCCTCCCTCCCTCCCATTTTCCCCTTACTCCCCTCCCCTACGATTGTGTATGAGGGGGACCTCTTCCCCCTGTATATGCTCATATTAGAGATTTGCACAAATTACCAGCCAAGTTCAGATTAGATCCTATATTGTATATTTCTCATGGTATGTCCCTTTAACTATGGAATGTACTTTTCACTATGTCAAATGTAGTCCATAATACTGATCGCCATATTGACGTTATCAAGAAAGTGGGACAAACAGATTAAAATTTGCTTAGGAGCAGACACATCTAAATCTAAGATGTTCATATGCCACAGTTGCTCAAATTCTGCCACAGTGCCATGTAGGACTGCTTTGGTTTTTGTTTTTATTTTTTAGCAACTGCATGTATTCCTGGTTTCATTTGAATATATAAGTGGTTCATATGTACAGTTGAAGAGCTTGATGCTTAAATCTTTTAAATTCAATGCAAAGAAAGTGAAGATAGATCCTAAAGAAATCAAGTGGTTTACATTTAAGGAAATGTAAATCAGCCAAGCTTGGTGGCCTATGCCGTTAATACCTGCACTTGGGAGGCAGAGGCAGGCAGAACTCTGTGAGTAGCCAGGGCTATTACAATGAGAAACCCTGTCTTGAAAAACAAGCAGACAAACAAACGAACAAAAAGGAAATTAAATCATCTCACAATTGTCTAGTAGCTTATGCTGGATGCTTTAACAATAAAAAATGTGCTTGTTTGCTTTCTTCTTTCCTTCTGTTTGTTTTTTTTGAAGCAGTATTTCTCTGTGTAGCCCTGGCTGCCCTGGAATTCACTTTGTAGACCAGGCTGGCCTTGGAATTCGCAGAGATCTGCCTGCCTCTGCCTCCCAGGTGCTGGGATTACAGGTGTGCTCCACCACAACACGGCTAAAAATACAGATATTTTACCTGATGTATTTGTTTGGTTGGTTTTGTTGTTGGTTGGTTCTTGTGGTTTTTGTTGTTGTTGTTTTGGTTTTGTTGTTGTTGTTGTTGTGGTTGGTTGGTTGGTTGGTTTTTTGTTGTTGGGTTTTGTTTTGTTAGAGATTTATATAGCTCAAGCTGGTCCCAAACTCCCTATATAGTTTAGAATTACCTTGAATTTCTGATCCTTCTGCCTACATGTCCTGAGTGCTAGGATTACAGGTACGTATCACCATGCCCAGTTTGTTGTTGTTGTTGTTGTTTGATTGATTGATTGATTGGTTTGTGTTTGGGGGTTGGTTTTTTTGTTTGTTTTTGTTCTTTGGGTTTTTTGAGAGATTTTTTGAGAGGTTTCTCTGTGTAGCCTTGTCTGTCCTGGACTCACCAGGCTGGCCTCAAACTCACAGAAATCCACCTGCCTCTGCCTCCCTCATACCTAGTTTTATAGAATGGCAAGGTCTAAGCAAAGGACTTCATACATGATAGGCAAATACTCTACAGATTTTTCTACATTCCAGCCTTTCAACAGATTTTACAACGTTTCTTGGGATCAGCAGGAGGATCACAAGCTCTAAGCTTCCTTGGGCCACAGTGTAAGTTGAAGGCTGGCCTGGGTAACTTGTTAAGATCCTGTCTCAGAATAAAAACAAAAAGCTGGCTGGAGGTATGTTAATAACTCAGTGGTAGAATACTTCTCTAGCAAATACAAGTCTCAGAATTCACTCTTCATTACAATATACACACACTAAAATTAATAAAGTTAAATAAGTGCCAGAGAAATTGCTCACCAGTAAAGGTACTTGCTGCCAAGCCAATGAGCTGAATTTGAGTCCCAGAACCCACATGGTATAAGGAGAGATACTAAACCTCCAAGCTGTTCTGACCTCTGCCATGATATGCATGACCTCTGCCATGATATGCATGCCCACGTCCATTCACACAGAGATACAGATAAAGTAGCCTTTCAAATCCAAAAAAAGTTTTTAAAAGTACAGTATTTAAGAGTATTTGACTCTCAAGCTTCGGGTCCAGTAGTAGAGCTTTATACTTAGTATGCATAAAGCCCTGGTTCAGTTCTTACCAATGCAAAATTCAATAGGAATGTAAAGATATACTGCATTACAACTAAAGGGGTTTCATGAGCTTCCTGCCTAAGTGTACTACTTTTGATATTGGTAAAGCATTTGCCCAGCAGGTAGCTGCGGCTTGGGATCCTGTTAACGACGACAACAACAACAACAACAACAATTCATCGAGAGTTGTGGTGGCACACACCTTTAATTCCAGCACTAAAAGGCAGAGTCAGGTGGATCTCTGTGAGTTTGAGGCCATCCTGGTATGCAAAGTGAATCCAGGACAACCAGGGCTACACAGAGAAACCCTGTCTCAGGGGAAAAAATGATTGGTGAATTAGTCTGAGATAAGGCAGTTGACATTTTTGCAGGGCGTGGTCGCATGTTCCTCTAATCTTAGCACTTGGATAGGCAGAGACAGGAGGGTCACTGTAAGTACAACGCCGGCCAGGATTAATAGTGAGACCCTGTCTCAAACACAAACCTCCAAGCAAAAGTGCAGGCATAAAGAGTTACTGGTTTAGTGGTTGCCTAAAATTTACTGCTATGAGTCACACTTAGTTCACACTTTAGAAAAACAATCCAAAATACGTACTGCAACGTAGAAGAAGGTGACAACACGCTGAATGGCCTTCTCTCCTTTCTCTTTGCTCACTGTGGTGGAGGCATGCCAGATCCCGGAACAGAGCAGACCGGGTGAACATCTACATCACACGCTGTGCTGCCTCTTTCCCTTACTTGCAATCTCTGACGCCAGATGTCTGCCTTTGCCTCACACGAGTCTGTATTCAAATAGAACCTCAGCACAATGGCCTTCCTTGACCATTCTATCTAAACAGCAGCCCTGCCCCCAATGTCATTATAACCCAGAGTTGCCCAACTTCAACACCGTTTCCATTTTGAGCTGCAGCATTCTATGCTGCCTAGTGGAGCGAGAGTGTGACATATGTGATGTGGGAGATTTCATGGGGTCCTTGGCCTCTACCCACTGGAAGCCAGGAGCATCTTCTCCCTATTCTGATGTGGCAAGCAGAAACATCTTCATTCAGAGCTGAGTGTTGGGGTGCCTGACTGTAATCCCGGCACATACAAAGCTGAGGCAGGAATATAACCACAAGCCACTCACTGCAAGTTTTGCAGGACAACATAGTAGCGCTGTCTCACAAACACATACAAAATTGTCCAGACATTTCTGAATTTCTCAGCCACAAAACAAGTTATCTTTGTGTTGCTATTTCATGTCATGCCCTACAGTCACACTCGCTGCTCCATTTGAATTGTGATCAGAATGAGGGATCCATAAGTGCAAGGCATTCTGCGGCATCTTGGGTTCTAAGAGCAGTACATGGCAGGGCTTGTTATTATCCTTGTTGCTTTGAAACAGCATCTCTCTCTATGCAGCCCTGGCTATCGTAGAGTCCACTATGTAGACCAGGCTGGTCTTTGCCTCCAGAGTGCTGAGATTAAAGATGTGATGTACCACCTGAACCTGCCTTGGCAGAACTTTTTTAACTGAATTCCCTAATCAAAACATTTCTGAACATAGTGGCATGGTCACCAAGCAGAGCGGTGCATGCCTGTAATCCTAGCACTCAGGGAGGCAGAGGCAGGCAGATCTCTGAGTTTGAGGGCAACCAAGGCTACACAGAGAAACCTTGTCTCAAAAAAAATTGTGGCATGGTCATCAAGGGTCATTTGCTGATTTGCAGATGATTTCTCCCTTTATATTGATATGTCTTGTGAACGTGAAAATTTATTCATCCACATATGCATACATACACATGCTTGCTTTTTCAATAAGCAATTTGTAGTCACTTCTTAGCAGTTTTGGTTCCATTTTAATAATTTTGAATAAGCATCATTTGTTCATCAGCATTTTGCATATTTCATTAAAAGTGCAATAGCGCAAAAGTAAAAAGGAAATTTTTTTGGTTTTGTTTTTTGGGCTCTCTCTCTCTCTCTCTCTCTCTGTGTGTGTGTGTGTGTGTGTGTGTGTGTGTGTGTGTGTGTGTGTAGCCTTGGCTGTCCTAGACTCGCTTTGTAGAGCCGGCTGGCCTCAAACTCACAGCGATCCGCCTGCCTCTGCCTCCCGAATGCTGGGATTAGTAAAAAAAAAAAAAAAGGACATTTATAGAGTAATTTTTAGCATCTTCTTTACTCAATACTGCATTTACTTTTGTGAGCTCGGTATTTGTCTTAGATTAACACTTGTTTAAATTAACTCAAAAAATCGGCCCTAAAAGCTGTTGCTTCAGGTCAGATGTGCTTTGAGATATATTCAATATTAAACCTTAAAACTTCTTTTGCAAAAAGAAAATAATAAGGATAAACATATGCATAGGTACAGTAGAAATTATATGATACCATTAGAAAGTTTTGTTTGTGTATCAAGTATTAGTTTTAAGACTCTTCTTGGTTCTATGATTTAATAATAGCTTTATTAACCAGAAACTATACTTTGTTATGAGCAGAGATGCTATTTTTAAGTAAAGCTTTGTACACATTGTTTAACATACAAGATAAATAATATAAAAAACATTTCCTTTTCAGTTAAAATATACATTTCCCTTCCAAACATCCTTAGATTCCAAGCGATAAAAAAAAAGATTGTAATTAGGTGGACCTGTGAAGTGATCCTATTTTTACAAATTTATTTCTAATCTTTTTCCTGTTTTATCTTTTTGTTTGTTTCCTTGGCTGGTTTTTCCTTCTTTTCCACCAAGATCTCAACAGCAACGGATTCATTTGTGACTATGAGCTTCATGAGCTTTTCAAGGAGGCTAATATGCCATTGCCCGGATATAAAGTGAGAGAAATTATTCAAAAACTCATGCTGGATGGTGACCGAAATAAAGATGGCAAGATAAGCTTTGATGAATTTGTTTATGTAAGTATGAACAACCTGTCATTATTAAAATCATTGTTGTTCCATTGTCTAGTAGGAATCTTAAAAATGTACATGTGACTGTATTGAATATATCATGTTAACACTCTGGTACCTAGCAACATTTTTGTCAGTCTCACCACTAAATTTAATTATTTCAGCCATTTAGAATATCGAACAAAATATTCCAAAAAAAAAAAAGGTACATTGACAGAAACCAAGTTATAACACAATGCTCACAGTGCGCAGAAACAATCTCCTTTGAGGCATCATTAGAGGGCATCTTTCAAGGAGCTAAATACCATCTTTGAGAATTCTTTCTCTTCCCCCATAGAGAAGCATATGCTACACAAGTCTAAGGATATCATATGACTCAGTCTAAAAAGCTTCCTGAGCTGAACTTGCTAATTCAAAGATGTTTTCTAAGCCCTGTGCTGGTGGTATTTAACAATGTCACTTTCTCCACGGCAGTTGTCTTGATAATGGAAAGCTAGAAGGATATCTTTTCAGTCTGTTGGGCGAGGCATTTACACTTTTGTTTTCTTGTCTAGTATCATGAAATATTCCTCAAGGTTCAGGGCTGATATCAAAACGCTTCTCCCCTGTAAGCATTTAGCTCAGTACCTTATTGGTTGGGTCCCACTTATGTGCAGTTCCTGAGGAAGCCAGGAGAGGGTCTCAGATCCTGAGCAACTGGAATTACAAACACTTATGAGCTGCCATGGAGGTCCTGGGAATTGAACCCAGGTCCTCTGGAAGAGCAGCCACTACTCTTAACCAATAAAGCAGGGTGGTGGTGGTGGTTGTGCACAACTTTAATCCCAGCACCTAGGAGGCAGAGGCAGGCATATCAATTACATAGAGCTGAAGAGGTCGCTCAGTGGTTGAGAGTAGTGACTGCTCTTCTAGAGGACTCAGGTTCAGTTCCCACCACCCACATGGCAGCTCACAAGTGTCTAACTCCAGGATCAACACTCTCACACAGACACACAGGCAGGCAAAACATCAATGCATTTAAAATAAAAAATAAATAGTTTTGGGGGCTAGAGAAGTGGCTCAGAGGTGAAGAGCACTGCCTGCCCTTCCAAGGTCCTGAGTTCAATTCCCTGCAACCACATGGTAGTTCATAACCATCTATAATGTGATCTGATGCCCTCTTCTGGTATGCAGGTGTACATACACACAGAACACTGTATACATAATAAATAAATCATTTAAAAATAAAATAAAAAATAAAATTTAAGCCACATCGAATATGTAATCAATTGTCAGAGGTGGGGGAGGGGAGGCTGTTACTGTTTGAAAACTACAGGTTCGTGTCATTACTATAATTATAGAGTTCTTGCTATTTTCCTTTTGAAAAACTGATTTCCTCCCATCATTTCTGTCTCCAGTTGTGGCCAAAGCCTATTGCTTTGAATTCTGTGTTCAATAGTAAGTTACAAATGATTTGTGATTTGAGCGCTTGCATGTCTCCGTATGTAATTTGCATGTGTCGCTGTAAATTTCAAGCAGGTCAGAGCAGTGATGAACTATGGTCAGTTGCTTTTGATATAATGCACAGCTGAGAGTTGTTGTAACTACTGGAAAGAAACAGCCTAAGTTATTAGAGTCTACAGTCTAACTGGTAATGTTGAGGACAAAGTTATAAATGTGTCTATGAAGAAAATGATCTTGGAAAAAACTTTCAAATTTGTATATTTTAAACACTGCACTTTCTACCCCTCTTTTAGTGGCTTTTAAGTGACAAGATAAAGTTGTTTTAGTTAGTTCTTTAGAAGTAAAGGCATAATAATTTGGGCAATAGCATAGATTTTCTAGAATAAAACAATAAGAACGGGGCTAGAGAGATGGGCCAATGGTTAAGGGCACTGGTAGTTCTCCCAAAGGTCCTGAGTTCAATTCCCAGCAGCCATATGGTAGCCTACAACCAACTATACTGGGATCTGATGCCCTCTTCTGTCAAAAAGACATACAGGAAGACAACACTCATATACATAAATAAAACAAACAAGAATGTACTTTAAAAAACATTAAGGAGAACATTTTAGGTCAAAGTAGTATTTTAGAAGTTGAAGGAGCTATACTCGCTTTTGTTTGAGACAAGATCTCTCTCTGTAGCTCTGGCTGTCCTGGAACTGACTATGTTGACCAGGCTGGCCTAAAACTCAAAGAAATCTGCCTGCCTGCCTGCCTGCCTCTGCCTTAAGTGCTACAAATAAAAATGTGACCACTGCCAGGCATGGCAGTGCATGCCTTTCTTGGTTCCCAGTACTCAGGGAGGCAGAGACGGGTGGATCACTGTAGGTTCAAGGTCAAGTGGGCTACAAAGCAAGTCCAGGACAGTCAAGGCTACATAGAGAAACCCTGTCTCAAAAAAACCCAAACAACCAAAAAGAAGAAGAAGGAGGAGGAGGAGAAGGAGGAGGAGGAGGAGGAGAAGGAGAAGAAGAAACTGATTTTGTCCTGCCTCCCGAGTGCTTGAATTAAAGGTGTGTGCCACCATGCCAAGCTACAAAATCAGTTTCTATTACTTTTCAAGAATATATGTAAGACAGAAAAGACTCACAACACTGTAACCAATCTTCAAAGGCAGGACTGTAATTAATAATTTGTTTTTGTTTTGAGTATTACAAACTGAAGTTAGTCATTTTATTTATATATTTATCTTTACCTTTTCAGGACAGGGTTTCTCTGTGTAGCCTTGACTGTCCTGGAACTCGCAATTTAAACCAGACTGGCCTTGAACTCACAAAGATCTCCCTGCCTCTGCCTCCTCTGTACTTGGTTTAAAGGAGTATGCTGTTATGCTGTGCTAGCGGTTTTCTTTTTTAATGTTGATATTTTCCCTATTTTGATTTTTCCTATTCTATGGCTTATACACCATGGGCCTTGCACATGCTTTGTAAATGTTCTAATACTCAACCGTACATCCAACACACTACATTTTTATACTTATAAGCTAACACAAGTGTTTTCTTCTATTGTGAAAGGTTGATGGGGCAGTATATTTTTAAACAGAGGCGATTGTGTTAATCTCTTGTTTTCACAATGAGAAACTTGCTTTTACATAGTGGTGATAAGTCTCTAACCATTTACTAAAAGAATTGACCACAGGATTAACCATTTAAAATGAACAACATGCTTAGAACAATGCTAGGCACAGAGTAAATGCTCCATAGCTGTTAATGGCTGAAATAATTATTTCTGTTCTTATTGATTGACTCTTGTGAGCCAATGTCTCACCAAGTTACCTAGGCTAGACAAACTTCAAGAGTGCAATTAATTTTCTTGAGCCCACCCTCTGTGGCAACTGTGGGGTTCCAGGCCCCCTACTGCTCTGTTTTTCTCCTATTTAAAAGTACTAGTGTTCTTTTCCAACTTTAGGCCTGCAACAATTTCCAGAAGCAGGAAAAACTCAAACTGGCTACGTTGGAAACAAGCCCCATCCTGGAAGCAGTCAATATTTTCTGCAATTCTTTCTGAAATCCTTTCCTTCTTAAGTCATATGGCTCTGCAGTGTTTTGGTTTGGCTGTTGGGCCTGGGCAGGGCCCACCTGGGGGTGAAAAGAACTTAAGTGGCTGCTGAAGGTTTTGAGAGAAAGTTGCTGAAGTTCAGAAAAGGAATAAGAGCCACAGATGCCATGAAAGAACCTGCAAGGGGTGGGGAGGACGATAGGCTGAGAATGGCTATTGCTTTCTGAGCAGAGGGCACAAAAAATTTGTCTCCAGATGAGAAAGCAAGCCCTTCCTCATGGAGGGAAAACAGCATAACACAGTGAGCTCATTGGGGTCACAACTCAGCCTTGAAAAGATGCCTTGAGAAAACTTGCACAGTCTTGTGCTATCTCTGATTTCAGACATGCCTGTTAAGCCTTATCATCCAATCCAGCAAGGTCTTCCCTGAGGTAAAAAATGTAGACTTTCATGAACAGAACCAATCCACTTCCTGAATTTTCAATGCTCTTTTTTTTTTTTTTTAAGAAAGAAACTTTTGATCCAAGAGAGGAAAAAAAATGTTATCACACAAAATTTGGGGTTGGCTGAAATAATCTGTTTAGAACAATTTGGAAGGTAAGGTTAGGAATATGCAGTGGTAAATATGGACACAGTCCTCAACACGACAAAAAAAAAAAAGACATTTAACAAATTTAAGTCAACTTTCCTCATTATTCTAAGCACTGTTTCCCAGTCCTGTGAAAGAGGTAGGATTTTTACCACAAGGTCATTTTTATTGGATTATTCCACATCTCCATAGCATGGACAATCTTGAATTTATCATTCAGCTAAAATCGTGATCATTGAAACAACTTTGTTTGTTGGAAGGCTACAGTGCAAGAAGCAGATGCACACACAACAAGAAAAACAGCTTTTCTTATCTTCTTCTGAAGCCTTAGCAGGTTTTGGTCTTGCAGTAATGTGTGGTATGCCAGGAATGAGGAAACGCACACCTGTCCGAGATTCCACAGTTGTTTTACCAAATGCAGCGGAGCTCACAGTTAGGAAGATGAACTTTCACTCCTTTTCATTTCGTCATTTTGTTTTGTTTTGTTTTCTTTGATCCAGGGTCTCACTCAGTAAACCAGGCTGGCCTTGCACTCCTGCTTTAATCTCCTGAGTTCGAGGATTACACCTGTGAGCCACCATGCCCAACTAGTTTTGTTTTGTTTTTTGAGGCAGGGGCTCATTATGTATTGCTCATGCACACATGGAGCTCTCTGTTTTCTAGGCTTGCCTTGAACTCACAGTAACCTTCCTGCATCAGCATCCCAAGAGCTAGGATGCCAAGTGTCAGTCTCTGTTTTACTAGGTTTATTCATTTTTTATTCCTGTTTTGCCTATTTTATTTATTGCATATGAGCGCTTTATCTGCAGAAGAGGGCACCAGATCTCATTATAGATGGTTGTGAGCCACCATGTGGTTGCTGGGAATTGAACTCGGGACCTCTGGAAGAGCAGGTGGCGCTCTTAACCCCTGAGCCATCTCTCCAGCCCCTATGTGAGGGTATTTCATCTGCATGTATGTATGTGTATTACCTGCATGTTTGCTGCCTGCAGAGGTTACAAAACAAGCATGATATTTCCTAGAACTGAGGTTATGTATGGATGGTTGTGAGCCACCCAATGAATTCAGGGCACTGAACCCAGATCCTCCAGAAAAAAAAAAAAACAGACAGTGCTCTTAACTGCTGAGCCATCTCTCCAGCCACAGAAGAGACATACATTTTCCTTTGAGGGGAGAGAGAGAAAGAGAGAGAGAGAGAGAGAGAGAGAGAGAGAGAGAGAGAGAGAGAGAGAGAGAGAGTTCTCAGATGCCTTTTAAAAAAGATTTGTCTTTATTTTTAATTATATGTGTGTGGGTGTGTCTGTATGTACCTGTGCACATGTGAATACAGGTACCTACAGGATCCAGAAGAAGGTATCAGACCCCACTTAGAGCTGGACCACCTGGTGTGGGTGCTGGAAATGGAACTTGAGTCCTCTGGAAGAAGAGCAAATGTTCAGGGTGGAGAGATGGCTCAGAGGTTAGGAGCACTGTCTCTTCTTCCAGAGGTCGTGGGTTCAATCCCAGCAACCACATGGTAGCTCACAGCCATCTATAATGAGATCTGGTGCCCTCTTCTGGCCTGCAGGCAAAATACTGTATGTGTAATAAATAAATCTTTTTAAAAAACAAGAAGAAGAAGAAGAAGAAGAAGAAGAAGAAGAAGAAGAAGAAGAAGAAGAAGAAGAAGAAGAAGAAGAAGAAGAAGGAGAAGAGCAAATGTTTTTCACCAGAGAGCTATCTTTCCAGCCTCTAGCAGATAGTGCTCTAAAATGTGGAAGGGACAGCATCAAAATAATCCAAGAATTAGGGTTTGCTCCACACTCAGGAGCCCATTCTGTTGTAGACACACATGCATTCATCCATCTTAAAAGCTACTTGTAAAATTACCAATATGGGGTAAAACTTCAATGTTTGAGGGCATATCTTTAAAAACAGAGAAAGCAGCTGGCATAGTTGGGCAAACCTTTAATCCCAGCACTCAGGAGGCAGAGGCAAGTGATCTCTGAGTTCCAGGACAGCGTGGTCTACAGAGTGAATTCCAGCACAGTCAGGGCTATAGAGAAAGTCTGTCTCAAAAAACCATTTCCCCCCAAAAAAATAAAATTAGAGGAAGCTTGGTTTTGTAAAACTGATTACACAGTATTCTCGAAAATGAAGGTATGTTTATAGAGCCAAAGAAAGTTGAGATTTTGAGAATGGTGAAGGACTAATATGCCTGTGATAATAAATGGCACTATCCACTGCAGACAGTAGCTTTTTTTGCTGGGCTTGGTGGCACATGCCTCTTGCCCCAGCACTCAGGAGGCAAAGGCAGTCCGAGATAACAAACCAACAACGGAAAAGCCTCTTTCTCTAAGATGACCAATTACAAAAAGCCTTGCCTATAGCTTGCTTGGTCTTGCCTGGCCTAGATTGTTCCAGTGGGAACTGTTGTCCATTGTGAACCTCAGCTAGAGATGACCTCCTCGAGGAATTAGAATGAGTTGGCAGTACTAAAGCCATATGTTCTATTCTGTTCAGCAGTTCTTTTGTTAAAGTGCTCCACATGAAGAAAGGCTCTAAAGGCATTTATCTAGAGGGAGTATTACGTGCCTGAGTCAGGGCTGGCAGGGTAAAGCATGTGCTTAGCAAGCCTGGTGGTCTGAATTTGATCCCTCAGAGTATATGTAAAGATGGAGGGAGAGAACCAACTCCTCAAAATGGTCCTTTGACCTCCACATGTGTGCCCCATACCAAGGGAACATTCAATTTTTTATATTATTTATTTATTTCTATTTTACGTACATTGGTGTTTGGTCTACATGTGCATCTGTGTGAGGCTGTCAGCTCTTAGAGTGACAGACATTTGTGAGCAGCCATGTGGGTGCTGGGAACTGAACCCCGGTCTTCTGCAAGAACAGTCTTAACAGCTGAGCCATCTCTCCAGCCCCACATATAACTTAAAAACAAAAAACAAAACCAAAAAAAAAAAAAAACACAATGTTTAGAAAGTTGCCAAGCTTCTTCCTAGTTGACAGTAATGAATTTTGGCATGTACATTATAAACCGGGAAAACATTTGGGGTGAGACAAATGTGAGAATTTCAGAAGTATAGAGACAGATTTTTATGGACACTCGTTCATTGATGTTATTAAACCAGGATATGAGACTTACATTCTTCTTTTTTTGTTTGTTGTTTCTTTTTTGTTTGTCTGCTTGGTTGGTTTTTGAGACAGGGTTTCTCTGGGTAGCCTTGGCTATCCCAGACTCACTTTGTAGACCAGGTTGGCCTCGAACTCACAGCGATCCGCCTACCTCTGCCTCTGCCTCTCAAGTGCTGGGATTAAAGGCCTGTGCCACCATGTTCCGCTAAAGCTTAGATCCTTATAGGCTGTTTTGTGGAATGAGAACTTAAAAGTTAACTTGTGCAGCTGGAGAGGTGGCTCAGTAATTAAGAATACTGTCTTCTCTTCCGGAGGTCCAGGGTTTCAATCCCCGGCACCCACATGGCATCTTAAAACTGTCTGTAGTTCCAATTCTAAGAGATCTGCCACCTTCACAGACGTGCATGCAGGCAAAACACCAACAGGCATAAAGTAAAAATAAAAACTGTAAAATAAAAATTTGTTTTAAAAAAGGAGGTAGCAGCCAGGCGTGGTGGTGCACCCTTTTAATCCCAGCACTTGGGAGGCAGAGGCAGGCAGATCTGTGAGTTTGAGGCCAGCCTGGTCTACAAAGTGAGTCCAGGACAGGCAAGGCTACACAGACAAAAACCTGTCTCGAAAAACCAAAAAAAAAAAAAAAAAGGAGGTAGCTTGTTGTCCAGGTTCTGTGACTGGAAGGGAAGCTGACCTCAAGGGGCCAAACAGGAGATCACTAAAAAGCCCCTGGCACTTGTGTGTACAAGTCAAGCACTCTGCCACTGGTCCATCTTCATAGATCTAATTTCACTTCTTTTGGTGGTGTTTTTTGAGACAGGATTTCTCTATGTGCGTGCGGCCTTGGCTGTCCTGGCACTTGTTCTATAGGCCAGCCTGGCCTTGAGCTCAGAGACTTGCCTGCCTGCACCTCCCAAAGGCTTCCATTGAAGGCATGCAGCACCACTGCCTGGCCTAAGTTCACATCTTTATTTTGTAATTTTAGACAAAATCTAACTGTGTTGCCTAAAGTAGCTACTTGAAATCCTTCCGCTTCGAGCCAGTTCTTCTTTTCTTAGTTAGTGTCCATGCCCTTACCTCCCCATCCCCTTCTTCTCCAGATAAAGTCTTTCAATGTAACCCTGGCTAGCGAGGAACTCCCTAGGTAGACCCAGCTGCCCCAAACGTGTACAAATCCTCTTGCCTCTGTCTCCTAAGTGTTAGGATTACAAGTGCACACCACCACGGCCTGCCTTTATTGTCTCTATTCTTGCTATTATTTTTAAATTGTTTATTGAATCTGCCACGGTGGAACAGTGGACTGTGCAGTATAGACAGTATGCCTGCTTAGAACTTATTATTCTTGATAGTTGTCTATGCCACCAACGTAACTCTTCTTCTTCTTCTTCTTCTTCTTCTTCTTCTTCTTCTTCTTCTTCTTCTTCTTCTTCTTCTTCTTCTCTTCTTCTTCTTCCTCTTCTTCTTCTTCCTCTTCTTCTTCTTCCTCTTCTTCTTCTTCTTCCTCTTCCTCTTCTTCTTCTTCTTCCTCTTCTTCTTCTTCCTTCTTCTTCTTCTTCCTCTTCTTCTTCCTCTTCTTCTTCTTCTTCTTCTTCTTCTTCCTCTTCTTCTTCCTCCTCCTCCTCCTCCTCCTCCTCCTCCTCTTCTTCTTCTTCTTCTTCTTCTTCTTCTTCTTCTTCTTCTTCTTCTTCTTCCTCTTCTTCTTCTTCTTCTTCTTCTTCTTCTTCTTCTTCTTCTTCTTCTTCTTCTTCTTCTTCTTCTTTTTATGTTTCTTTTTTGGTTTTCAGAGACAGGGTTTCTCTCTGTAGCCCTAGCTGTCCTAGACTCAGTTTGTAGACCAGGCTGGCCTCGAACTCACATTCATCCACCTGCCTCTGCTTCCCGAGTGCTGAGATTAAAGATGTGTACCACGCCCGACTCATACTTTTTCTCTTTACTATTCTGTTACCTTCAATTGAGTGAACTCCTCTTAGCTACCACATAATAGCTTTTTTTTCTTTTGGTTGAGTCATAAATATTTATCTGTATGCTAAGAATTGTGGTTAAAGAACGGGCAGTCTATCAGCATCTTCCCTCTACAAAGAAATGAACAAAGCCCTGCTTCACAGTAAGCCATTAACAGATTTACCCATCATGCCTTTGAACCACATTTTTTTTTTTGACTCAAGAGTGGATTCAATGCATGTGGCGCTGAATGTATTTGGCGAGGGTGTGCAATTAATGCTTCCTCCTCTGTAGCAATATTGTAGCATTGCAAAACGCCAAGCCAGTTTTTTTCTTACCACTCACCGCCTGTGTAGAGCACTGTAGGTGATGGCGGGACTAAGGGGCGTTACATGTGCTTGTTCTTGTGCCTGCTTGAAAACTGCGAGTCAACAACACTGTTTTAATCGTTAGATTTTCCAAGAGGTAAAGAGCAGTGATATTGCAAAAACCTTCCGCAAAGCCATCAACAGGAAAGAAGGGATTTGTGCTCTGGGAGGAACCTCAGAGTTGTCCAGTGAAGGAACACAGCATTCCTACTCAGGTAAGAATGGCCTGGCTGTGCTTAGGTTAACACAGTGCACTGAGCAGGTGTGTACTGCGATGCCCTAAAAAGGTTGTTGCTCTAATTAAATATACTGAGTAGTCTTGGTGACATAGTTGGGTCCTGGGTCAGATATTTGTGAGAAACTCATGATAGACTGTGGTAGCTTGTAAGACACATAATACAATCTGGGAAATTCTAGTCTTTATTACAGTGGAGTTGTGTGATCATATAAATATAATTTTTAAAATATTTTGTAACGTTCCTAATTTTTGTTTTTACTAACTTGGTATGGGATCCCTAATAGTCCCTGTGTTGCTTCCACCTGTCTTCTGTGTGTGACACATTATCTTTTAGCAGGACTATACAACAATTGTAGGGTTTGGGGCCAGATGATTAACAGAGTATGAACGGATTTCTTGTTTTCTTAATATGATTTTAGAAGAAGAAAAGTATGCCTTCGTTAACTGGATAAACAAAGCTTTGGAAAATGATCCCGATTGCAGACACGTTATACCCATGAACCCCAATACTGATGATCTCTTCAAAGCAGTTGGTGATGGAATTGTGCTCTGGTAAGATGCTGGTTCTGTTTTGTAGCCAGATTTCTAAAGATACCCTCCACAGAAGAAGTGTACTTGGCTATGGGTGCTTGGCTCTTTGATGTCAGAAAAGAAAGAGAGATGACAATTACCCAGGATTTGTCTTTTTAGTTTAATAGCTAAAGCTGTCAGTAAAAGTCAAAGTCAGTCATGGAGAGGAGACCTATTGGTGAGGTGACTCTCAGCTTCCAATTTCTTCCTTACCACTGAGCAAACAGAATATTACAACTTTGTCAAACTTGAGGATGTCAGTATCTATTTATTGTGAAGTACTGTGGCTTCCAAAGAGAAAGAGGGGGAAAAAAAAGAGGCTAGCCTTCAGTTCTCACTCTCTGTTGACCTAATTCTGGAAAGAAAAAAAAAATGCTTTTGTCATTGTGGCTGCCCCAGAGCCAGAGCCAGCAGTATGTTGGCAGAAATAATGTAAGATTATCAAAACTGTCCGTTGGTGCTCCTGTTCTCAGAGGCAGTTTTGCCACAGTTCTCTAAAATATGCTTCATCCTAAGTTCTTGGTTCCTATTCAAGCCTTCCCACTCAGTAGCTGTGCGCCTGGTGTCCAGATAGTCAAATCCTTAACATTTCAGTCGCCACTGTCATCTTCTTAGTATTATGCAGCTTGAGCATCCCTAATGCAAAACTCCACAATCTGGAACTTTTGTTTTGTTTCTGTTTATACTTTATTAGCATGTCTATTTATATATGATACTATGTTTCACTGTGACCTTTTCATGTACATCTGTGTGTGATGTCTGTTATTTATTCATTTATATAGTATCCTACCCGCATGTGTGCCAGCAGGCCAGAAGAGGGCACCAGATCTCATTATAGATGGTTGTGAACCACCATGTGGTTGCTGGGAATTGAACTCAGGGCCTTTGGAGGAGCAGACAGTGCTCTTAACCTCTGAGCCATCTCTCCAGCCCTCAAAGATATTTTATAATAATAAGCTTTAAGCCTAATGGGGATGTATAGACTGTGGCTTGACACACGATCTCATATGCCTCATGTTAGCCTACAACTTCCTATGTAGTCCATGATGGCCTTGAACTCCTGATGCTGTGGCCTCCATGCTCCAGTGCTGGCAACTTCTCCATGCCCCAGTTATGTGGAGCTGGAGATGGAATCCATGGCCTCATATGTGCCAGTTAAGCACTCTACTGCTAGAGAAGCCACATCTCCAAACTTGGTAGACTCTTTAAAAGTAAATCAGGTTTTGTTTGCGTGTTTCAGCAAAATGATCAACTTGTCAGTTCCGGATACGATTGATGAGAGAGCAATCAACAAGAAGAAACTGACACCATTCATCATTCAGGTGTGAAGTGTTCTCTACGCCCTCTGTCATGACACTGTGCTTTGATATAGAGGCCATAGCCTGTGGATTCTGCCGGCTGGACTTTAATCTTCAGGACACCTCTGAGTGTAGAAGGGTCACTGATATTTTATGCAATTAGCTGGGACTCAGCAAAACTTGGGGAGCTTGCTGGAAGTTCACACTAGCGCTGAAGTACCAGTCCTTATTGAACAAAAAGACCTGTCTACATTCCTTTAATTACCTGTTGTGTTAAGATATTGGCAGTTAAGCAAAATTATTAAAGCTGATGTGCCTGAGGAGTGGGGCATTTTTGCTTTCCAGTGAGTAAGCAGTAGATTAGCATACCAGAGTCCCTCAGGCAGATGAGATCCTTGAGGTGTACCGATTGCTCCTTTCTAAAACCCAGATATATGCCATATGCTGTGAGACTTGAATTTAGTCAATTTTAGAAAAATGACACCATTCACATGGATTATATTTGCTTTGGTTACTTGACTTTTTACTTTAGAATCAGCAGGATTCAAAAGCAACCAAATAAAAATAAAAGATCCACTTCCTGTAGAATTCTACAAATGAATACGAATGAGGCTGAAATGTGTGGTGGCTTTGCTTTTGAATGCTGAGGTCTGTGATTTGTTTTCTGTAAATGTGGGTGGATGAAATTGATACCTCATATTAATTTCTTCACTTAGTGCTATTCTCAGTGAAAGCAGAAGTGAACTGAGTGCGGAAGAAAGATCCAGAAGTGTATAATTTGGCTGTCTTGCAGGAAAACTTGAACTTGGCACTAAACTCGGCTTCTGCCATTGGGTGTCATGTTGTGAACATTGGTGCCGAAGATTTGCGGGCCGGGAAACCTCATCTGGTGTTGGGACTGCTGTGGCAAATTATTAAGATTGGCTTGTTTGCTGACATTGAATTAAGCAGGAATGAAGGTAACAGAACACACTTGTGCTTTTGAAAGGCATGTACTGGTGATATTTTCTTTCCTTTTATGAAGGTTGTCATACTTCCACTTAACTGAGGTGAGCAGAAAACAAAATCAAACACAAAACTACTCAGAAAAATGACCCACATACATCTGTTCTTTAGCATTAGCTAACATTTGCATGACAGTTCCCATTAGATTTTACTATAAAGACACAAAAACATAGAGAAGTTAACAATGGGTGCCTGTCTTATCCACCTTAGTTGTGTGAGTGTGGGTGTTGGTGTGAGTGTGGGGGTGTGTGCATGTGTGCATGGGTGCATGGACACATGTTTATCCATGTGATCATGTGGGTGAGTACATGAGTGTTTATAAGTGCATGTGACTTTGGGTGTAGAGGCTAGAGATCAACGCTGTGTACCCTCCTGAAGCACTGTCTACCTTATTATTTGAGACAGGATCTTTCACTGAACCCCCCTCTTAATACTTTGGCAATACTGGTTGGTCAGTGAGACCCAGGGATCCTTCTGTCTCCACCTCACCAACACTGGGATCACAGATGCACCCTACACCCAGCTTTTATGAGTGTTGGGGATTGAAGCCCTGGTCTTCCTACTTACACAACAAACAATTTACCAATTAGTTCCTCTTTCCAGCCCCAGACTTACTTTTGAGGAGGGCAGGGAGTTGAGACAGGGTTCACTTTGTAGCCTTGGCTGTCTTGGACTTGCTTTGCAGACCAGGCTGTCCTCGAACTCACAGAGATCTACCTGGCTCTGCTTCCCCATGCTGGGATTAAAGGCATGTGCCACCATGCCTGGCTTCCAGGCTTACTTTTGAAACAAGTTCTATCACTGAATCTGCAGCTTGCCAATTTGGTTAGATTGCTGGTGAGCAAGGCCCAGAGATAATAGCATATTCCAACCCCATGCCCTCTTCTGCTTCCGCAACTCAAAGAGTTCAGATTTGTGCCTCCATACACAGCTTATTCACATGGGTGCTAGGAACTGAACACGTGGTTCAACAGAAAGCCTTTTAGTGACTGTGCCATCTCCTCAGCATAGGGTCTGAGATTCTAGAACCTGGAAGTAGGTTGTAGTTACCTTACATCTCTGTTATCAAAAGACTGAGTGAAGCAAGGTATGATGCTGTAATTGCATGCCTATAATCCCAGAATTTGGATGGTTGAGGCTGTGTGGTCATAAGATTGGGGCCCAAATGGGCTTGTTTCAGAGTAAGACAGAGAGAGAGAGAGAGACAGACAGACAGACAGAGACAGAGAGAGAGAGACAGAGAGCATGCAAGGAAGCACTTGGTATGAGCACTGTCACATCACCTATTGACTGGGGCATTTATGTCTACAAGCACTGGCAGCTTTGCTTCGAGATGGGGAGACTCTGGAGGAGCTTATGAAATTGTCCCCCGAGGAGCTTCTGCTGAGATGGGCCAACTTTCATCTTGAAAACTCAGGCTGGCAAAAGATCAACAACTTCAGTGCTGACATCAAGGTAACAGGACAAAGAACCAGACCATTTGGAGAGATCTAATGGCTCGGCAGGTTTTATTCCACCTTAACAGAGAAAAAGGAAATTAGAGGATATCACCAAGCCTTTTTGCCTTTCCTGTTTTGAGACAAGGTCTTGCTATGTAGCCCAGGCTATACTAGACATCACTGTTGTAGACAAGGCTAGCCTCACACTTAGTGTGATTCCGTTTCTACCTCTTGAGCACTGCCATACAGAACCATGCCAACATAGCTGGATGGGTTTTTTCCTTTTTTATTTTATTTAATTTATTGTTGTTCTTTTGGGCTTTTTTTTTCTTTTGTAGCAGGGTCTCCTGTGCCCCAAGCTGGCCTCAAATCTGCTGTGTAGTTGAGGATGAAGTTGGCATAGTCCGTTTTGTGGGATTTTCAGGAGTAAATGTAGGTTTCCTACACATCCCAGGCTAGTACTGTGGTAACTGAGCCCCTTTTGGTTTTTTTCAAATAAGATTTGACTTTGTAGCCCAGGCTGGCTTCAGTTCACAGTGTCAGCCAGGCTGCCCTCAAATCCACACTCTTCCTGCCTCTGCCTAAAGAATGCATACAGGCATGTGCCAAAGTGCCTAGTCAGGGGGAATCTTTTTTTTTTTAATGAAGCCTGCTTTGAATACTTTTGAAAAGCAAAGAATTCTTGTATTTGTTGATCATGTGAGGCCTTAACCTCAGGCTCCAGCACCGTGGGAGAAGGCGAGAAATGAGCTCGTTATGTGGATTCCTATCCTAAATGGCTAAATGTTATTTTACCAACTATATGTGTTTCCCTCTCAAGACTTTCTGTCATTTCAACTTTTAACTAAAAAATATAATTAACATGGCAGATGACGTTTCAGTAGGTTGATATTTATTGTGGTTTGTATGCTATAATGTGTTTGTTTTCTCTTTCCCTATGCTTCCTGGATTTCTGCTCTTCTCTTTCATGCTTGGTTTTCTATCAAGCTTATTGACTTCAGTAATTCAGTGAAGGTACAGAAACACTTACTAGCTTTATTGTGCTGATGGCATCAGTTAATCGGAAAGTCATAACCAAATCAAGTTCAAGAGACACATTAAAACCAGACTAGTGGACTTGCCTTGGGAAAGATCGCTCCAAAAATGAGACAGACAAGAATGCTATATGGTTTCACAAAAGCTGATCTAAATGTCCTTTCAACATGGGACTGTGAGATGCACTTACTCTTTAGGAATGTGATCACACTGGTATTCTCAATTCTTTTGCAGGATTCCAAAGCCTATTTCCATCTGCTCAATCAAATTGCGCCCAAAGGACAGAAGGAAGGCGAAGCACGGATAGATATTAACATGTCAGGTTTCAATGTAAGTATAGGTGTCCTTTCAAGTTGTACAGTCTCACAGCATTGTGCTCTTTCTCTTCTGCTCCTTGGTTTTGTTGAGAAAGTCTTGCTGTGTTGCCCTAGGACTTGCTGTGTAGAAGAGGCTGGTTTCACACTCATAGAGATCCCCCTGCCTCTACTTTCTGGGTGCTGGGATTAAAGGCATGTGCCGCCACACCCAAATTATTTTATATAAATTCTACTTCATGTAGTGGTGTTGACATTTTTAAAAATGATTTACTTTTTAATTATTATGTAGTGTTCTGCTTGCATGTACACCTGAAGGCCAGCAGAGGGCACCAGATCACATTATAGATGGTTGCTCAAAATTGAACTCAGAACCTCTGGAAGAGCAGTCAGTGTTCTTTTT